>NC_134852.1:28251785-28555714 GCF_049852395.1 Peromyscus maniculatus bairdii | reverse complement strand
AAACCAAATGGACCTAACAGATATCTACAGAACATGTAACACAAACACAAAAGAATACAATTTCTTCTCAGCACCTCAAGGAACCTTCTCTAAAATTGAACACATACTTGGTCACAAAACAAGACTCAACATATACAAGAAAATTGAAACAACCCCCTGTATATTATCAAATCACCATGTATTAAAGTTGGATTTCCACAACAACAGAACTAACAAAAAGCTTATAAACTCATGGAAACTGAACAACTCACCACTTACTTACCAGTAGGTCAAGAAAAAAAGAAGAAAGAAATTAAAGACTTCCTAGAATCCAATGAAAATGAATGCACAATATACTCAAACTTATGGGGACACAATGAATGTAGTGTTAAAAGTAGTAAAGTTCAAAGCACTAAATACCTTCATAAAGAATTTGGAGAGATCTCATATTACTGACTTAACAGCAAACATGAACACTCTAGAACAAAAGAAGCAAATACACCCAAGAGAAGTAGAGGCAGGAAATAATCAAATGGAGGGCTGAAATCAATAAGACAGAAACAAAGAGAAAATACAGAGAATCAATGAAACAAAGAGTTGGTTCTTTGAAAAATCAGCAAGATAGACAAACCCTTATCTAAACTAACCAAAAGGCAGAGAGAATATCCAAATTAACAAAATCAAAAAGAAAAGGGGCACATAAAACAGACATCAAAGTATTATTTAGAATCATTAGGTATTATTTCAAAAACCTATATGCCACAAAATTAGAATATCTAAAAGCAATGGACAATTTTCTTGTTAGATACTACTTGCCAAAGTTAAATCAATATTAGAAAACATTTTGAATTGACCTATAACCCCTATAGAAATAGAAGAGTTCATTAAAATCTCCCAACCAAAAAAAAAAAAATCCCACAGCCTGACAGTTTAAGGCAGAATTCTACCAGACTTTCAAAGAAGAGCTAATGCAGATACTTCTCAAATTATGTCACACAATAGAAACAGAGGGAACATTGTCTATTTATTAATGAGGCCATAGTTACTCTGATACCCAAATCACACAAAAATTCAACAAAGAAAGAAAATTACAAACCAATTTCCCTCAAGAACATTGATGCAAAAATACTCAATAAAATCATCATCAACTGAATCCAAGAATATATAAAAAAATCATACACCATGATCAAGTAGGCTTCAGTATATGAAAATCAGTCAACATAAACAATCAAAAAGCAGAAAACAAAACAATTTTCTCAATTAGGTACTGAAAAAGCCCTTAACAAAATCCAACACCCCTTCATGATAAGTCTTGGAGAGATCAGGAATACATGGGACACACATAAACATAATAAAAATAATATATGGCCACCTGACAGGTAACATCAATAAATGGAGAGAAACTCAAAGCAATTCCACTAAAATCAGGAGCAAGACAAGGCTTGTTCCTCTCCATATCTATTCAATATGGTACATTAAGTTCTAGCTAGAGCAATAAGACAAACAAAATCAAAGGGAATACAAATTGGAAAGGAAGAAGTCAAAATATTATTATTCCAGATGATATGATAATATACATAAACAACCCCAAAAATTCTGACAGAGATCTCCTAGAGCTGATAAACACCTTTAGTGGTTTGGCTGGATACAAGATTTACTAAAAAAAATCAGTAACCCTCTTGTACATATATGATAAAGGGGCTGAAAAAGAAATTAGGGGAAAAAACCTTCACAATAGCCACAAATAATATAAATATCTTGGTGTAACTCTAACCAGGAAAGTGAAAGACCTGTATGACAAGAACTGCAAGTCTTTGAATAAAGAAATTGGGGAAGATATCAGAAGATGGAAAGATCTCTCATGCTCATGGATCAGTAATATTAACATAGGAAAAATAGCCATCTTACCAAAAATAATGTACAAATTCAATGCAATCCTCATTAAAATCCCACTACTATTCTTTACAGACCTCGAAATAATTCAACTTCATGTGGAAAAACAAAAACCCAGGAGAGTTAATACAATCCTGTATAATATAAGAACTTCTGGGGTATTACCATTCTTGATTTCAAGATTTACTATAGAGTCGTGGTAATAAAAACACCATAGTATTGGTATAAAATGAGGCAGGTGAGTTAAGAGAATAGAATGGAAGACCCAGACATAAATCTACTCACCTAGGGATATCCTTTTTTTTTTCAAATAAGCCAAATGTATACAGTGGAAGAAAGAATGTATCTTCAACAAATAGTGTCGGTATAACTGGATATTTGCATATGGAAGAATGCAAATAGATCTGTATCTATTGCCCTGCACAAAACTCAAGTCCAAGTGGATAAAAAACCTTAATGTAAATCCAAATATTCTGAACTCAATAAAAGATAAAGTGGGAAATAGCCTTGAATACATTGATACAGGAGACAACTTCCTGAATAGAACACCAGTAGTGCAGGCATTAAAGTCAACAATAAATGAGATCCCATGAAACTGAAAAGTTTCTGTAAGTCAAATGATACCTTTAATATATCAAAATGACACATTACAGAGTTGGGCAAGATCTTCAACAATCCCACATCTGACAGAGGGCTCGTTTCCAAGTTCATAAAGAACTCCAGAAACCAGACATCAAAAACTCAAGCAATCCAATTTAAAAAAATGAGGCACAAATCTAAACAGAGAATTTTCAAAAGAACAATCTCAAATGGCTGAGAAACACTTAAATGCTCAATATCCTTAGCCATCAGGGAAGTGTAAATCAAAATTTTACTGAGATTCCATATTACACCTGTCATAATGGCTAAGATCAGAAACAAAAGTAGCAGCTTATGTTGTCAAGGATGTGAGTAAGAGGAACTCTCCTCCATTGCTGGTGGTAGTGCATACTTGTACAGCCACTTTGGAAATCAATGTGGTGGTTTCTCAAAAAATTGGGAATCTATCTATCCCAAGACTCAGCTATATCACTCTTGGGCATATACTCAAAGATTGCTCAATTACACCATGAGGACATTTGCTCAATTTTGTTCATAGCAGCTTTATTCATAATAGCCAGAATCTTTAAACAACCTAGATGTCCCTCAACCAAAAAATAAACAAAATGTGCTACATTTACACAATTGAGTACTACTCAGCTGTTAAAAACAATGACATCATGAAATTTGCAGACAAATGGGTGGAACTAGAAAAATCATCTTGAGTGTGGTAACTCAGACTGAGAAAGACAAACCTGGTATGCATTCACTTGTAACTGGATATTTGCTGTGAAGTATAACCATGCCACAATACAAAGACACAGAGAGGCTAGGTAACAAGGAAGGCTGAAGGGGGGATGCTCTGATCTCCCTGGGAAGGGGAAATAGAGGCAATCTCCTGGATGGACTTGGAGTGGGTGTGAGAACATGAGGGATCAGGCGGGGAAGGGGTGGAGGGGAAGAGTGCTGATAGAGATGAATTGAAAGGGAGGCACTTCAGGGTGAGGTACACTCCCAGAAATCTACAAGAATGACCCTAGGTAAGACGCTTAGGAATAGTGGATACCTAACCTAAATTGTCCATCTCCTATGACCAGGCAAGATTCCAAGTGGAAGAATTATGACACCAACCCAGCCATATAACCTTCCACGTGCCTATGTGATGTGCTGGGGTAAGGGTGGTACAGAGACTACAGAAGTGGCCAGCCAATGACTGGTCTAGCCTCAGATCCATGCCACAGAGTGGGCTCACCCCCAACACTGCTTGGAGTACCAGGACCCAGAGCCTGGATAGCCTAGAGACCTAGAATAGAACCAAATATGACTGGAGAAAAAATGTCAACGTAATGATGTCTATGTGCTATACTCATAAATTGGTGCCTAGCCAAATTGTCATCAGAGAAACTTCATCAGGGAAGTGATGGAAACAAATACAGGGATACATAGTCAAACTTTAAGCTAAGCTTGGGCAATCCTTCTAAAGAGAGAGAGGAAGGATTGTAGGCACCATAGGGGTCAAGGACATCATAAGAAACCCCACAGAAACAAATAACTTAGACTCATATGAGCTCACAAAGATTGAACGGACAACCAGGGAACCTGCATGGGATTGGCCTAGGTCCTCTGCATATATGTTATGGTTGTATAGATTGATGTTCTTATAGGACACCTAACAGTGGGAATTGGGGCTATCTCTGACTCTTCTGCATTCACTTGGGATCCTTTTCCTTATATTGTGTTGCCTTGTCCAGCCTTAACACAAGGCAAAGTGCTTAGTCTTGCTACACCTTGATATGCCTCAATGGAAGGTCTGCCCTTTTCTGAATGTAGATTGAGAAGGAGTGGATTGGGGGAGGGGTCAGAAGGAAAATAGAGGGAGAGCTGGGAGGAGAGAAGGGAGGGGAACTACAGTAAGGATGTAAAATAAATAAATATTTTTAAAGCCAGGTTCAAATGGATGCATCATAGAATTTTACCAGACCTTTCTCTATTTTTTTTAAGGTTGCAGCTTTCTAACATCTGGCTCTGGGGTAGCATAACCTCACTGATGAAATACTCCATGATTTCTGACCCTCTCAACAAAATGTCTTTGTGTTACCAGCTCAGCAGATAGAGAAACTGAAGGAGTTGCTTTGGCCAACCTGTGGGATTTCTATCACCAAGCACATTGAATTTTAATGTTTATCATGGGAACAATTGGGAAATAAGAAAACCTATATGATGTTTACAGTGTCATTGATTAAATCTATTGGTTGCTTTTTCTTTCTTACCAGCATACAATAGAATTACAGAAACCTCCCTCGTATGAGTTATATCTGTTTATATAATGAAAATAAAATAAGCAATAATTCTAACATTGTTTAGGGAACATGTTTATACATTCCTAAATGTGCCAGGGAACACAAAGTGTGAGAGCGTCTGACTGCAGTTAGTAATGGAGCCATTCTTTTCTAATAGGACAAAAAATGATTTTTGTCTGAAGATATTTATTTTTTTCCACTCATGACTAATCCTAGAGACATAAAAGCAACGCTATAGTACAGTTTGTTGTATGAATATAGCCATTGTGCTAGTTGTAGAGAATGATGTACATCTTACCCTTCATGTGAAAAATCTACTCATGCATGACGGCTCTAGAGAGATTGCTCAATGGTTAAGAGCACTGGCTATTCTTCCAGAGGACCCAAGTTCAATTACTATCAACCACATGGCAGCTCACAATTGTCTCTGACTGGAGTCTCAGTGACTCAATGCCCTATTGACTATCATAGTCAATGCGGCATGGAAGTGGTACACATACATGCAAGCAAAACATTTGTCAGGAACCAAACATGAACCATGGAAAAGTACTAGCTAGGCCAGAGAACAAGCCACAGGCCCTAAACCAGATGCCCCCAAAGATAAAGAACACATCAGGTAGGTCAGGTAGTATAGAACAATGGGCCCTGACTGGTGTGGCCTTATCACCTAGCAGCCTCACGACTTGCACATAGTCCTTCACCTGCATGCCCCCACCCCTCAGCTGCATGTCCAGCATGCACCCCTTCCCTCCTTCCTGCCCCCTCCCATGCTATATAAGCCTTGCTGAGGAGAATAAAATTTGCAGCTTGATCAGAACCCTGTCTTGCTGTCTTCCTTCGTGTCTCCCCATCCCTTTCATTCTCTCCCACAGGTGGGTCACCCCCATTGAGACCCTGCTGGCCAGGGCAACTGGCACCCAATGTGGGGCTAGACCCTCGACTCGTTGGGAGTTGAACGTCCTTCTCCAGGAAAGTCCAGACGTCTGGTGGAGATATTTTTGCTGATCATCCATTGAGACTGCCCGACTTGACGCCCTTTCTTGACGATCTGGAGGAGAGCTAGAAGGACGAGGTTAGTCTAAACTTAGACTCAACCATGGGACAGGGAAATTCTTCCCATGATCTTTTCATTAAGGGCATTAAAGAGGCCCTCAAGACATGAGGGATTCTTTAGTCACTTAGAGGACTGTTGTCCCTAGTTTCCCCAAGAAGGGACGATCGATGAAAAATGCTGGAAAAGGGTGGGTGACTGCCTTACTGACTACTACAGTGTCTTTGGCCCAGACAAAGTCCCTGTTGTAACCTTTTCCTATTGGAACCTTGTTAACAATATCCTCAGGATCCAAAGGACCTCCCCCTCCCCTGACATCCAGTCGGTTATTTCTCAGGGTTGAAAAGTCATGAAAGAAGAGTCTTGTCCCCCCTCTCGTGATGATTCACATACTCCCCACTCCCCCCCCCCTTCACAAGCACCCTCTATACAGGAGATTATGAAAGAAGGAGCCCAATCACCTCCACCTCAGTCTATCTATCCCTCCCTCCAGGATCTTGACCCGCCCCCCATCCCTTAACACTGGAGATGAGGCTGGTCAAAAAAAGAGACCGCCAAATATCATAATTCTTATTGGCCACCTCATGTGTCCTTGGCCCCTTTAACCCTCCTCTCACAAAAGCCACTCCCAACAAAGACACCATACAATCTTACTCAGCCCCCTCCTTATGATGGCCCTCCCATTGCCCCTTTTGTGCCCCAGTCTTTGAGGCCCCTGTGGGTTCACTGCCAGCGCTCCCAATGCCGACCCCCGATGATTCAGAAATTCCCCCTAATCTCGTAACAGAATTACAGTGCCTACAGGGCACACTTCAGGCCCGCAGACAACACCTGGCCCTTCTAAAGGAACTATGCTTCCTTGATCAGGAGCTCTCTGATCTCGCCCTGGGCACCCCAAAAACTCGGCCTTCCCCCACATTTCCCTCACTCAAAAAACCTCGGCCACAGCCAGTTTTGGCTTTTCCTGTTACCCGAGGCCAAGTGAGTGGATCAGATATGCCAAGTCTGCCCGGGAGGAATTGCCTCCCCTTGAAGAGGAGGAGGGAGAGACCCCCCACAAGGAGGAGGCCCCGATTGCGGGCTCTGGGGCCCCCCACCTGGTCAGTCTTACCAAAAACTTAGCCTTCGCTTTGTTGAGCGCCTTAAATCAGCCTGCACTCAGTATGGCCCCACTGCTTCCTTTACCCTTGCGTTGCTAGACAACCAGAGTGAGGCCTGGCTTATGCCAAATGATTGGCATTTTCTGGCCCATGCTGCCCTGTCTGGGGGCGATTTTGTCCTATGGAAAACTGACTTTTCAGAAAACTGCCGCGAGAAGGCCCAGCACAATGCTGATGACCCTTCCTCAAAACATTGGACCATTAATAAACTACTTGGCAAAACTCCTTATGACAAAAAAACGAGATCCAGGCCACCTTTCCACCTGGCTTATTGGCCCAGATTCAGGTTGCTGGCCTTTGAGCCTGGAAAAGACTTCCCCAAAAAGGTGCTGCTACCACCTCATTGGCCAAGGTGCGTCAGGGACCAGAGGAGCCCTGTAGTGATTTCATATCCAGTCTCAATGACACAGCTGAGCGCCTCCTGGGCTCAGGAGAAAGTGAAAGCACATTTGTTAAACACCTCGCCTTTGAAAATGCAAACCCAGCCTGTCAGGAGGTCCTCCGCCCCCACAGAGATAGGGCCCCCCTTTCTGAGTAAGTCTGCCTTTGTGCTGGAGTTGGCTCCACTCATGCCATAGGTTTGGCTATCAGTGCAGCCCTAAAGTCTGTGGGCACCCAAGATTTGAGATCCCAACAAAGTTGCCTTTGTTTCTCCTGTAAACAACCTGGACATTGTGCGCGAGAATGCCCCAAGAGGATCCCTGCCCCTTTGGGGGGCACGGCCTCGATGCCCCAGCCTGGGGTCACCACTCAGCCATTACCAACCACCCTATGTCCTAGATGTGGCATGGCCTTCATTGGGCGAGGGAATGCAAATCTAAAACCGAAGCTCATGGTCACCTGCTCCCTCTCCGCCCGCCGGGAAACTTTCTTCAGGGGCCCCTCCATTCCAGGGAACACCCCATGGGGCCTTGCAGACTGCTCCCCAACGGTCTGCTCCCTCCAACAGGCAACCCCAGGTAGCGCAGGCTTGGACCTCTGTGCCGGCACTGACACAATATTAGACCCATCCCAGGGCCCCCAAGTCATCCCTACCGGGATTTGGGACCCCCTACCCCCAGACACCCATGCCCTTATCCTTGGCCATGACTCATCCAACTTAAGAGGTGTCCAGGTCTACCCCAGAATTATTGAAAATGACTATACAGGAGAACTTAAGATTTTGGCCTCAGCACTCCAGGGTCTTGTTGCAGTCCCCATGGCACCCACCTTGCCCAGCTGGTTACTCTTCCCGTGCTTTCCTCTGATAACCCAGTTCAGTCTGCCCAGCCCCAAGGAGCTTCTCAGATTGGCTCATCAGAGGCTTATTGGATTCAGCCTATTTCCCACTCTCCTCGACCCACACTTACCCTTAAGCTAGATGGCAAAAAATTCCAGGGGATTCTGGATACTGGCGCTGATACCACTGTGATCTCCCAAGACCACTGGCCCGCCTCCTGGCCCCTCACCCCCTCCCTCACCGACCTCAAAGGCATAGGTTAATCCAACAACACCCTCCAATCCTCTAAAGTTCTGACCTGGTCAGATGGGGAGGGTAACCAGGGTACTGTCACCCCCTTTGTGGTCCCTGGGCTCCCTGTCAACCTCTGGGGCCAAGATATTCTCTCCCAAACGAAAGTCATCCTCTGTAGCCCAAATGAGGTGGTTACCCAACAAATGTTACGCATGGGCTTCATCCCAGGAAAGGGTCTCAGTAAACTTCAACAGGGCTAAATCCAACCCGTTGCTCCCGCTAATAAGACAGACAGGCTCGGTCTTGGCTTTGAGGGTTTTTAATTGAGGCCACTGCTCCCCCTGTACACCATGCAGACAAAATCACTTGGCTTACCCATGAACCTGTGTGGGTAGACCAGTGGCCTCTGCCATGAGAGAAACTACAGGCGGCAGAGATGTTGGTACAGGAACATCTTGCCACAGGTCATATTGAACCATCCAATTCCCCTTGGAATACACCCATCTTTGTCATAAAAAAAATCCAGGAAATAGAGACTCCTCCAAGACCTGCGAGCCATTAATAAGGTTATGCAGCCCATGGGTGCTCTCCAACCAGGCATGCTCTCACCCATTGCCATCTCTGAAGCCTATCACAAGAAAAAAAAAGGTTATCGATTTAAAAGATTGCTTCTTTACCATTCCCCTACACCCTGATGATCGAGCTTATTTTACCTTTAGCCTCCCTAGGGTTAATTTTCAGGGCCCCATGCTCCGCTTTCATTGGTGTGTCTTACCCCAGGGAATGGCAAATAGCCCGACTCTCTGCCAAAAGTTCGCGTCCCAGGCGGTAGATCCCATACGCCAAAAAATGGCCCTCTACTTATATCTTACATTACATGGATGACCTTCTTTTGGCCGCCCCTAGTTCCTCCATCCTAGAAGCAACCTTCCAAGATCTGTCACAGGCCCTCTGTGCTGCTGGCTTACAGCTCACCCCTGACAAGATCCAGCACTCCACGCCCTTTAGTTATCTGGGCCTTGAATTACATCCTGCCGCAGACCACCCAGAGGGAGACCACCACTGCGGGAGAACCAGGGAGAAGGCTCAAGGAGAAATCAGGAATCGGCGAGGAAATGACAGACAGACACACAATGTGTTGATGTGCTGCTGCAAATTTACTTCTGCAAAATCAGTGCTTATATACTTTTACAATCAAGGAATTTGGCAGGGGGTTACATCAGACCATTAACTTTTACAATTACTCAGAATCAGCAAGAAACAATAACAAAGTACATCAGTATCTATTTCTGTGTATCACTTCCGCAGCTTGGAGTTCATTGCGGTTGTTGCTTAAGGGCATGATCTCAGAATTTTGTGAATCTGTCTCGCGCCAAAGACCACATCTGTGGGAACCAGATTTTTACCAGCCAGGGTTATAATCCCCTTCTATATATTTTTGTATAATATCATTTATTTCCTCCTCACTATTATACACCCATCTATCTTTCCAATTATCATATACTCTTCTATGCCAGTATTTCAGAGCCGGTTTCATATTTTCTATGATCTGCTGTCTTTCTTCCTTACTATAAAGGCACCAAGGCTTTCTAGTCCTGGCTAGCCTTTCCATAAAAGGCAAATCACTCCAAAGTTGTTTCTTTCCTTCATGAGTCACCCATCTATTCCCAACTTCATCATAGCTTCCCGTATATGGGAGCGGCTCTAGGTAATTTCCACTCTCAGGGGTCCACCTAGGGGCTGTCCACCAGTGCCGCCCCCCCCCCCCCCCCGACACAGATAAGACATACAGAGAAAAAGCATGATTAGTGCCAACAAGGACCGTCGTCAAGGCCATCTTGTCCTACAGGACCTCCTGGAATCCTCAGG
Source organism: Peromyscus maniculatus bairdii (assembly GCF_049852395.1). NCBI lineage: Eukaryota > Metazoa > Chordata > Mammalia > Rodentia > Cricetidae > Peromyscus > Peromyscus maniculatus. Next base: position 28,545,430 of record NC_134852.1, on the reverse strand, counting down.
CTGCATGACTACTACTGATTGTGGGGAAACCGCTTGAGGCCACGCTCCAGGAAGCTCCAACCTCAACCCTTCAGCTGCCGGGCCCCAACGAAGCGGCATGCTTTGCTACAGCTACACAGGTGTAACAGCTGTGGGCGTAGCAACATCCCAATTGAGTCTTGGTCCGGTGCATCCAGCTGCGCACAGATAACCTTACCACCCTTAATGATTTTCAAAAACTTCTCGGGGACATTCAGTGGCTTCGACCATACTTAAAACTCCCTACCGCTGATCTTCTACCCCTCTATGACATTCTTCGGGGCCCCAGTGAATCTACCTCCCCCATCAATTAACCCTGGCTGCCCATAAGTTCCTGTCACTAATCACCAGGGCCATTTCCTCCCAAGCCTCTTTTCAGATTGATTATTACCTCCCACTGGTTTTTGTTGTCTTATCTACTCCCCATGTGCCCACCGGGGTCCTTTGGCAGAGTTCCCCTTCCACATTAAGTGCCCAGGCTAAACTTAAGGGTCATTCCCTCTTATGGATTCATATGCCTGCCAGTCATACTAAGGTCATTCCCACCTATCCCCAACTTGTTTCTTCCCTAATCATGCCCGGTCGTCAGACCTCGCATCAGATCTTCGGTAAGGACCCCGATTCCATCCTAACCCTCTACACCCATGAACAGACTCAATTTTTGTTCCAGACACTGGATTGTTGGGGTGTTGCCTTCTCGGGGTTCCTGGGCCTTTTTGACAATCACCTCCCTGATGACACAGTCCTTCATTTTGCATCCACTCATGCCTTTATTTTCCCAAAAGTCATTTCCCCCAGCCCCTTGCCTGAGGCTCCGACCGTTTTTTACCAATGGGTCAGCCAATGGCACTGCAGCTTATGCTTTTCAAGGTCACTCGTTTCCCTTTCCTTCACCCTTTCGTTCAGCTCAGTTGGTTGAACTCTTTGCTGTTTTGCAGGTTTTTCAGGATTTCCATGATTCCCCCCTTAACATTTACACTGATAGTGCGTACATCACTCATTCAATTCCCCTTCTTGATACAGCCCCCTTCATTAAGCCCACCTCCAATGCCATTCCCCTTTTCGCTCAAATTCGACAAAAACTTAGAGAACACTCCCATCCTGTTTTCATTGGCCACATTCGTGCTCATGGGGAGCTTCCTGGCCCCCTCACAGAGGGAAAGGCTCTGGCTGATACAGCCACTCGACAGGTTTTTCCAGTCCTAGGAGAGCCCATCCTGTCAGCTTCTCATGCCCACGCCTCTACCATCTTAATGCCAAAAACCATCACTTAAAATTCAAAATCACAAAACAACAAGCTAGAGAGATAGTTAAACAATGCCCTTCTTATTTAGTCTCCCATCCAGTCCCCCATGTTGGAGTTAACCCCCATGGACTCCTGCCTAATATGATTTGGCAAATGGATGTCACACATGTTCCTGACTTCGGCAGACAAAAATATCTTCATGTTTCTGTTGACACGTTCAGTGGATTTATTTTTGCCTCCCCTCATACTGGTGAGGCTGTCAAGGATGTTATTGCTCACCTCTTGGTCTGCTTCTCTACCTTGGGTATCCCAAAACACATAAAAACAGACAATGGCCCAGCATACACCAGTGGAGGACTTAAATGGTTCCTTCAACAATTTGAAATCTGTCACACTACTGGTATCTCTTACAACCTTCAAGGTCAGGGCATTGTAGAATGGGCCCACCAGACCTTAAAAACATGGCTGTCTTGATTAAAGATGTCGGAGCGTTCCTTCGTCTCCCCCCAAGACTGCCTGAGCCATGCCCTCTTTGTTCTTAACTTTCTCATCCTGGATGGTGAAGGTTGATCAGCGGCTGACCACCATTGGCACCCCTCAGCAGACACCAGCCACCCTTTGGCCATTTGGCAAGACCCCCTTACAGGCATTTGGAATGGTCCAGATCTGTACTTATCTGGGGCCATGGCTCCGCTTGCATCCTTGAGCAGGCACATGATACCCTGTGCTGGCTCCTTGAGCACCTGGTCCAATCTGTAAATTTACCTAACATACCCAGGGGGTTGACTAGCCCCCCCCCCATGATCCTCCTTCTCTTCCAGATGCTAAAGCTACCATCAAAGACCGAGACCCCAAAGAGATGGAGACCACCCATGAAGCTGCCCATTGTGAGTCAGCTGGCTGTCTGGGGTCTTATACTCCTCCTTCTGAGCCTCAGCCTTTCTAGCCTACCCCAAAACACCAATCGCCACCAGCCCTTAAACCATACTTGGCAGGTGCTGATGGGGCGACAAGATGTTATCTGGCAAAGTTCCTAGTCACCCATGCCCCCTGGTGGCCTGACCTTTATCCCGACCTTTGTAAAATGGCAGCTTTAACATCCCCTGATTGGCATGTTGATGATATGATTTTCATTGTATGTTAATAAATAAAGTTGCCGGGGGGTCAGAGCTATTAGAGCCATAGCAAGAGCGTGGTGGTGGTGGTGCATTCCTTTAATCCCAACACTTGGTAGGCAGAGCTAGGTAGATCTCTGTGTGTTCAGGGATACAGCCAGCATTGGAGACATACGCCTTTAAGGAGGCGGTACTTACAGGCCGTTGTGTGTTTGGGTTTACAACCAATGAGAAGGCAGAACAGAATGACTAAAGACAGACAAGCAGGAAGAAGCTCTCTTTCAGGAAGCTAGGAGCACTGCAGGAGGTAAGATTTTAGCTCTGAGCTCTGACCTCTCGGCTTTCTCTTTTACATTCGTTCCGTGTTTTTTATTTTAATAAGACGGTTGGTTACATCTACACAGGAGGGAAGAGGTACAGGCATCACCTTTATCATTAAGCTTTTAAAACAGCCTGTCAGTTCCCCTAACCCTGTTGCTATTGGTCTCAACTCTCTTCTCGGCAACAATGATTTTCCTACAACCAATATATCTCAGACATCCACGGGTTTTTCTCCCGCGTTCCCACCTTCCCCATCAACTACCAAAGATATAATTACCACCCACATCACAAAAACCTACCAGGTACTTAATACCTCCAAGACTGATTTGGTTGACTCCTGCGGGCTTTGCTATCATTCTGCCCCCTCCCCCCATTTTATGAAGGAGTTCCTGTTGATTTAGATTTCTCCCTAACCACTGACCCACACGATTGTCGCTGGCAACAGTCACCCACATCTCGTCTTACACTCTCCCAAGTTATGGGCTTGGGCCGCTGCCTTGTCACCCAAGGCACTTCCATTCCCCTGGTTAATCAACCCCTTTGTAATATCACAGATAACCTAAATACCTCCCTTAAGTCTGGATATCTTCTCCCTGCCAATGATACTTGGTGGGCCTGTACTGATGGCCTAACACCATGCATTTCTCTTCATTTAAATAATCCCTCTGCCCCCTTATTCTGTATATTGGTTCAACTTATCCCTAGGCTAACCTATTTTCCCCAGATCAATTCTCAGGAAGATGGGAAGAAAAGACTCTGGCAGAGATGGCTGCCCTAGTGCCCACCCATCACTCGAAAAGGGAACCCATGACTGCAGTTACTCTGGCTGTCCTCCTGGGGGTCGGGGCTACAGGGCCCGGTATGGGCATAGCTTCCTTGGTTTTATCTAATCAACATTATTCAGAGCTTAGAATTTCCATAGATAAAGATATAGCACAGCTTGAGTGAGGCATTTCCGCCCATGAATCCTCCCTCACCTCCCTTTCAGAGGTGGTCCTCCAAAACCACCAAGGGCTCGACCTCTTCTTTTTACAGCAAGGAGGTCTCTGTGCCGTGCTCTTAAGGAAGAGTGCTGCTTTTATACTGATCACACAGGAGTAGCAAGGGATAGCATGGCCAAGGCCCGCGAAGGCTTAGAGAAGCGCAAAAAAGAAAGAGATCAAGAGCTAGACTGGTTTCAAATTGGTTCTCTGCATCTCCCTGGCTAACCACCCTCCTGCCATCCCTTCTGGGGACCCTTGGTTGGCCTCATTCTTGTCCTGACATTCAGCCCTTGGGCCTTGCCTCGACTAACTCGATTTGAGCGTAGTCATCTGGCCGAACTTCAGGCTAAACAAATTCAGGTTCATTACCATCGCCTCTATGTCCATGATCATGGTCTTGATGAACCAGATAAAGACTCCGTATCAGCACAGGCCCCTCTGCTCAGGGGAGGATGCACCTGTGCCTGGGAGCTGGAGCCCACTGCACAGGGGATTGAGGGTGCAGTCAGGACTGCAGAAGGCAGGGAGACTAAAGTGCTCCACCACCCTGGGTGCCTTGGATAACATGCTTTATTGCATGGTGGTTATGCAGACCCTATACTATTTCCTCCCGGATTCAAACATGCCCCCTGTAAAAAAACTGCATCATTCCAGCTTCCTTCGGGACATGTAGTGATGCCTACATGGACCGACTGTTAACAATGGAACTTATCAGGGATAGAGCCTCTTCTGTCACGGGGTTAGTGCTAGAAATTGCACCAAAGCTGACATACTCAGAAGGAATTGAGAAATACAGGAATTTTTTCATTAGTTCTTCATAATGGTGATACTTATAATCAAGGGTCTTAAAACTTATATTCTATCCAAGATGCCTATGAATACCTGTGCTAGTTTGAATTAGATCCTAAATAATTCAAAATTTCAGTCTTAAATACTCACTCATATAAATGCTGTTTGTAATATTGTGACAAGAAGTTGATTACCAAATAATTTCAACAGTAAGTTCCAGACATTAAAATGTGTGTGTTTACCAAAACATATTGTATGAAATTCTCAAAGAACTAACCTTTTAATTTGGAAAGAAAAACCCAACAAACACACAAATAGACAAAAAAAAACTATAGGGAAAGTTATAAAAATAAACAGATATGTGCAGTGATGAGATAACAAGAATTATTTCATTTTAAGAATGTCTACTAGTGCTATTCATTTTTATAACTAAAATTTAGGTAAAAAATAAATAAATGTATTTATATGTATAAAAAGTAGCATGTTTTACCTAGGGTCCACAAACTCCCCAGCTATGAGCTTTTCACTAGGATTATAGTATTAAATATCCCCTCCTATGGAGCAGGCCTCAAATTCAATAATAAAGTTGGTGGTTATACCATAATAGTCATACCACTATTTTAACTGTGGGCACATCTTGCCTAGATGGTCAGCATAGTAGCATGCAGGGCTCAACAATGGTAAGATCATTGATATCATTTCTCACCAAATAATTTGCATATCACTTTTCAGTACTATGAAACTATCCATCAGAGAGAAAGTTTTCTAGTGAGTTTGAGATTGCTTTCTCTATGCCCTACTGCCAAACTACCAAAATGTGTACAGTCCTAGAAATAAAGTCTTGCCATGTACTTGTGGTGGGGAACCAAAATGAATGGCAATAGCCTATATTGTTTCAATGACCTCTGGGGCTTCCTTGACCAATAACTCATAGGGAAGCATTCCAAGCCTTGTACTGTGATTTTCATTTAATAATTTGCATGGGAGTGATCATGTCTACCCCTTAAAGGTAATCCTATTCAAACTCATTTAAAGTGTTAGAGTCAAGCTGAGAAATTTACAGAGCACCACATATATAAGGACAAAGTAAGAGTCCTTTATTAATCAGCGACCAGTAGCAGGATCTTGCACAAAGAACTATTAGCACAAAAACTCAAGGGTAAAGAGCTTATAAAAGCAAAAACCATAACAACATCATTGTAAGGAATAGGTTAGGGGGACCTTGTAGCACTTGTTTTTGCAGAACACATTAGTTGTTTCAGTTATACATCTGGGCCACTGTCAGAGTGATCAACTTAGCAGGGTCAACCTTTGTAGATAAAATTCTCTCTCTCTCTCTCTCTCTCTCTCTCTCTCTCTCTCTCTCTCTCTCTCACTCTCCCTCTTCTTTTCCTTTTCTCCTCTCTCCCAGCATCTAAAAATTGGCATTCATATGCTCTATGGCTAGAGATGGGATTGTATGCCAAACTCCCATCTTCATACTGGGATATATCTTGGGTTGCACAGGTTTTATTTACATTGTTTTAATCACTATGAGTTCCTATGTGCAGCTGCCTTGTTATACTCTGAAGATGTTTTCTTATAGTTATCAAAAACCTCTGGCTCTTACACTTTCCATTCCCCTTTACACAATGGTTCCTGAGGTTTGAGAGGATATCCATGCTTCTTTTAGGGCCAAGCATTATGCAATCTCTTATTTGCTATACTCTGTCCAGTTGAGAGTCTCTATGTTAATCACTATCTATTACAAATATAAGCTTCTCGGATTAGGATTGAGAGGCATTTATGTATGGGTATGAGAATAAATCATTAGGTGTCAATTTAATACTATGTCCTTTTTAGAAGAATAACAGCAGCATATTCTCCCCTCAGACCTTTGACATAATGTCTTTGTGTTCCATTCATATCATTATCAGCATTATTTTACTTATTTGGTTGTTGACTCACTGTTTTAGGGTTTTTATTGATGTAAAGAGACACCATGACCATGGCAACACTTATAAAGAAAACATTTAATTGGGGTAGCTTGATGTGGGGTGTTCTGTATGTTAAATGTGTTGCTCTTATTGGTTAATAAATAAAACACTGATTGGCCAATAACCAGGCAGTAAGCATGGGTGGGACAAGCAGAGAAGAGAATTCTGGGACCAGGAAGGCTGAGTCAGAGAAACGCTACAGCCGCCGCCATGAAAAGCGAAATGTAAGTCACGAGCCACATGGCAACTTATAGGCTAATAGATATGGGTTAATTTAAGATTTAAGAACTAGATAACAAGAAGCCTGCTACAGCCATACAGTTTGTAAACAATACAAGTCTCTGCTTGTTTACTTGGTTCGGTCTGAGCAGCTGCGGGACTGCCGGGTGAGAGAATTTGTCCTGACCATGGGCCAGGCAGGACTGGAGAAAACTCCAGCTACAGTAGCCACTTAGAGTTCCAGAGGTTTAGTCCATTATCATCATGGTTGGGGGAGCATGGCAGCGTGCAGGTAGATGTGTTACCTGAGAAATAGCTGAGAGCCCTACATCTCGCAGGCAACAGAAAATCCACTGAGACACTGGGTGGTATACTGAACCTAGGAAACCTCAAAGCCCACCCCACAGTGGCACACTTCCTCCAACGTGCCATACTTATTACAACAAAGCCATACCTCCTAATAGTGCCATCCTCTCTGATATTATGGGGGCCAGGTACATTCAAACTGCCACACTCACATTCTATTATATTGACAGACCATAGCTAGTCTGTCAGTTCACTTGTTAAATGGGCATTTGTGCTTTTTTGAGTTTTAAGATATTACAAGTAGAATTTCTATAAGAGGATGAAGAGACAGGTAAACAGCTAAAAGCACTTGTCCTCCCAGAAGCCTCACATTTGATTCCCAGTGCCCACATGGTGGCTGTGGTTGTAATGGCACCCATAGATGCATATATTTCAATGTTTGATCATTAGAGAGCAGTACTATTTGAGAGGAATTGGGAGGTGTGGTCTTGCTGGAGTATGTGTAGCTTAGTTAGAGAAAGTGTGTTACTGGGAGAAGGGTTCGGGGTTTCAAAAGCCCAAGCCAGTCTCAGTTTCTCTCTCTTCTTACTCAAGAGGTTTCAGATGAGAATAATATTAGTAAGTGGCCTAGAGACTGTTCTTGTAGTATTTTGGTGAGGAATGTGGCTCTTTCTGCTCTCGTCCAAAAATCATCTGCCTCAGGCTAAATTGAAGTTTTAGATCAATCGCACTGGCAGGAAAGATTGCAAGATGGCGTAGTATTGACTCTGTCATATGGTTGTTAGTGGTCACTCTTATGCAGATCTATAATGAAAAGAAGGAAGCTGAGAAAGAAAAAAAAACCAAAATGCACAGCTTTGCCACGGCCTGGCCCATCAGGGGTACCACGACCGTAGGAGAACCAGGACTTGGGTAGTCAGGAAGGCAAGGATTTGGCAAATGACAGACAGACAACACACTCAGAAGTGGTTTGAATCTGCTGTAATTTTATTTCTGCAAATCAGTAGTTTATATACAGAAAAGAAAACTATCAAGTCATACAGGGAACAACAAGAGCTTGGCAATAATTCAATCACATCATCTTTAAAAAAAAACAGCAAGCACACAATCATTAATCGGCGCTAGACATATCCCTTCACTCACAAGAACTTTATGACCCAAAGATCAGTCTGTGTTTTTTAAACTTAGTACAGTTCCTAGACTTGTGTAGGCTTCTTTGTGGTTGCAACTGTATCCTTCATCTTTATCTCAGCTGCTCTCTAGTTTATTATGCACTTCTACTTTTCTGGTTCTCATGACCCACTTAGCCAATTTGGATGCTGTAGACCTTCTCTAAGTCTTTTTTTTAGTTTTCTACCACATATCTCTTTTAATATAAAACCTTTTTACCTGCTGGAATATGGACTCTTGTACTTTTTCGCCTGTAAGGGGAAGGGGTTCTGCTGTAGTCCTTAAGTTTTCCATGCTGAACTTCCTCAACAGAGGGGCCCATTGTCTGCCTCCTATGAGATAACATCTTCTGCGATAAATCACTTTAGTTGGGATTCCTAAAGGATTCCTAGTGGGTGAGTGTTCATTCCCTAGAAGTGCCTGAACTATTATTCTTTCTTTATCTAGCAGCTTGGAGTCTTAAAAAATAGCTCGTTCTGCTATATCTGATTAAGATCCATGTCCAGCTTCCCCTTTCCTCCATAGTTCACAACCCAAGTGTTTATTAATTTTGGCTGTGCTTCATAGATTAATTAGAACATTATCATAGAACATAGAACATTATCAGAAAAGCAGTTGTACAGAACCCAGGGAGCTCATGAGCTGTGAAGTACATCTTTTTTGAGAAGGAAGCATAACACAGGCACTCTGCCAGGGACCTCCAGGGAGCTTAGTCCCATAGGACATGTATCTCCTGTCTGCTATTATTGACATAATTGTTCATGTCACACGGACAACACTGGAGTTGGTGTGGCACAGCTTGAGAAGAAAAGGAATACCAGAAAGTGTAATGGTGCTAGTTCCAATAATCAAGAAAATAAAAAATGTAAAAAAAGCCTGATGCTAAATGGAATAAAGGAAGTAGTAGCCTCATGGCAAGACTCCACCCAGCTAAACCTCTAACTTGTGAAAAGGAATAAAAGAAAAGCTTAAGCAGTGAAGGAAACAATTGAAAACAGAAAGCTGATGAAAATATATTTGAACAAGGGGGTTGAGTTCCAGCTCCATCAAGCAGTAGAACTTGGAAGTTACTGCCACGTGGTTCTGGATTTAGAATTCAGGATAGAGGAAAGGAGTTGTGGAATCTCCATAAAAGGCTAAGGAAAGCCACTGAGGCCAGGTATCTGTGGTGATATTTTGTATGTGCACCCCAATAAAGCTCATCTGAGGATAAAAGGAAAAAGCCAGCCACCATATAGAGGTTATATAGTGGTAACACATGCCTTTAATCCTAGCATTCAAGAGGTAGAGATTCATCCAGATCTCTGTGAGTTCAAGTGCTGCAAGCCACAGCAAAATGTAATGGAATTCAGCTACTATCACAAAAGCTACCACTTGGAAAAGTCAAGGCCTTTTCTGAAGGTCAAGCCATCGCTTAAGAAGTCTTGGTGATATTTTAGCTGTTGTGCCCAGATCGTAACCCCCAGAGAGACCACCAAGGACAAGCATACCAGAATGCAAAAACAAGGTTTACTTCTGCTGCAAGTCATGACAGGGAACTCATCTTAAGCATTTACTGGCCTCAGCACAGTGAGGCAGGGAGGAGTTACTCTTTTTCAGGGAAGTTAGTTTTTATAGGCAAAACCCATAACATTTCTTAGAGGGGAGGGGGTTAGTACAGGTCCATCCTTGATTGGTCCAGTTTTTCCCGGGCCTGGACTTTATCTTATTCTAGCTTATCTGTTTGCCCTGTCAGGAGTTTTACAACTCATCTCCGGGGTCTGGTCATGTTAACTCCAGAGAGGGGCATCTTGTGGTTAATTGGTTACCATCAGACATCCTGACTCTGTTCTTTTGAGTTCGTGGGGCTGGTGCCATCATTTCTGGGGACTTGAAACTGGCCTGGGTCTATCTATATTGAGATATCTTTGTCTAAGGCCCCTTTTTTGAGACAATAGAATGAGGGTCTTGTTGTGCATAGATCATCCCCAAAGCCACCACTGGAGACTATAGGTACAGAATGCAAAAGTAAAGTGTATTCTAAGTTTACAAGCCTCCAGGGAGGCTCTTCCAAATCTCTCACTCACAGCAGGGAGGTTGGAAGGAACACTCCCCTTTCTTTGTGAGGCTAGTTCTTAAAGGCACAGACCATATAATTTATTTTAACCCGCCTCCCATTTTTTAGTCTTTTGGTCGAATATCCTGACTGTGTTTTCCAAAGTCCCTGTAGCAGATACAGCCACCTGGGGAAAAGGGGTCTAAGTTCTTATCTACACTTTGGAATCCTGGTTTAAGCTTCTCTTTGTCTGTAGGGGATAGAGTGGGGGGTTTTACTGAGGTATCACATTAGCTTTATATGTTATATATATAATTAGTTGGTTCCTAAAATGATTTTCTTGTGTGCGTCCAACAACTCCTAACAGTGTATTTATCTAAAATACCTATCAAGCATCCAAGGCCAAACTTTCTCCTGAACTAAGGTAACACCCTTATGGAAACAGCATTTGTCTCCTAGGCCAGGTAGACCTTAAGTAATAGCTTCACACAATTTAACTAAGACCTTCCTTTTATATTACTAACATTATAGACTCCTAACTTCTTACCTAACTACTTCTAGGAATGTCAACTGAGCACATAGATCCCCTTCTCAATATACTAACTGGTCATTAGCTCTCAATTGACCTCCTCCTTTAACCACTTCATTTTCAAGTTGTAAAAGAAAGCCTGACGGTCACTGCCTGAGGAAAATTCTTACCTGCCTTTATAACCCTGTAGGAATTCAAGCCTGATGACCTGGCTGGAGGGGGAGGATTGCTATTGCTTGGGTTTATAATTGAATACCCTAGAGAACTTAAAGAGAGAACTGAAAGGGATAAGGCAGATTTTGACCAGAGAACTTGGGGATGAGATGGAAGATGAGGAAGAGCCAGATGGGGAAAAATGAGATGGGTAAGAGAGATGAGAAGGACATAGATGAGGCAGAATTAAGATGATAGAATTAAGATAGAACTTAGAGGGGGCAGCAGATAAAGGTAGAAAGAAATCAGGAAAGAAAGGAGCTAGGCACAAGAACAGAACTGAAGCTATGTAGATAGGTTCTTATTCCAGAGGAATAAAGTAGATGGGTAGAGAACTTGGTGTACTTAGATTCTCCCCCCCACAAAAAAAAATTCACTGTTCTTAGTTTCTCTTCTGGGCCCCTGGGAAGCATAGTATTAAGGCTGGTCCTTAGAATAATACACAAGATTCAAGGCCACATTGGGAACAGAGCCAGGTATGGTGACACATGCCTTTAACCCCAGCACTAACTATAGAGGTCTATAAGTCTGTATAGATAGACAGGAAGTGGCTGGGCAGAGAGAGGAAGTGAGATAGCAAACAAAAAGGCACGCCAGTGTGGGTCTACAGGAAGCAGGTCTCTTTGGAGGCTGAGGTGTTGTAAGGTAAGGTTGTCTGTGGCTTGTTCTATTCCTCTCATCTCTCAGTTTTAACTCCAATATCTGGATCTGGGTGTTATTTTTTTTTAATTTTTTTATTAATAAGGTCATTTAGCAATTCGTCTTACATCAGGTGCCCTAATGTTTGTAGCACAAATTTAGGATGTTTGCCTGTGGCCTTATATCCCTGGCTTGGTCCGAGATGCATGTGGCCAGATGAAAAATCCACTTGCCTAGGGCTTAAGTCCAAGTGGTATGTGGCCAGAGTCTCTTTGACTTCTTTTCTCCTGGTAGGTGAAAGGATGGGATGGTCAGGTTAGGGGCCTAACAGGCTCCCCTAGCAGCCCTGGCATGAACCAGGTCTTAGTTTTGGTTCACTAGAATGGGCTGGAGCTGAGCAAGCAATTCTCAGGAAAACCACAACTTAGGGGCAACCAATCAACAGGTGCCTCCCAGCCTCCTGATGGCTCAGCAGGCACCCCAAAGCCCCTCTGCCGGCTCAGCAGATGTCTCATAGACTTCTGCTAGCTAAAGATTGCTTTCCCTACCCTTTTGTCAACAAGCCCCTAGACACTAGACCCTCTCCCCACCAATGGGTCCCTAACCACTACAGCCTCCCAACGATCAACTCCCAGACTAATCTTCCCTCCACCAATCAATGTTGGGCCCCATAAGGCCCAGGAGTTGAGGCCCAGTGTAACTTCTTCCGCATAGGAGTGACTCAGCACTACCCGACCTAGAATCGACTCTACCTAGTAACTGCTGAGATGGCATCATCTCATTGGCCCGCCATCCTCACCCCATTACCCCTGTCACTCCAGGGACTCATCAAAGTCCTCCTAACTGCATCAGGCAGCCTAAAGTTTAAAAAATGGGCATTGGCTTCTGAAGGCTCACCACATAAAGAGAAAAGAGAAAGAGAAAGGCCTGAAGCAAAAACTAAGCAATAGGCCTAAACTGCAAAAAGACCAATGTGCCTACTATAAAAAGTTGGGCTCTGAATAAATGTCCTGTATGTACAACAGGGCTCAAAAGTAAAAGTACTAAAACTAAAAATAATACGTAATTAAAGGGGACAGGGCTTGAAGTCCCTCCCCAAGACTTAAATAACCCTAAAGGTTATAAAAAAAATCATAAATTTTCTGTTGAATACAGGAGCACAACACTCCATTTTAAAACAACCTCTAGGCAAAATGTCCCAAAAACAATCCTGGGTGCAAGGGACCACAAAAATAAAGCAATATTCATGAACTACTCAAAATTCAGTTAACATTAAAAAACAAAACAAAACAAAACAACCCAGGTCACTCATGTTCATCTCTCAATGCCCTATACCCACTGTTAAAAAAAATTACTAACTGAAATGGGGGCCCACATCCATTTTAACCATACCAAAATATTAGTAACTAATCAAAAAAAAAAAAGGCACTGCACGTTCTCACCATGTCACTTGTAAATAAATATAAATTGTTTGCTGGCACACACACACACACACACACACACACACACACACACACACACACACCATAAGGTTTTAAATCTTAAGGCCAAAACAGCAGAAGCTATAGGCCAATGTCCCACTTGCCCTCTTGTCAAAGCAAAAAGTGGAGTCACAAAAACTAAACACAGAAAGAGGGGAACATGGCCTGGTGCCAACTAAAAAAATGACTTCACAGAGGTAAAATCAAGCCTGTATGGCTATACATATTTGATAGTTTGTATTAATACCTTTTCAAAATAAACTAAGACTTTTCCAACTAACCACAAAATGGCTGCCATGGTGGTCAAAAAGCTGCTAAAAAATTATCCCCAAGTATGTCCTCCCTGTGCTCTTGGGCTCAGATAACATGCCTGCATTCATCTTCACAGGTAACACAGAAATTAGTTAAGGCTATGGAAACCAATTGGAAACTCTATTGTGCTTATTATCCCTAATGTTCCAGCCAAGCAGAAAGGGTCAACAGGACCCTGAAGGAGACCTTAACCAGATTAACCCTTAAAACTAGTGGTGACTGGGTGTCTCCCTTAACCTCTGCTCTTTACCGGGTTCGCAATTCTCCTTACACCTTAGGCCTGACCCCATTTAAGATCATGTATATCAGGCCACCACCAATTCTGCATAATCTCAGGGAAGAATTGCTGGCTGAATTTAATGACCACAGATTTCTCTCCTCCCTACAAGTTCTGTCTCAGGTGAAAAAACAACTTTGCCCTCAGCTGCGTGCAATCTATAAAAAGGCACCAGCTCCTATGCCCCACGGTTTCTGGCCAGGAGTATGGTGATATTTTATTTGTGCTGAAATGTGATTTTATTTGTATGTTAATAAAGTTGCCTGGGTGTCAGAGCTAATGGCAATCTATAGCAGAAGCTGAGTGGTGGTGACACATGCCCTTAATCTGATCACATGGCAGGCAGAGTCTGTGTGTTCAAGGACATAGCCAGCTTGGAGACACACGCCTTTAATCTCAATACCAACCATAGAGACCCGGTGGTCTGTATAGACAGGTAGTGATGAGGAGGTCATGTGGTTGTGTTTACAACCAATAAGAAGGCAGAACAGAAAGTCAATAAAGACAGATACACAGGAAGCAGGTCTCTTTCTCAGGGGAAGGACAGCAGCAGCAGCAAAGGGTAAGAAAGGGTTTTTAGTATCAGCTCTTAGCTACTGCTCTGACCTCTTAGGCTTTTAACTCTGCATTTCACTCTATGCTTCTTATTTAATAAGACTGTTACATCTACACAGGGGACCTGGTAATCATCAAGAAATACACACACACACACACACACACACACAACCTTAAAGCCTGGCGAAAAGGAACCTTATACTGTCAGCCTAACAGCACCCACAGCTGTCACAATGGACAGGGTCCCCACTTAAATTAATCATTCCCATGTGAAACCTGTAGACCCACACACCGATCCTAAGAACTATGCTCATAAAAAGTCAATCCTGAACTTTAAAGGGCCATTGAATACCCTCAAAATCCTCTAAAACTAAAAATTCAAAGTCACCAATCCAGCTAAATAGTGGGCTTGTCTCTACGCTTCTTCAACAAATGCATGTGCTCTCTTGGACTTTCCAGTCAGATCACCATAAGGGACTACAACCCCCACCTACCCTTTAATCTCACATTGATAAAAAATTATCAATGCTGGCTCAAAAAAGGTCCTAAACCAAACCTCCCATACAGCCCCTTTGGGGAACTGGTTTCCTAACCTATACTTTAATTTAAAAACCTTTTATGGTTGGACTAAGGTATATAATGCTATGTTACAAAAAGTCACCCATTTTTATGTTTGCCCTGAGTATAATAAAAATAAGGCCCAAATAAAAACCTGTAAAAAAGCCAATAACTATTTCTCTGCTTCATAAAGCTGTGTCTCCACTGGTCATATTTGGTAAAAGGCCCCCTAAAATAATCTTACCAGAGTAAAAAAAAATAGCCAAACTAAAATGTCTGGGTGCTTGATAAACTAAATTTGCAAAAAACAAAAAACAAAAAACAGAAAAAAACCATATAACCCAATATTAATTCAATTTACTAGTGGTGGTTAAAAAAAAAAAAAAACAAAACTGAGCAGTTGCGGGACTAGCAGGTGAAAGAGATTTGTCCTGACCATGGGCTAGGCAGGACCAGGAAAACTCTAGCTACAAATACCAGCTTCTCTGACATGCAGTCATGCAAATGGCAACATTCAGGCAAAAGAACAAAACAAAACAAAACACTTACCCTACAGTCTGTAACAAAAAATGGCCTCTAGGTGGGCAAACCCATACCTAATTATATTAACCTCTGCACCAAAAACTCAGAACCCACTAAAAACAAAATATTTAATCCCACCAAACAATGTCTGGTGGGCCTGTACCATGAGTTTAACCTCCTGCATACATGCCTGAGTTTTAAATAATACTCAGGGTTTCTATGTCTTGGTGCAGCTGGTTCCCAAAAATAGCTTATTTTGCTAAAAAAAATTCTCCATCAATTAAAACCACTAGAACTGGCTAAACAAAAAGTTTTCCCAGCTGTCCTAATATCCTCCTGTGGTGGTAATCTAATTATACTGAAATGTGATTTTGATTGTATGTTAATAAATAAAGTTGCCCCGGGGGTCAGAGCTATTAGAGCCATTGCAAGAGTGTGGCGGTGGTGGCACACGCCTTTAATCCCAGAAAGCCAGCCTTTAATCCCAGGGAGTGGTGGTAGAAAGCAAAAAGATATATGAGGCGTGAGGACCAGAAACTAGAAGCATTTGGCTGGTTAAGCTTTCAGGCTTTGGAGCAACACAGTTCAGCTGAGAGCTATTGGGATGAGGACACAGAAGCTTCCAGTCTGAGGAAACAGGACCAGCTGAGGAACTGGTGAGGTGAGATAGCTGTGGCTTGTTCTGTCTCTTTAAATAGAGACAGGAAATAGAGTGCTTATTCGGCAAGCTGGGACACCGCAGGCGGAAGGGTGAGATTTTGGCTCTGAGCTCTGACCTCTCGGCTTTCTCTTTTGCATTATTTCTGTGTTTCTTATTTAATAAAATGGTTGGTTACATCTATACCTGGCGCCCAACGTGGGGCTCGAACCCATGACCCTGAGATTAAGAGTCTCATGATCTACCGACTGAGCTAGCCGGGCAACTTTATTTATTAACATACAATCAAAATCACATTTCAGTATAATTAGATTACCACCACATCCTCCCTCATAGGCTTGGGCTTAGCAGAAGCCATAGGCACTAAAACCTCAGCCCTCATCCTCCAAAACCAACATAAATGCAAACATAGCCACCCTAAAAAATCCATCACTCATCTAAAAAAAATCACTCTCCTCTTTAGCTAAGGTAGTCCTCCAAAATAAAAGGGCGCTAAACTTACTGTTCCCTCAACGAGGGGGTGTCTATGTCTGGCTCTAAAAACGATGCTTTTTTTTTTTTTTTTTTTTTTGCTAACAATTCAAAAGTTATAAAAAACCTCCATAAATCTAATAAAAAAGGCTACTTAATAAAAAAAACTTAAAAAATAATATAAATCTTTATTCAGTTGGTCACCCTGGATAACTACTCTCCTGTCAGCCCTGGCTGGGCCCTTGATATTCTTACTGTTGGCCTTAACCTGTAAACCTAGCACTATTAATGCCCTAGTCAAATTTATAAAGGGGAAATGTGGTGATATTTTATTTGTACTAAAATGTGATTTGTATGTTAATAAATAAAGTTGCCCAGTGGTCACAGCTATTAGCAAGCCATAGCAAAAGCTGGGCAGTGGTGGTACATGCCTTTAATCCCAGCACTTGGTAGGCAGAGCTAGGTAGATCTCTGTGTGTTCAAGGATACAGCCAGCACTGGAGACACACGCTTTTAATCTTAATACAAACCATATAAGACCTGGAAGTCTGTACAGACAGGCAGTGACTAGGAGGTCATGTGGTTGGGTTTACAACCAATGAGAAGGCAGAACAGAAACTTTATAAAAAAGATAGACACACAGGAAGTAGGTCTTCTTTGGAGAGGCAGGACAACAACAACAGTGAAGGGTAAGGATTTTAGCTTTTAGCTATTCCTCTGACCTCTTGGCTTTCATCTCTGTATTGACTCTGTGTTTCTTATTTAATAAGACAGTTGATTACATTTACATTTGGTGCCCACGTGGCAAGAATCCATTAAAAGCTGCTTGGCTTGGCTTGGCAGCAAGTCTGGTTTTCTGGCTGGGCAGCCCGGCTCCCTAGCTTGGGCCCAGCTGGCTTAGGTCTCAGGCCGGACTGACCCCAAGCAGTTACCCGCAGCTAGAGCTATTTGCTTAAAGCCAGTGCTATGAAAAACTCAGGCCTGCCCTGCCAAACAGGGCCTGTAGTGGATAGCCATTCCAGCTTGAATCTGGAAGTTCCAACCCCCATTGAGACTCTGGCAACTGTCACGCCTACAAGGCGGGGCGAGGGGAGGTGCCTGGGGACTTGAGAACTGGATGGGCCAGCGCTCTCTCTGTGCGCTCTCTTGGTGCCGGGACACTGACCGGTGAAGGTGGACTGTGCAGAGCTCTGGAGAACACCGCTGGACTGCGTTACACCTTCCCCAGACCCTGCAACCTACTCATTACTTAATTTGTGAGTTACCCCATTAAATAGATATCCTTTAAACTACGTGGAGTGGCCAAAATAATTTCTCCAATAAGGGCCCCTTCCTGTAAAGCCAACACATGTGGTCGGAGCTTAAGGAAGCCAGAGCCCAGGCTTGACTCGACTCAAGAGGGAACATATGGCTGGATTTAAGCTTTTAGCCAGAAATTGTGTCTATGATTCCTCTCTCTCTCTCTCTCTCTCTCTCTCTCTCTCTCTCTCTCTCTTCCTTTCTCTCTCTGTTAGTTATTTAGCTGCGTTGTGTTCTTACCCTGCAAGGAAATGTCACGAAACACGACAGAATCCGCTTATAGAGTTTATTAGAGATAAAGGGATAGAGTGCGCAGGCCTGTGGGAGAGACACGTGCGTGGAGAAGAAGAGGAAGAGAAGAGAGAGGAGAGAGAATATGGCGCTCCGCTTTAAAAACCAGCTGGGGGCGTGGCCAGGTCACGTCACTACTCCAAATTGTGCGTAGATCACATGGTCACGTTGCGTGCTTACGTAGCCATGTAACGTCACAGATTCTGGTCACGCGAGATGCCTTGGCCGGGACTTGCTAGGCGGAGGTGTCCGGCCTGACCGGAATTGGCTAGGCGGAAGTGTCCGCCTGGTAAATGCGACCGTGGGGGGGGGGCGTGTTGTGAACCCTTCACTCTCTCTTTCTCTGGATTCACACCTTGGACACTGGGTGGCTGTTTTGAAATTCTCTCAGATTTCTACGGTTCTGCACAGACTTGGTAAGTCAATTAAGATATCAGATATTTTAAAGAAAACTATTTAAAAGAAATTTTTTTCCACATTAAAAAAATGGGTTTTATGTGTACATTGGAAGAAAATTGGGCTTTGAAATTTTAGGCAGACTGACAATGGAACAACTATATCAGAAGATTAATGTTGATCGAATTATGCACTTTATTACTTTTCTTATCCTCATTTTACTATTTAAAAAGATAGTCAAGACAGGCCCCGTGGCATAGACAAGCAGATGCAGGTAGGCCCGCGGCAGCGGCCCACAGAGATAGACAGGCCCGGCGGCGGCAGCCAACAGGGACATACAGGCCCGGCTGCAGCCGGCAGAGACATACAGGCCCAGCAGCCGCCCACAGAGGTAGACAGGCCCAGCGGCAGAGACAAGCAGACGCAGGTAGGCCCGCGGCAGCGGCCCGCAGAGGTAAATGGGCCAGCGGCGGCAACCGACAGGGACATACAGGCCCGGCGGCAGCCCGCAGAGGTAGACAGGCCTGGCAGCAGTGACAAGCAGAGGTAGGTAGGCCGGCAGCCGGCAGAGACATACAGGCCCAGCGGCAGCCCACAGAGGTAGACAAGCCCGGTGACAGAGACAAGCAGACGCAGCTTGGAACAGGGACGCCTCTAACCCCAACACCCTGGAAGAAGCTATCTCCGTGGGACAGAACCAGAACGAATTTGAACACTCCATCTGAGGACAACCCAGGGCCCAGCTGCTGATCCTGTGAAACCCAATAACTTGGAGGTTTTGGTGAGACTACCCTGCTCAGCTGAAATCCATCTGGGAGAGGATTCAGATCCCTACAGTTTGAAGTCTGAAGAAACAAGATCAGCTGAGGAGTTGACGAATGGACAAAAACGTGACCTGGGAACACAGAAGAAGGCGCTGCTCAGCCACCAAACCAGATCACCAGAATCATAAGTATATACTTCACTGACTGAGATCAGCTGCCCCTGAAGAAACAGCCCAATAGCACCAATTTAACCAAGAACTCCTACAAAACCAAGACTAAAAATTAGAACAAGAGAGACACTCTCAGACACAGACACCACCTGCACCAAGCAGAGGAAGAGATGAGTAGACGCCAGTAGAAAAATACAGGCAACAACATAAAGACCTATATGGCAACATCAGAATGTAGTGATTCTACACCTGCAAGACCTGAACATACCAAGACAGAAGAAACAGAAGAAATCAACCCTAAAAATGACTTTAAGAAGATGATAGAGGCCCTTAAAGAAGAAACAAAACATTCCCTCAGAGGAAATAAAAACTTCCCTTAAAGAGGAAAAGAAAACCTCCCTTAAAGAGGAAATGAAAACTTCCCTTAAAGAGGAAATGAAAAACTCCATTAAAGAGGAAATAAAAACTTCCCTTAAAGAGGAAATGAAAAACTCCATTAAAGAGGAAATAAAAAACTCCCTTAAAGAAATGGAAGAAAAAATGAACAAAAAATGGGAAGAAATCAAATCAAGCCAAGAAAAAGCAATTAAACAGATGAAAGAAACATTCCAAGATCTGAAAAATGAATTTGAGACAATAAAGAAAACACATGCTGAGGGAATGCTGGAAATAGAAATCCTGACTAAATGAACAGGAACTACAGAAACAAGCATAACCAACCGATTGCAAGAGATGGAACAGAGAATCTCTGACACTGAAGACACAATAGAGAAAATAGATTCGTCAGTCAAAGAAAACACCAAAGACAAAAAAGTCATAACACAAAATGTCCAGGAAATTTGGGACACCATGAAAAGACCAAACCTAAGAATAATAGGGATAGAAGAAGGAGAAGAATACCAACTCAAAGGCACAGAAAATATATTCAAAATAAATCATAGAAGAAAACTTTCCTAACTTAAAGAAAGAAATACCTATGAATATACAAGAAGCTCACAGAACACCAAATAGGCTGGATCAAAAAAAAAAAAAAAAAGTCCCCTCGCCACATAATAATCAAAACACTAAACACACAGAACAAAGAAAAAATATTAAGAACTGCAAAGGAAAAAGACCAAGTAACATATAAAGGCAAAACAATCAGAATAACAGCAGACTACTCAATAGAGACTATGAAAGCTAGAAGATCATGGACAAATCTTATGCAGACACCAAGAGACCATGGATGCCAACCCAGACTATTATACCCAGCAAAACTCTCTATTACCATAGGCGGGCTAAACAAAATATTCCAGGATAAAACCAGATTTAATCAATACCTGTCCACAAACCCAGCCCTACAGAAAGCCCTAGAAGGGAAAATCCAACCCAAAGAAGCTAAACACATCCATGAAAAATCAAGCAATCGATAATCCCACACCAACATACACCAAGAAGGAAAACACAGCACAACCTCAAAAAAATAACAGGAATTAACAATCACTGCTCATTAATATCCATCAATATCAATGGTCTCAACTCACCTATACAAAAACACAGGCTAACAGAATGGATAAGAAAACAGGACCTATCCATCTGCTGCATACAAGAAACACACCTTAACTTCAAAGACAGACACTACCTCTGAGTAAAGGGCTGGGAAAAGGCATTCCAAGCAAATGGACCTAAGAAACAAGCTGGTGTAACTATCCTAATATCTAATAAAATAGACTTCAAACTAAAATCAATCAAAAGAGATCAGGATGGACATTACATATTTATCATGGGAAAAATCCACCAGGATGAAGTCTCGATTCTAAACATTTATGCTCCAAATACAAAAGCACCCACATTCATAAAAGAAACACTACTAAAGTTTAAAACACACATTAAACCCCACACATTAGTAGTGGGAGATTTTAACACACCACTCTCACCAAAAGTCAGATCTACCAGACTGAAACATAAAAAAGAAATAAAGGACCTAACAGATGTTATGACTCAAATGGACTTAATAGATATCTACAGAACATTCCATCCTAACACAAAAGAATATACCTTCTTCTCAGCACCTCATGGAACCTTCTCAAAAATTGACCACATGCTTGGACACAAAACAAATCTCAACAGATACAAAAAAAATTGGAACAACCTCCTGTATTTTATCAAACACCATGCCTTAAAGTTAGACCTCAACAACAACAAAAATTATAGAAAACCCACAAACTCGTGGAAATTGAATAATGCCCACCTGAAACATCAATGGGTCAAGGAAGAAATAAAGAAATTAAAGATTTCCTAGAATTCAATGAAAATGAAAGTACAACATACCCAAACTTATGGGATACTATGAAAGCGGTGCTAAGAGAAAATTCATAGCTCTAAATGCACACATAAAGAAGATGGAGCAGTCCCATACCAATGAATTAACAGCACAACTGAAAGCTCTAGAACAATAAGAAACAAACTCACCCAGGAGAAATAGACACCAGGAAATAATCAAATTGAGGGCTGAAATCAACGAAATAGAAAACAAAAGAACAATACAAAAAAATAAATGAAACAACGAGTTGGTTCTTTGAAAAAATCAACAAGATAGACAAACCCCTAGCCAAATTAACCAAAAGGCAAAGAGAGAACACCGAAATTCACAAAATCAGAAATGAAAAGGGAGACATAACAACAGACAATGAGGAAATCCAGAGAATCATCAGATCATACTTCAAAAACCTATACTCCACAAAAATGGAAAACCAGGAAGAAATGGACAATTTTCTGGATAAATACCAAATACCAAAATTAAATCAAGACCAGATAAACCATTTAAATAGACCAATAACCCCTAAAGAAATAGAAACAGTCATCAAAAGTCTCCCAACTAAAAAAAGCCCAGGACCAGATGGTTTCAGTGCAGAATTCTACCAGACTTTCAAAGAAGAACTATTACCAATCCTCTTCAAAGTGTTCCACACAATAGAAACAGAAGGAACACTACCAAACTCTTTTTATGAGGCTACAATTACCCTGATACCCAAACCACACAAAGATGCAACAAAGAAAGAGAACTACAGACCAATCTCCCTCATGAACATTGATGCAAAAATACTCAACAAAATATTGGCAAACCGAATCCAAGAATACATCAAAACAATCATCCATCACGACCAAGTAGGATTCATCCCAGGGATGCAAGGATGGTTCAACATACGGAAATCAGTCAATGTAATACACCATATAAACAAACTGAAAGAAAAAAACCACATGATCATCTCCCTAGATGCTGAAAAAGCCTTTGACAAAATCCAACACCCCTTCATGATAAAGGTCTTAGAAAGAATAGGAATACAAGGAACATTTCTAAACATAATAAAAGCAATTTATAGCAAGCCAACAGCAAACATCAAATTAAATGGAGAGAAACTCAAAGCGATACCACTAAATTCAGGAACAAGACAAGGCTGTCCACTCTCCCCATATTTATTCAATATAGTACTAGAAGTTCTAGCTAGAGCAAGAAGACAACAAAAGGAGATCAAAGGGATACAAATTGGCAAGGAAGAAGTCAATCTTTCACTATTTGCAGATGATGTGATAGTATACATAATT
Organism: Peromyscus maniculatus bairdii; assembly: GCF_049852395.1. Taxonomy (NCBI): domain Eukaryota; kingdom Metazoa; phylum Chordata; class Mammalia; order Rodentia; family Cricetidae; genus Peromyscus; species Peromyscus maniculatus. The sequence goes on along the minus strand of NC_134852.1, from coordinate 28,522,532 downwards.
GACCCCCAAATCTCTACCAGGGAACTCCTACAGCTGATAAACTCCTTCAGTAAAGTGGCAGGATACAAGATCAACTCAAAAAAATCAGTAGCCCTCCTATACACAAATGATAAAAGGTCTGAGAAAGAAGTCAGAGAAACATCACCCTTTACAATTGCCACAAATAATATAATATAATATAATAGTGTTGCCTTGGGCCAACACTAACTAAACAAGTGAAGGACCTTTTTGATAAGAACTATAAATCTCTAAAGAAAGAAATTGAAGAAGATATCAGAAAATGGAAGGATCTCCCATGCTCATGGATAGGTAGGATTAACATAGTAAAAATGGCAATCTTACCAAAAGCAATCTACAGATTCAAAGCAATCCCCATCAAAATCCCAACACAATTCTTCACAGACTTGGAAAGAAAAATACTCAACTTCATATGGAAAAACAAAGACCCAGGATAGCTAAAAGAATCCTATATGATAAAGCAACCTTTGGAGGCATCACCATCCCTGACCTCAAGCTCTACTATAGAGCTATAGTAATAAAAACAGCTTGGTACTGGTACAAAAACCAACATACGGACCAATGGAAGCGAATTGAAGACCCTGACATTAATCCATGCACATATGAACACCTGGTTTTTGACAAAGGAGCCAAAACTATACAATGGAAAAAAGAATGTATCTTCAACAAATGGTGCTAGCATAACCGGATGTCAATATATAAAAGATTACAAATAGATCCATATCTGTCACCATGCACAAAACTCAAATCCAAGTGGATCAAAGACCTCAACATAAATCTAGTTACACTAAACTTAATAGAAACGAAAGTAGGAAGCACTCTTGAACGCATTGGCACCGGAGACCATTTCCTAAATAAAACACCAACAGCACAGACCCTGAGCACAACAATTAATAAATGGGACCTCTCAAAACTGAGAAGCTTTTGCAGGACAAAAGACACAGTCAATAAGACAAAAAGACAGCCAATAGAGTGGGAAAAGATCTTCACCAACCCCACATCTGACAGAGGATTGATCTCCACAGTATATAAAGAACCCAAGAAACTAGACATCAAAATACTGAACAGTCCAATTAAAAAATGGGCTAAAGAGCTAAACAGAGAATTCACAAAACAAGAATCACAAGTGGCTGAAAGACATTTAAAGAAATGCTCAACATCCTTAATCATCAGAGAAATGCAAATCAGAATGACTCTGAGATACCACCTTACACCTGTTATAATGGCTATGATCAAAAACACCAGTGACAGTCAATGTTGGAGAGGATGTGGAGCAAAGGGAACACTCCTCCACTGTTGGTGGGAATGCAAACTTGTACAACCACTCTGGAAATCAGTATGGTGGTTTCTCAGAAAATTAGGAATCGAACTACCTCAAGACCCACCCACCCCACTCTTGGGCATATACCCAAGGAATGCTGATTTATACCATAAAGATACATGATCAGCTATGTTCATAGCAGCACTATTTGTAATAGCCAGAACCTGGAAACAACCTAGATGTCCATCAATGGAAGAATGGATGAAAAAAATGTGGTACATATATACAATGGAGTACTACTCAGCAGAGAAAAACAATGAAAGCACGAAATTTGCAGGCAAATGGATGGAACTAGAAAAAATCATCCTGAGTGAGGTAACCCAAACCCAGAAAGACAGTCATGGTATGTACTCACTCATAAGTGGATTCTAGATATAAAATAAAGAACAATCAGACCACAACCCATAGAACCATGGAGGCTATATATATATAGCATGGAGGACGACTGTGGCTTATAATAAATTTCATTTTTACTCAATTACTGAAAAAAAATAGCCAAATGAATGGAAACACATGAACTATGAACCAAAGGCTGAGGGGCCCCCAGCTGGATCAGACCCTCTGAATAGGTGAGACAGTTGATTGGCTTGATCAGTTTGGGAGGCATCCAGGCAGTGGGACCAAGTCCTGTGCTCATTGCATGAATTGGCTGTTTGAAACCTGGAGCTTATGCAGGGATACTTGGCTCAGTCTGGGAGGAAGGGACTGGACCTGCCTGGACTGAGTCTACCAGGTTGATTTCAGTCCTCGGGGGAGGATTTTCCCTGGAGGAGGTGGGGATGGGGGGTAGGCTCGGGAAAAGGGAGGGTGTGGCAGGGGGGAGAATAGGGGAACCCATGGCTGATATGATGAACTGAATGGTATTGTAAAATAAAATAAAATTAAAAAAATTAAAAAAAGATAGTCAATTTAAATGCCAGGATAAAAGTTTTAGAAAAACCTGTTAAAATGAATTATAGAGAAATTCAGATTCAAACAAAAGAAATTAACAGTAAAGTTGTTTCAAGATTGGTTCATAAAGTTACAGAAAGAAAGCCTGTTTTCACACAATCACTCTTAATTTATCCGGTAGCCATACAGCAGCTACCTGATGAAGAGAATGTACAAAATACTTGGATTCCAGTTAAAATGTTAGACTTATGAAGATTTAGGGAGGCAATAATATCTTATGGCGTGCATTCCCCATATGTAAAGCAAATGTTAAACTCTTGGTCAACATATAATAGGATTATTCCACAAGACTGGTGGGAGCTGGCACATGCTGTTCTGGAACCCAGACAACTCCAGTGACAAGTGTGGTTCAAGGAGGAGTCTAAAAATATAGAAAAACAATGGAGGGATAAAGGAATACAAGTCTGCCAGGATCAGCTTATTGGAGAAGGCCAATATGCTTCAGTACAAACACAATGTTTATATGATGTCCAAACCCTAATTCTATGTCCAACAGCAACCTTGAATGAATGGGACAGAGTTGAGGAACCAGGAAAAATAACTTGAGTCATTTACAAAGTTTGTACAGGGCCCAAAAGAATCTTTCACAGATTTCTTACAAAGATTGACTTCAGTAGTACAGAGAATGTTCCCGAACTCAGAAGCTAGTCAGATAATAATCAAATCTTTGGCCTTTGAGAATGTGAATGCAGTGTGCAAGAGAATAATTAGGCCGTTAAAGGCAAGGTCTGCACTCTTGGAAGATTAGATTAGATACATGGTTAATGTTGAGGCTCATGACCATGATAACATGTGGGTAGGAGAAGCAATTTCAAAAGTTTTGAGGAATGTTAGATGTTTTGGATGTGGAAAGCAAGGACATTTGAAAAGGGACTGTAAACAGGTCATTCCTAGAAACAATGTTTCTTCAAGGAACAATGGCAACAGAATGCCCTTTCCTTCTGGAGTATGCAGAAGGTGTGGTAAAAGAAAACACTGGACCAATGAATATAGATCAACAAGGGACGGGCAAAGTAATCCTTTGCCTCGGTCTTCGGGAAACTCCCAGGGGGGCCTCAGGCAGGCCCCCACAGCAAATCCAGTTCAAACCTTTCCTGCAGCTGTAGAGAAAACCCTTACTCAGAGCAATTAAATAACCAAATGCCTATTGGAATAAATCATGCTGGTCAGGATGATGAAACAGAGAGAATAAAAAATTCAGGAAAAAACATAAAGAAAATTTTTTGCAAACTTCTATAAATGAACAAAGACCAAAATTAACAATAAGAATAAATGGTGTTTTGTTGTCTGGTCTGGTAGACACAGGTGCTGATGTTACCATAATTTCACCAGAATTTTGGCATCCAACTTGGGCTCTTCAGGAGGTAAACATTCAACTGTTAGGAATTGGAACATTATCTCATGTGAAACAGAGTACAAGATGGCTCGAATGTATAGGTTCAGAAGGATAGAGAAAAATTAAAACCATATGTGGCTAACATAGCTATGAACCTGTGGGGTCAAGACCTGTTGAAACAATGGAATACTCAAATTAACATCCCTGCAACCTCAGAAATAAATCATAAACTAGCACATGTTTCTGAGAGAAATATAGAAGATATTCTAACGAGTGGTCACCAGCCATCCATATTATACTAGAACAGGGCACAATAACTGATGATCTCTCAAAGACACCAACAGCTCTACCTTTAAAAGGGTTAACAGACAAGCCTGTATTGGTTCAGCAATGGCCTTTAACAACAGAGAAACACCAGACTTTAGAAGAGCTGGTAGAAGAGCAGTTAAATGCTCCACATATTGAAGAATCAACCAGCCCTTGGAATTCTCCTGTATTTGTTATTAAAAAGAAATCTGGTAAATGGAGAATGGTAACAGACCTTAGAGCAATTAACGAAGTAATTCAGCCAGTGGGCTCTCTACAAAATGGAATTCCTTTGCCTATCCTGTTACTAAAAGGATGGCCTTTAATAGTTATTGATTTAAAACTGTTTCTTTTCAATACCCTTACAAGAAAAAAGACAGATAAAGATTTGCTTTCACAGTGCCTACTTATAATAATTCTCAATCGGTTAAAAGATTTCAATGGAGGGTCCTCCCACAGGGAATGTTGAATAGCCCAACTCTGTGCCAATATTTTGTACAACAGCCATTGGAAGTGATACATAAAAAATTTCTGGGGCTGGAGAGATGGCTTAGCAGTTAAGAGCACTGGCTGCTCTTCCAGGGGACCTGAGATCAATTCCCAGCACTCACAGGATGGCTCACAACTGTCGAGCTCTAACTCCCCTTTCTGGTGCCTCCTCAGGCACCAGACATATACACACACTGAGTGCATAGACATACATGCAGACCAAATACCCCCATACATAAATAAATAATAATTACATTTTCAAAAAAAAATTCCTAAATCTATAATTTATCATTATATGGATGATATTTTACTAACTGACTCAAATACAGATACTTTAGAAAGAATGTTTAAAGAATTAAAAAAATTGCCTTTCTGGGGATTACAAATTGAATCTGAAGAATACTGGACAAATGAGACAAGTGAGGAAAAAGGACAAATCATCTATCCCAGGAAACAGAGTGAAATGGCCTATGAGTACATCATCTACAAAATTTAATGTCTTCCTAATTGTTTGTTTCTGCTCTTCTCTAAAGACATTTAACACTATTGGTCTTCTTGTAGTCCCAGTTCATTTAAAATTTAAAGCTGACTTTGGAGTTGGAGAATGGCTCTCTCCTTCTTTAAACTCAAGCATGTTGTTAAAAGGAAAATACAAACTCCCTGTATCATGCCAGAAGAAAAGATCCATCTTCTGCTATGGGACAGAAAAAAACCAAATTAATTAAGGGACTATTCTATTACTAATCTCAACTCTTTGATTGTATTCTCATTCTTTAAACTTTTCTTAAAGTATGAATTTTAGATCGAATTTACAAGATTAATACACACACACACACACACATATATATACACATACATTTTAAACTTTGTTAATATATGAATTGTCATATAGGGTACTAACTAAATCTAGAAAAAAAGGCTTTAATTAGTTGCATATATATGTCTTTGTGTTCGAGTCTCTTATCAGTTTTCTGCAGGAAATCACAGCCAGGCCTAACATCAACTGAAGTCTCCAGAAAGAAGATGGGGCCCCACAACAACAACAATTCCACGTGGACAATAATAACATAACTAAGCTGACAAAAATCATCTACAGATCAGCTTTGGACTACAAAGTGCTTGGAGCAATTTTGAAATGGCAGCTGAGATGATCCAGTCTCAAAGACTACTTGAAAAGGACTTGAGATAAACCCTGAACTTTGGCATTATACACAGACTGGATAATGAAGGATATAGTTACCTTTGACAATTAACCTAAAATTTTTCTTTTCAGGATAAAGATACCTTCGTCCATGCCCAACAGGAAGCAATTTTAAGAATACGATGCCCACATGCCCAAAGAAGTGGTGTGGGGCATTTTTTTTGTCTTTTAATGGGTTTTGGGTTTAAGATAATTTTCATTGTTTAGGTGGGTTGGTTACAAGTTGTTATCAAGGGTTAGGAAAAAGGCTAAGCAAAGGAGATTAGATTTAAGGTTCTTGTTTAAAAATAAATAAATAAAAATTAAAAAAAGAAAAAGACAATTACTAGTTTTATATACTTTACATTGGATTGGATTGTTTTATATTATATACAAATTATATATATATTAAAATTGATATTGTTAGAAAATGTTATATGTATATTTCTAATTATACTTATACTGTTCATTTAACAATGTAATACAATTTTCTGATCCTTGAATGTTATTATTACCAACTATTAGGATATAAAGAAATGAAAGTTAGTAGTTAGACATTATAATAGAACTTGTAGTCATATTAGGTATGTTTTCAAGATTGAGCAGATATATTTTAGATAGACAGGTCATCTTCAAACCCTTCAGAGATCTACAGAATATGGCATTTAAAATGTTTTAATAACTTAGAAAATTTTTCTTTTTGTTATGACTATGAGACATGTCAGCTCCTAGAAATACCAATGTACTTCAGAGAGAATATGGGCATTGAAAAAACTGCATATGGAGTTAACTTTCATTGTGGCAAAAGTTAGGCACTGGACAACAAAGTATCCTCGAATCAACTGATGACAACAGGACAAAATGGACTGACAGGACACAAAACAAAGGACTACTGATTCTTGCCAAAACAAGTGTTGTTATGGCTTTATCAAAAGGCATCTTCTGAGGCCAGGACAATATGGCACTGTCCCTGAAGTGGCCTTCACAATCCGGAAAAGGTACAGTGCCCTTTTCTTCGAAGGCAGCCAAACAGGCAGTGGGTTGATGGCTTCTGATGTGCAGTGGAACAGCAGCAGAAACAGTTATTCTTGAAGAGTAACTAAGCTCACACCTCTCAATAGTAGACTGGCATTTAATAGAGGGATGTGGAGAAGAACGGGATGCTGAGATGAAGCCACATATACACAGCCAAGAAGAATGGACAGCTGAATTAAAAAACCATCACAAATTTCCAGAATTTAAAATCCTGAATCATGACATGACACTAGTGGAATTCAAGTGTTTCTGGTACATGGACTGCTCTCACCCAATGTGAGGTTGAACTGTTGACCTTGTGTACATCCTACTTCACAAATGAGTCTGTCAGATATGCTAAGCCTATAGGCTGACACTGCAGAGAAACCTTAGATGACTGTCCAGGCAGCTGGCTGTTTCTGTCAACTCACAAATTTTTTGGAAGTTGCTTGCATGCACTTCCTGTTTTTATTTTTGTTAGGTAATATTATTTCCTTCTTGGGTCTTTGTGGGAGTTGAATATTAGTTAGTTATAGTTGAAGAAGATTAGTTAGGATAGAAAGTGAATTAGGTACATTTTGGACTTACAAAAATAGGATAGATAATGGAATTATTTTCTTTGAATTTGTCAAATACAAATGGACTAGACATTGTTTAGGTATTTATTGCTTGTATATATGGTATATAGTTATTGTACTTTTGTATATAGTTTTTCTTACATTAGTTACAACTTTTTTCCTTTTATTAAAATAGAAAAGGGGATATATGGTGATATTTTATTTGTACTAAAATGTGATTTGTATGTTAATAAATAAAGTTGCCTGGCAATCAGAGCTATTAGCAAGCCATAGCAAAAGCTGGGCAGTGCTGGTGCATGCCTTTAATTCTTGCACTTTGTAGGCAGAGCTAGGTAGATCTCTGTGTGTTCAAGGATACAGCCAGCATGGAGACACATGCCTTTAATCTCAATACCAACCATAGAAGACCTGGATGTCTGTACAGACAGGCAGTGACTAGGAGGTCATGTGGTTGGGTTTACAACCAATGAGAAGGCAGAACAGAAACTTTATAAAAAAAAGACAGACACACAGGAAGTAGGTCTTCTTTGGAGAGGCAGGACAACAGCGACAATGAAGGGTAAGGTTTTTAGCTCTTAGATATTCCTCTGACCTCTTGGCTTTCATCTCTGTATTGGCTCTGTGTTTCTTATTTAATAAGATGGTTGGTTACATCTACAGAGCAATTCTCCATGGTCAAGCTATTGGTTCTAAAACAACAATACTGGCCTGTAAATAAAAAAATGCATATTCAGAATTTAAAATGGCCCACTACTCAAAAAAAAAAAAAAGAAATAAAGAAAAAAGAAAAAGAAAAAAGAACTGAATGACCAAGCCAGGGTCATAACAGGCTCCCCTAGCAGCCCTGGCATGAACCAGGTCTTAGTTTAGGTTCACTAAAAATGGGCTAAAGCTAATCAAGCAATTCTCAAAAAACCTCAACTTAGGGGCAACCAATCAACAGGTGCCCCCCCAGCCTCCTGCTGGCTCAGCAGACACCCCAAAGCCCCACTACTCAATCACACATATTCACCAGTGACTGGACTCAGTACTATTGACAATAACAACAAGAGGGGACCTGGGATTGGCAGCAATCAAAGGATTAATAAAAGTGTTTTTATGATCCATTGATTTTAACCAGGACCATCTGTGTGGCCACGGGTTTCAAACCATCTATTGGAGCCTAGTGGCTCACCATTTGGCACATGAAAGACAATGAATGTCCCCTTCCTGGATTCCACCAGTAGCTAATGTACTTCTCCCGCCAATTCCTCCCTTGATCTTCCCATTCTTTCTGAAAGTTGTGGCTTTTATTCTTTAATCATAATTCTTACATATATACGTAGATAGGTTTATAAATATAACCTGCTATGTTCAATTAATGTTGTTTAGATGACCTTCTGGGATTGATTAACTGATCAGGATTTGACCCTGTAGAAGACAGATTCTTCCTCCTTCAGGACACATTAATTATGTCTAGCTTTTATTCTAAGAGTAAAGCCTTGTGAGAATTCTGCCATGCACACTGGCACATCAACTGCTCCATCACTTTTTGGGTCTTGTTTAGGTGACCATATTGTTGACATTTGCTGGCTGCAGCTCAGTGGTAGAGTACTAATCCCCTGCACTGTAAAAATAGTCTTCATAGTTATTTGATGGAAATCATGAAGCTAAGTTATGACCTAGAACAGGGATTTCCAAAATTGCTCATTCTTTGATTCACTTTTCGTTCTTAGAATTTTATTTTAAACATATGTTGCAATACTGAGTGTAGAATCTAAGGCCATACCTGTGCCAAGTGAGTACTTTTAAAATTTTTTCAACTTAAGCATTTTCTTAGTATCTTTTATTAATTAAATGCTTTTGTTTATTTTACATCTTGACTACAGATTCCTCTCGTTCCTCTCCTCCCATTTCCCTCCCTCTTCCCTGCACCTTCACTTTACCCTTCCCAAGCCACTCCTCCCTGTTCAGAAAAGAGCAGGCCTCTCATGGGTGTCAATGATTCGTCAATGAATGACAAATCAAGTTCAGCTTTGTTGAGTCAGAACAAAGCTCTTTCCCTTGCATCAAGGCTGGGTGATTCATTTTGAATACGGCTTTCAGGGTAAAATGTATGAAAGGGATAGAAAGAGTAAGTGTTCCTTGGCAGTCTGCACATGAATAAGAGAGAGTGTCTCCAGATATGATACCTCCTCCAAACTAAATTTCAGAAGGTAGTCAGCTATTTCACTATGGAGTTCAAGGGTATAACAGGTATGTTGGTTGGACTGGACACAGGAGCCGATTGTTAAACTTCCACTTATCTTCTCCACCTACCCAGGATTACCACTGCCTATAAGATAAAAGATACTGAATGTTTATCAGCCACAGCTCACAATTGAAGTCTTCACTCTACCACGACTGCCGCTTACAGCTCCATAGCCTAACCAGAACCATGGTGCTCAAGAACTTTGGTAAGTACTCCATCCCAAGGAGACACAGGTATTTGGCATCTCTCCTTTGCCTCTGAATTTTCACTTATTTGTTTACTTGAGACGCCATCTCACTTTGTCGCCATAGCTGTCCTGGAACTTGCTAAATAGACCAGGCTGCCTTTGGATTCACAGAGATCCACCTGCCTCAGCCCCATGGGTGCTGGTATTAAAGGCGTGAGCCACTATGCCTGGCTACCTCTGAGCTTTTGTAATCCTCCCTTCTCTACTTTATTCTTGATTCCCCATCTCATCATCCTTGCTGGCATCTCTGGCTGTGATCCAACGACTCTGCCTGAAATTTTCAGGAGTTTCCTCCTCTTCTGAGACCCGCCTCACAAATTTTCTGTCAACACCAGACATGACTAGGGTCAGTCTCAATGTCTGTTATTAGCTACCAAACCCAACAAAAGAAGCTCAGACATGTGAGCTTGTAGCCCTGATCATGACCACCTGGTGGCTCCCCCAACATCAGTCTCACTCCCTTTTTGCTCCTCATTTTTGTACTTACGTGCTCAGTCTCAGAAAGAGTCACTTGTGGGAATAGATACAACAAGGAGGGAAGAGATGGAGCCCTCTAGATGAGGGAGGTGAGGAGTCTTGGAGCAAAGCCATGACTCCCCCAAATATCTGTACATTAATTTGCTAAAAACTTCCTGTGGTGGCAAAGCAGAGCTACTGTGCTATAAAAAGAATGCAATTTCTATCCTTGAGTGGCACTCATTTCTGTGTCCCCAGCTGTGCATCTCAGCTGTGCTTCCAGCACTGTGGCCTGGAGTCCTGGCCCTTCAGAATCAAAAGGTCGTGAATTTCAACTTTTTTTTTTTTCCCGAGACAGGGTTTCTCTGTATAGCTTTGTGCCTTTCCTGGAACTCACTTGGTAGACCAGGCTGGCCTCGAACTCACAGAGATCCGCAGGCCTCTGCCTCCCGAGTGCTGGGATTAAAGGCATGTACCACCACCGCCCAGCGAATTTCAACATCTTATACTTGAAGCCTGATTGCACACCTTTCTTATCAGCAAAATCTGTGTTCAACTGAGGGTCCTACTATAGTGCAGGCTTGAATGGGAGGGAGTAGGGACAAAGTCTGACTGTGTTGTCCCCTAGAATTCCACCTCTATGTAGCCATGTGATAGCCCATCTCAGGTCTTGCCTCTCCTTGACTCCCCTCACTCTCCTCTATTCCATCTTTCATTCTTCAAGAACACCACACAAGTTATCCATGGTCAGATTTGACTTCATCTAGATTATTTTTGACAATTGTTTATTATTTTTGTTGTTGTTTTTTTGTGTGAAATGCATGCTTATGTAAGAGTTATGTGAGTGTGAAGTGCCCATGGGAGTGCACAAGGAAGTGAGAGCAAGATGCAGGGTGTCTTTCTCTGTTGCCTTCCACCTTGTTGCCTAGGGACAAGATCTTTAGCTGAACCTGAAGCTCACTGTTTTGATAATCCTAGCTTACCAAAAGCTGTTTAGTTCCTCCTGTCTCTGCTCCCAATTCTGGGATTACAGATGTGCAGGGTCATGCATGGCTTTTTACATGGGTGCTGGAGATTCAAATTCATGTCCTTCTTCTTGCAAAGAAAGTGCTCAAATCCCTTGAGCCATCTCTCTTGTCACTTAGATAACTTTAGGCAGATTGTTGCAGATCATCCAGAATCTGATAGGGGTTAAGAATCACTTGGAGGATTTTTTGACTATTTTTATGATTTTTGAGTATGTCTTCCAAAAGTTTATGTAATAAAATCTTAATTGATCAATGCTGGAGTGAGTTAGAGCAGGGTCTATGAGATATTTTATGGCATGAGACACAAAAGCAGAGCCATTCTGAAAGAAGTGATGTCAGTATCAGTTAATGGCAGCAATGAGGAAGCTCTCATTCTCTCTGAGTGGTCATATTGAAAATATCTTGTAAAAAAAGCAAGTGCCTCTAATGATCTCTCTTTCCATTATACAGACTTGTTCTTTATTCAACCCAGAGCAGCACACAGTCCCATCCAAGGGCTGCTATGTGATCTGTGATTTTCTAACCTCTGTAGCCATGAGCCAGAATTGGCTGTTTTATTGTTAAAGTACTAATAATCAGGTGTTTGTTCCAACAAGAGAAAACTAAATACTAGGACTATTGATATTTTTATACTCTTGAACTTCTGGTAGGCCATTGTTCACGACTGCTGTGGATGGGTCCTGACACCTAAGACCTAAGAATGCAGGAGAGGCCTCTGTGCTCCTAGAAAGAGTTGGGCTGGAAAAACCTAAACATCAACTAACTTTTCAATGTGCCTCAACTTCAGTTCCAGACTCAACAAAATTGTACTCTGGAACTTTTAGCAGTGTGACTCTAGGGCTGAGGAGATGGTTCAGTGGGTAAAATGTTTGCTGTGCAAACATGAGAGTCTGAGTTAAAATACCCAGAACCCAGATAAAACCAGAGCTTGTAGCTGGAGTCTCTAATCTCAATGTTCCCATAACAAGACTGGAAATGAAAACAAGGGAATCTCCTAGAAGCTGACGAGCCAAGCAGCCTGGCATGAGAACAAGAGACCCTGTCTCAAACAAGGGAGGAAGTGAGAACTAACACAGAGATTGTTCTCTGAACTCTACATTGAATCCCTGGCATGATCCCCCACACACTGATACACCCAAATGGCCACACATAGAGAGGGGCTTTTTTTTCTAGCATGGAGATGTTATGAGTTTTATGTTTTACCACATAAAAGAGATTGCCAGCAAGCCTTACCACCTGAGTTCAACCATCAGAACCCAGATAAAGATAGGAGTGACCTGATTCCATACTGTCTTCTGACCTCCTTGTATATCCCCCCTCTCTCCTGCTCTCTTGCTCCCTCTCTCTCTCTTTCCCTGGGTGTGTGTGTCACAGACACATACTAGTAATAATAATAATAAAGTTAAAATATTTTAAATGTGATTCTGCCAAATGCTTTATTAAAAAACTATGCTCATGGAATCTCCAATAGGAAAATACACCACAGTCTCCCTCATGTACACACAAAGGACCACAACACACCAGCTGTCTCTTGATACCCAACCAAGAATCTTTCTGGAACTTTCATGGTTTCGCTCTATACACTGCTCAGTCTACCTTGAGGCTGTCATCCTTTGTCAGTCTTCAGAGGCAGCAGCTGCAGTCATGAACCCACTTCTGCTGTCCCTCCATCACGTACTACCCAGCAGCCTGATCAGAATCACTGTGTATGGAATCTAGATGGAGAGTCTAGTCAAAGTCACATCTGAAACTTATTGCAGCTCTAATGCACCTATGAACTTCAAATTAACCCTCTTTCTGTGTTCAGTTCCCAGGGTCTCCCTCATAACCACCCATGTGGAATCTGCAAGGGTAATCTTTCTTCCCATTTGCAAACTTCACAAACTCCACTCTTCCTAGCATCCTACATTCCTCATGTGTCAGCCCAGATCCTGAAACACATCCAGAGTCAGTCACAAACTCCACTCTGAGTGTCTAGTGAAGTCCCTTGTCTCTGATCATCATCAGCTGTGGCACCCATTGTGATTCTGTCCCATTTATGTTTCTCAGGCATCATCCTCATTCCCATACTCCTATTCACAAACTCAGGAGCTGCAGAATCTCACACATCCCCAACTCTCTCACATACTGGCTTATTGCTGTGCCAGCCAGTACCCATGTGTGGGGACAGGATCTACATCCCCTCGCAGCAGTGTTGTGTGGATGATGCCATCTTGCCCTTTAACCTGACTCGAAACTGTGGTACTGCTGACTGCCCCTATTGGCCCTGCTTTGAACTCTGCTGTTCAGAGTCTTATGGCTCCCATCCGAAATTTCTCATCAAGCTGAAACTTCAGGGGGAGAAATCCCATTGCAGTTCATCCCCCATCTCTTGGAACTGTGCCAGGTAAGCATCCTCTCCCTGTCTGTACATAGGGTTGTATATGGAAATGGAAAAGGGGGTTCTTCAGGTGCACCTACCTCCGTTTATGAAAACCCCTGCCCCCCTGTTCTAATCACTAACAAACCTTTGGGATGTTTTGTTCATTCACTTCTTTTATTCTTCATTTTTATTTTCTATTTTGCAGCAGAAACATTTTACAGAAGAGATATCCAAGAAAATCCACTTTTTATTAGGCAACAAAGTGATGCCCAGGTAGGCTTTAATGTCTGTGCAGTCACTAACTGAGATGATGGCTGAGTGCTGGGCTGTAAACAGGACATTTGTACCACCTCCTCTGAGGCTCAGGAAGCATTCTGGAGATAATGGGTTGTTGGCAAGCTCAGTCTTACTTCAGTTGCCTGGGTACAGCTCAGCCTGTCAACAGCCAACCATGGGTACTAGTGAGCTCACTGGGCTTCCTCTCTCCCTACCAAATTAGCTACTGGTGGAATCCAGGGAAGGGACTGTCATTGTCTTTCATGTGTCAAATGGTGAGTCACTAGGCTCCAATAGATGGTTCTGAACCTGTGGCCACACAAGGGATCCTGGTTATAATCAGTGGGTCATAAAAACAGTTATTAATTCTTTGATTCCTGTCAACCTGAGGTCACTCTTGTGTCAATAGTACTGGTACATCACTGGAAAAAAGAATTATTAATTCTTTGGTTCTCGCCAATATGAGGTCCTCCATTGCTATTACTGTTATTAATATACCCTGAGTCCTGTCACTGCTGACCAGGTGTGAATGAGTGTGGGGCCATTCACTGGGGAATGAGCAATATACCTGAGGCCATGTCCCCAGAGGAAAGTAACTGTCCCTTCCCAGTAGACACCAGCTGCCCATAGCTCCCTCAGCCTGGGTTGTGGCCTGGGGAACCTTCATGCTCCCACATACACTGGTATTTTGACTGATTTGAACTTGCCCAGGTCTGTGCAGGCAATCACAGATGCTGTCAGTAGATGTGTGCATCAGCTATATCATTTCAGAAGACAGCCTTTCATGGCTATCCTCCCTAACCTCTGGCTCTTACATTATTTCTACTCACTCTTCCAGCATGTTTCCCTGAGCCTTGGCTGGAACAGATTAGTTGATACAGATGACCCATCTGTAGCTGGAGACTCACAGTTACTTGTTCTCAGCACATTGACCAATTATAAGTCTCTGTATCAACCATTACCTACTATAAAAGAAACTTCTCTGACCAAGGTTGAGAGCACATGTGTACAGGCATAAAAATTATTAAGAAAGTAATTTGAGGAAGAGAGAATTGCATCAGTAGTTAGGAACATCTGTTGTCCTTCCAGAGATCCTGAGGTCCATCCCCAGAACACACATGACTGACAACTACCTGTAACTCCAATCCAAGGATGCCCTCTTCTGGCCATTCAGGCACTGCAGATAATCATGCACAGACATATGTAGGCAAGACAGCCACATACATAAAAGTGAACATTAAAACATAAACAACAACAACAACAACAACAACAACACACATATACACACACACAAACACAAGGTCATTTGACAACGTGACCATTTAGCAAAATACCACTGGTAGATCCCACACACACCCTGGGGCCTATGATTGACAAGTTGTTGTGTTCCTCATTTTTATTTCTTAAGCCAGCACACAGTATATTAGATATCATTTTGCCATTTTCAAACAAAATGTGTTTTAATCGATTCCCCTGATATCTCACCCTGACTGTGTGCACTCAGGTCACCATTGTGTGCCCCACCCTCTCATATCTGCCTTCCTGGACATGCATCTCTACCTACATTTTAAAGATCTTAACTCTCAATTTTCTTCCCTGGACAGATTCGAATGTCTGGTTTCTTCCAGTAAATACCAGCTCCTGAATGTTCCTACTTGAAGGATGGGCACCTGAGGCATTGGAGTGAAGTGACATTATGCATGCACCATTATAATGCTCATTTGAACATAGTTTAAACATGTATTGGAATGTTCTAAAATTATCATGTGTCAATGCAATTAAAGATAAATATATCCAATCTTGAGTCCATCGGAGCAGAGAGCTGTATGCAAACTAGGCCTGGGACCCTCACAGAAACTCAGACAGTGGGTGCTATGTAACAATTTCCAGTCAGAATAGGTAAGAGCCCCACTTGCCCTCAGAACTCTCCCAGACCTTTGGTTCTGAGCAGAAAGACCAAAGATGTTGACACTTCCCCTGCTCACCACCCACACCTACTGTTGTACCCCCAACCCTATCTAGGCAGATATCCCCTGTTCAGGTGCAGGCCAGGCTGACCAGAACATGCCAGTTAGAGGAAGAGAGAACACCTGCTGGACCAAAGGTCATGCTCATTGTCAGAGTCTTGCCCCCAACTCTGATGGAAACATTCTGCTGGAAAAGAGATCACATTGGCTGCCAGAAATACAGACCACAAAATCCAGAAGACCCAAAAGAAAGCAGAAACCAGGGAATAAAACATCCATCTAACAAAACAAGCACAGAAATCAGCTCCTAGATCTATATTCATCCCCAACCCAGATGCCTAGATGTCAGTGCAAGTACAGAGTCAACAACAGCCAGGGCAATATGGCACTACCAGAGCTATCCTACCACAAGAACCCCTGAACATGTCAACACAGCCAAAGAAAATGACCTTAAAACCAAATTTATGAATATGCTAGAGGTAGTTAAAGGGGAAATTAATAAACACTTTAAAGAAATCCAGAATATAAACAAACAATTGCAGTAAATGAATAAATCCCTTAAAGAAAGTCAAGAAAAACAAACAAACAGGTGAAGGAAATGAATAAAACTGTCCAAGATCTGAAAACATAAACAGGAGCAAGAAAGAACACACAAACTGAGGGAATCCTGATGATGCAAAATCTAGGTGAGTAAACAGGATCTACAGACAGGAGCATCACCAACAGACTACAAGAGATGGAAGAGAGAATCTCAGATGTGGAAGCTGCGATACAAGAAAATGATACATCAGTCAAAGAAAATGTTAAATCTAAGAAGTTGTTGACATGAAAGGTCCAGGAAATCTGGGACACTATGAAAAGACCACACCTAAGAATAGTAGGAATATAAGAAGGAGAAGATACCCAGCTCAAAGGCTCAAAAATATTTTCAACAAAATTATAGAAGAAAATAGTCCTAACCTTAAGGGGACATGCTGATAAAGGTACAAAAAGCTTACAAAACACCAAATAGATTGGACCAGAAAAGAAGGTCACCCCATTACATAATAATTAAAACACTAAATATGCAGAACAAAGAAAGAATATTAAAAGCTACAAGGGGAAGAGGCCAAGTAGCATATGAAGGCAGACCTTTTATAATTACACCTGACTTCTCAACAGAGATTCTAAAAGCCAGAAGAGTCTGGACAGATGTCTTTCAGACTCTAAAAAAACACAGATGCCTGCCCAGACTACTATACCCAGCAAAACTTTTAATCACTATACATGGAGAAAACAAGATATTGCATGACAAAGTCAAATTTAAACACTATCTATCTACAAATCTAGCCCTACAGAAGATAATAAAAGGAAAACACCAACCCAAGAAGATTAACTACACCCATGAAAACACAGGAAATAGCCAGGCAGTGGTGGCGAATGCCTTTAATCCCAGCACTTGGGAGGCAGAGGCAGGGGGATCTCTGTGAGTTCGAGGCCAGCCTGGTCTCCAAAGCGAGTTCCAGAAAAGGCGCAAAGCTACACAGAGAAACCCTGTCTTGAAAAACCAAAAAAAAAAAAAAAAAGAAAGAAAGAAAACACAGGAAATAAATAATCCCCCAAAAGAAGGGACGGACACACACACACACACACACACACACACACACACACACACACACACACCACACTACCACCATCACCACCACCTAAAAAATAACAAGAATTAATAATCATTGGCATTGGTTTTTCTCAATATCACCAGCCTCAACTTTTCAATAAGAAGACACAGTCTAACAGAATAGGTGTTCCATCCTTTTGTATACAAGAAATACAACTCAACTTCAAAGATAGACATTACCTTAAAGAAAAAGTTTGGGAAAAGATTTTCTAAGCAAATGGCTCCAAGAAGCAAGCTGATATAGCTATTCTAATATCTACCAAAATATACTTCCAACCAAAATTAATCAAAAGAGATGGAGAAAGACACTTCATACTTATCAAATGTAAAGTCCACCAAGATGATGCCTCAATTCTTAACTTTTATGTCCTAAATGTAAGGCACTCACATGTGTAAAAGAAAAATTGCTAAAGCTGAAATCACACATTGAGCCTCATACATGAATAGTAGGAGATTTCAAAACCACTCTTACCCATGGATAGGTCATTTAGACAAAAACTAAACATAGAAATACTGTAGCTAACAGACACTATGAACTAAATGGATCTAACAAATATCTACAGAATATTTCACCCAAACACAAAAGAATATACCTTCTTCTCAGAATATACCTTCTTTTCATGGAACATTCTCCAAAACTGAACACATACTCAGTCAGAAAGCAAGTCTCAACAGATACAAGAAAATTGAAATAAGCCCCAGCATCCTATCAAACCACCACAGATTAAAGCTGGGTTTCAAGAATAGAAAGAACAGAAAGCCTACAAACTAATTGGGACTAAACAACTCTCTACTGAATTGCCAATGGGTCAAGGAAGAAATAAAGAGACACCACAGACATTTCCCACTGAGTTTTCTCACTAATCTCAAATAACATTAGTTTAAGGATTACATCACCAAAATATTGTCTTGTTTTCAGATTATAAACATTTTCATCAAAGCATAGAGTAAAACATGATAAATTGAACAATAAATCCTATTTGCAAATAAAATGGAAATTAAAGACTTCTATAAATTCAATGAAAATGAATGTATAACATACACAAAGTCATGGGACACAATGAAAGTGGTGCTAAGGGGTAAGTTCATAGCAGTAAAATATTGGAGAGATCTCATACTAGCAACTACATAGCACACCTGAAAGCTCTAGTACAAGAAGTAAGTACACCCAAGAGGAGGAGACAACAGGAAATAACCAAACTGAAGGATAAACTCAATAAAATAGAAACAAAAAGAACAATATAAAGAATCAAGGAAACAAACAGTTGGTTCTTTGAGAAAATACACAAAACAGACAAACTCTTATCTAAACTAAAAAGAAGACAGAGAATATCCAATTAGCAAATCAGAAGTGAAAAGAAGGGCATAAAAATAAGCACCAAGGAAATTCAAAGAATCATTAGGTCATACTTTAAAAACCTGTATTCCTCAAAATTTAAAAATCTGAAAGAAATTAACATTTTTTAAAAAAATAGATACCATTTAGCAAAGTTAAATCAAGATCAGATAAACATTTAAACAGACCTATAGCTTCTGTGGGATAATGCTTTTGTACACTGGTTTAATAAATTGCTGATTGGCAGCCAGTAGCCAGGCAGGAAGTATAGGAGGGATAAGCAGACCAGGAGAATTCTAGGAAGAGGAAGGCCAAGTTAGAAGATGTCAGCCTGCCATCCAGAGAGCAGCATGTAATGGCATGCAGGTAAAGCCATGGAAAATGTGGCAACATATAGATTAACAGAAATGGGCTGAGTTTGAGTGTAGGAGCTAGTCAGTGGTAAGCCTGAGCTAATGGCTTAGCAGTTTTAATTAATATAAGCCTCTGTGTGTTTATTTGGGTCTGAGCAGCTGTGGACCAGGTGGGACACAGGAGGACTTCTGGCTACACATAGCCCCCAAGGAAATAGAAGCAGTCATTAAAATTCTGGCAACCAAGGAAAGCCCATGGCCAGAAAATTTTAGTGCATAACTCATCCAGAATTTTAAAAAATACCTAATTCTAGGAATCCTGAAATTATTCCAAAAAATAGAAACAAAAAGAACATTCATTTTATGAGGTCACAGTCACCCTGATATCTAAACCATATAACGATTCAACAAAGAAAGAGAATTACAGACAAATTTCCCTTATGAACATAGATGCAAAAATATTCAATAAAATTCTTGCAAACCAAATCCAAGAACACATCCAAATGATCATCCACCATGATCAAGTGGGCTTCATCCCAGAGATTCAGGAATGGTTCAACATACAAAAATGTGTCAATAAATTCCACCATATAAAGAGACTGAATGAAAAAAAAACTCACCTCATTGGATGCTGAAAAAGCCTTTGACAAAATCCAACACTCCTTCATGATAAAGGTCTTGGAGAGATCAGGATACAAAGGAAATACCTAAAGATAATAAAGACAATTTACAACAAGCCTATGGCCAACATAAAATTAAATGTAGAGAAACTCAAAGCAATCTCACTAAAATCAGGGACAAGACAAGGCTGTCTACTCTCTTCATATCTATTCAATATAGTACTTGAAGTTCTAGTTAAATGAATAAGAAAACTGAAGGAGATCAGGGGGATACAAGTTGGAAAAGAAGAAGTCAAAGTATCATTAATTGCAGATGATATTATAGTATACACAAGCAACTCCAAAGATTCTATCAGAGAATTCTTATAGTTGATAAACACTTTCAGTTAATTGACTGGATACAAGATTTACTCAAAATAAATCAGTAGCCCTACTATAGATGAATGACAAACAGGCTGACAAAGAAGTCAGAGGAAAAAAACACCCTTCACAATAGCCACAAATAAAGTATCATGAGATAACTCTAACAAAGCAAGTGAAAGATTTGTATGATAAAAACTTCAAGACTTGGAAGAAAGTAATTAAAGATATCAGAAGATGGAAATATTTCCCTTGCATGTAGATCAGTAGGATTAACATAGTAAAAATGGCCATCTTACCAAAGGCAATTTACAGTTTCCACACAATCCCCGTCAAAATTTTGATACTGTTCTTTACAGACCTTGAAAGAACAATAATCAACTTCACATGAAAAAAAAAGACACTGGATAGTTAAACAATCCTATACCATAGAAGAAATTCTGGAGGTATCACCATCCCTGATTTCAATCTGTACTACAGAGCTGTAGTAATAAAACCTCATGGTATTAGCATAAAAAGAAGTAAGTTGGTCAATGGAAATGATTCAAAAACCCAGCCCTAAATCCACACACCCATGGACACCCAAGTTTTGATAAAGAAGCCAGAAATATACAATGGAAAAAGGAAAGCATCTTCAACAAAGGATGCTGGTCTAATTGGATGGTGGCATGTAGAAGAGTGCAAATAGATCCATACCTATCATGGTACACAAAATTCAAGTCGAAGTGGATCAAAGATTTCAACATAAAACAAGATACACTGAACCTGATAGAAGCGAAAGTGGAGAATAACTTTGAACTCACTGGCACAGGAGACTTTCTGAAGGGAACACCAATAGCGCAGGCACTAATTTCAACAATTAATAAATGGGGCCTCATGAAAGTGAAAATCTTCTGTAAGACAAATGACAAACAGAAATAGGACAAAGTAGCAGCTTACAGAATGGAGAAAATAATTTCACCAACTCCACATCTGACAGAGGCCTAATATCCAAAATATAAAAGAACTCAAGACACTAGACATTGACAAAACAAATAATTCAATTAAAATGGGGTGCTTATATCAATAAATACTTCAAATTACTGCCTTCTTGAAAATCATACTGAAAGACCCCCAGGGGAGATCTTCCTCAGGGAGAGACCCCAGACCCGGGAAACACACCGAAACCACAGATCAGATGCAAACAGCAAGAGGCTTTATTAGATGCACAGGTACCTGGGGCCAAGTCTCTCGGAGGACTTGCGCGCCTACCGAGGGCAAAGGGGACTTTTTATGGGATTTCAGGGGCAGAGGCGCGGTTACAGAAGCGAGAAGCATAGTTACAGGGTCCCTATTGGCTGTTTTACAGAAGGCCAGGGTGAACTTGGGGTCGCGTTCTTTAATTATCAGAAGTTTGATGTGTGGCTGACTTGGCCTTGCCCAGGCCAGCTGCTTATTCTTCAAGGCCAGGGGCCCGCCATAAAATATCCTCAACTGTCTTACTCCCAAGGCCGCTGACCCAATTATCCCCTATCTTAGGCCCGATGGCTGGCCACAGTTATCTTTTTCTTCCAAGGCCGGCTGGCTAGTTAGTCACAGCTGTGAACTCCTGTTTTTCTGATTCCTGCAGAATGGCATTTCTAAGGCCAAGTTATTGGGGGGGCATAACATCGGCCCAACGCCCCATATCCTCATAATGGAGTGGGGTCCTTCATTCCCCCATTTTCTTTTCTCAGGGAATGGAATCTTCCATTCATGGGGAAGAATAGGGATGTGGCTCCATTTCCACCTGGCTGAGTCGTTGGTATTGTTGGGTCAATACCAAGGTCTGAACAATAGAAACACGTTCCTTGATAAATTGGACAAGTCTGTTTAGGATGAAGGGCCCGAGTGTCAGAAGGAGCAATAAAATCAGAAGGGGCCCTATAAGGGTGGAGATGAGGGTGGTGAGCCAGGGGGACCTTTCGAACCATCCTTCAAACCATCCCTGCTGTTCTTTAAAAAGTTTTTGTCTTTGTTCTAATCTCTTTCTTAATTTGGCCATGCTATCTCTTACCATCCCAGTATGATCCGCATAGAAGCAACATTCTTCTCTAAGGGCAGCACATAACCCCCCTTCCTGCAGGAAGAGGAGGTCTAATCCCCTCCGGTTCTGCAGAACTACCTCAGACAGGGAGGTGAGTGACTTTTCCAAGGCACTCACGGATTCCTCCAGTGCCTGGATATCAGTATGCATGGCAACCTGGAGTTGTCTGAACTGGTTGGTTTCCATGAGGGCAGTGGTACCTGTGCCTATTCCGGTGGCGATTCCTCCCACAGTTAATCCACCTAGTATTAGGGCCAGGGTTAGCGAGACTGGCTCTCTTTTTATTCGGGGGACCCCTGTTTCATATCGAGCATAGATATCTTCAGGTGTATGGTAGACTATCCTGGGGTACAGTTCTATTAGTACACAATAATCGGCCATGTTAGCTAGTATTGAGGGAGAGAGGCATGGTGTAAGTCCAGTGCTACAGGCCCAGTAAGTTCCGCTGGGAGCCACGAGATAATGGGGTCCTGGAACAAGTACCTGGGTGCGATTACACAGGTGTTGATGGGTGTAGGGTACTGTCCCCAGACATATTCCTTGTCCTGACACCTCGGAGATTGTGAGCTTATGCTGAGGTGTCGAGGCACATCCTGGTGGGGGTGAAGAAGAGTTGGTGAAGCTTCCGACTACGGCCACCCCCTCATAATAGGGAGGTGCGGAAACTAGGCATAACCAGCACTCCTGAGTCCGATTTGGGTTGGTAACATTGAGGGCTGAGTAAGCGTCCTCTATAAGATTCAATAGCCGGTCTCCCGTACCGGGTCTGGGTGGCTGGAGGGTGGCTGGGGTTACAGCGGCATTCGGAGCCGTGCTTGGGCGAATAGCGGGGAAAGAGGGACGCTTTTGGTCAGAGAGAACCTGGTTGGGACCTATAAAGGTGGAGAGCTCCGTGATTTTAAGCTTAATCGTAAACACAATTCCCTGGTCCCGTCTTATCATGTAAAGTCTAAGTCCCCATGTTTTACAGAAGTAACTTTCATAACCCCCACATTGGCTAATCATCTTTTTGTCCCTACCATCCCGGGGGCACACGTAGAAGGATAGTTGTGACAGGGCTGCCCTGGCTTCAGGGTGACCACATCCGTATCTCCCGTCATTACATTTGCAAGTTCCCTTACCATCCTGACAGACGTCTGGTGCTCTGGGGTTCATGGGGTCAGTGGTAGGGATGTCCCAGTCCTCTGACCCTGCTGCTAATTGGCAGAGATCTGGATGCAAGTTAGGCCACCATGTAAAGGGGGTATGAAGAGCGGTTGTTTGCCAGACCGTCTCCCCAGTTTGTGAGATGACCTGCCAGGTAATTTTCTTAACCAGGTGGGGCTCTCTGGTGATGCCCCTCCTAATGTTAGGAGGAGGACTATTAGGGGGATCAAGGGGACCCCCGAGTGAGTCTTATCTTGAGTGGGTTCAAAGAGCGTTGAACTTTCCATGTTGATGTCTCGGTGTTCTCAGCTTCGTCGGGTTCCTTGGCAGCCTTCACATGTGACGCGTGGACCCAAGTCGCTATCCCGTCAACCTTGAGTGCGGTGGGAGTAGTTAACAGGACGGTGTATGGTCCTTTCCACCTCGGCTCTAGGTTCTTGGATTGATGGCGTCGGACCCAGACAGAGTCCCCAATCTTGAATGGATGAGGCACCACCGGGCGATTCAGTTGCTCCCGGTAGGCATCCGCCAGGGGTTTCCACACCGTCTTTTGCACCAGCTGGAGGGCTTGGAGGTGTGCCTCTAGGGTAGGGCTAGTGGCAAAAGAGGAGATGTCAGGGTGAAGGAAATTTACAATTGGTGGGGGAGCCCCATACATAATCTCGAACGGGGTTAGGCCATGAGGCCCAGGAGTGTTCCGGGCTCGGTAAAGGGCTAGGGGGAGTAGGAGCACCCAATCTCTAGTGCCAGTTGCAAGCGTTAATTTGGTTAAAGTCTCCTTAATGGTTCTATTTGCACGTTCTACCTGTCCTGAGCTCTGGGGGCGGTATGCACAATGAAGTTTCCAATCAATCCCCAGTAGCCTGGCCACCTTCTGACTTACCTGGGAGACAAAGGCGGGCCCATTGTCTGACCCCAATATCTGGGGCATTCCATACCTGGGAAAAATTTCTTCTAGGAGCTTCTTGGTTACCACGTTAGCGGTCTCCTTCTTGGTAGGGAAGATCTCCATCCACCCTGAAAATGTGTCTACAAAAATCAGAAGGTATTTATATCCATATAGTCCGGGTTTTACCTCGGTGAAGTCAAGTTCCCAATGGACTCCTGGGCGGCTCCCTCTGCTCAGATGGGCTTTTCCTGGATTAACTTGGGCACAGGCAGGGCAGCTGGAAGTCACCTGTTGGAGGACCTGTTCTTGATTCAATAATACAGTACCCGAAGTCTCATCAGCCAGAAGAGTCCTCATCTTGTTTTTGCTCAAATGGGTTAACGCGTGAAGGAACTTGAGCATGTATTTGGTATGGGAGGTTGGCATAACTAATTTGTTATCCATTATATAAGCTTGTCGCTCGGGGCTCCATTTCGCCCCCATTTTCTTCGCTAGTTCCTGGTCCTCCGGGCTGTAAGACATGGGGTCTCTACTTGGCTGTTGGTCCTGCAAGACCAACAGCTGGTCGCCCCTTGGGGATTGTAAGGTGACTGTCCGGGCTGTTAGATCAGCCAGCCGATTTCCCCGTGCTACGACAGAGTCATCTTTTTGGTGCCCCGGACAAAGTATGATGCTGAGCTGATGCGGGAGGAACAATGCCTTTAAGAGGTCTAAAATTTCTTTTTTGTTTTTAATTTCCTTACCCTCCGAGGTCAAGAGGCCTCTTCTTCTGTAGATTTCTCCATGTACATGAGCAGTGGCGAAGGCATATCTGCTGTCGGTATAAACCATGAGTCTCTTACCTTCCGCCATCCGGAGGGCCTGGGTCAGGGTGATCAGCTCTGCTCTTTGGGCCAATGTTCCAGGCGGCAGCGGTGAGGCCCAAACTACCTCTGATTCGGTGGTAACAGCTGCTCCGGCCCTCCGTTCTCCTTCTTGGTGGAAGCTGCTCCCATCCGTGAACCAGATAAAATCTGGGTTCAACAGCGGTTGATCTGTTAGGTCAGAGCGGGTGCCATGGACCTCCGCCAGAATCTGGAGGCAATTGTGCTCCTCGGATGGGTCTGGCAAGGGCAGCAGGGTTGCGGGGTTGAGGGAGACAACTGGTCCGAACACCACTCGGTCTGTGTCTAGCAACAGAGCCTGGTAGTGGGTCATCCTGGAATTTGAGAGCCACCTGTCTGGGGGCTGCCGGACCAGAGCTTCCACCGCATGGGAGGATAACACAGTTAATGGCTGTCCCAAAGTCAGTTTCCCTGCATCCTTGAGCAAAACAGCAATGGCGGCTACCATGCGCAGACAAGGGGGCCATCCTGCAGCTACCGAGTCTAATTTCTTGGATAAATAAGCTACAGGTCTCTTCCATGGCCCCAATCTCTGTACCAGTACTCCTTTTGCAAAGCCTGAGTTCTCGTCCACGAACAGTTCAAAAGGCTTGGTCAGATCTGGTAGGCCAAGGGCTGGTGACTCAAGTAAGATGTTCTTAATTCGTTGAAAGGCCTGTTGCTGCTCCTCTCCCCAGTGGAACATGGTCCCAGGCTTGGTGAGAGGATACAGGGGGGTAGCTATCTCAGCAAAACCTGGGATCCAGAGGCGGCAGTAGCCGGCTGTACCTAGGAACTCCCGCACCTGGCGGGGGTTCCTTGGAGGGGGTATGGAGAGTATGGCCTCCTTCCGTGCTCTCGTGAGCCATCTCTGTCCTCCCTCTAGGGCATAACCCAGGTAAATGACTTTGCTTTGGCAAATCTGAGTCTTCTTAGCCGAAGCCCGATAGCCCTTCTGTCCCAGTTTAGCCAAAAGGGCCCGAGTGCCTCTCTGACATTCAGCCTGGGTTCTGGCTGCTAGGAGGAGGTCGTCCACATATTGGAGCAAGATTAAGGCCGGGTGTTCAACCCGGAATTCGGCTAAGTCTGAGTGTAAGGCTTCATCAAAGAGAGTCGGGCTGTTTTTAAACCCCTGGGGGAGCCGAGTCCAGGTCAACTGTCCTGAAAGTCCCACTCTGGGTCTCTCCATTCAAAAGCGAACAGCAGTTGGCTCTGGGGGTGCAATCTCAAACAGAAGAAGGCATCCTTCAAGTCCAGTATCGTATACCAAACGTGGGTTGGTGGAAGAGTGCTGAGGAGGTTGTAAGGGTTTGGCACCGTGGGGTGTATGTCTTCAACCCGTTTATTAACCTCCCTCAGGTCTTGAACCGGTCTGTAATCCCCTGTCCCAGGTTTTTTATAGGCAGGAGGGGGGTATTCCAAGGTGATCGACAGGGCACAAGTACTCCCTGATCCAAAAGCCTCCGGATGTGCGGTTTAATGCCCTCGTGGGCTTCCCGGGACATAGGATACTGTTTGATTGAAATGGGAGTGGCGGAGGCTTTTAACTGAATAACAAGTGGGGGTTGGTCGTGAGCCAGCCCCAAGCCGCCAGTCTCTGCCCATGCCGAGGGAAATTCCCTCAGCCAGTCCTGCATTTCTTGTGGTGGCCCCTTAGAGGGCTCAGATTCAAACAGGCGGTATTCCTCTTCCAGTTTTAGGGTTAGGACTTGTAGGGGGGTCCCTTTGGGTCCTGTAACGGTCCACCCCTTATCATCAAAATAGATCTGAGCCTTGAGCTTAGTCAACAGGTCTCGGCCCAATAATGGGTGAGGGCAGTCGGGTATATGCAAAAAAGAGTGGGTTACCTGTCCAGATGCCAGCTGAACCTTTCTCTCGGTGGTCCATCGATATCTCCTGCTACCTGTGGCCCCCTGGACCAAAGCTGTGCGGTCACTGAGAGAGCCTCCGGGGTGGGTCAGGACTGAATGTTGAGCCCCGGTGTCCACCAGGAAGGTCACTGGCTGCCCCCCAATCTTGAGAGTTATCCTAGGCTCAGGGGGGGGGCTCCTGGCCTTGACCTCCCTAATCCTCCAGATTGAGGAGGTCCGTGGCCCTTGACTTAGGCCTCCGAGACTCTTGAGGCTTCTTTGGGCAGTCACGAGCCCAATGTCCTCTCTCTCTACAGTAAGCACACTGGTCTTTGTCAAGTGGTGGCCTTCTCCGATCTCTCGTCCTAACTCCCTCGCTGACCTGTCCCTGAGACATTACAGTGGCCAGGACTTTAGTTATTTCTTTATGACGCTTTTTATCTCTTTCTTCCTGTCTCTGCCATAATCTCTCTTCCCGCTCTTCGGGAGTTTCTCTCTTATTAAACACTTTTTCTGCCTCTCTCAATAAATCTGACAAACTGAGTGAATGCAATCCTTCTAGTCTCTGTAACTTGGCCCTTATATCTGGACTTGACTGATAGATGAAAGACAGTATGACCCCCGGCGCCTGCCCTGGATCTTCTGGATCGTACGGGGTATACATTCTATATGCCTCTCTAAGTCTTTCTAAGAACGCTGCCGGCGTTTCCTCCTTTCCCTGGGTTACATTTCTAACCTGGGCCAGATTGGTAGGGCGTCTAGCCGCCCCTCGGAGACCCGCCAAGAGCAACTGGCGATAGAGACGTAGGTGCTCCCTACCTTCCGGGGTCACGAAGTCCCAGTTCGGGCAGGTGAGGGGAAAGGCTGCGTCAATGATATTAGGCAATTGGGTGGGTCTTCCATCGTCTCCTGGAACCCGCTTCCGAGCCTCCAGGAAGACCCGCTGCTTTTCTTCCACCGTCAGGAGGGTCTGCAGTAACTGCTGACAATCTTCCCAAGTGGGCTTGTGGGTCACTAAAATGGACTCAATCAGATTAGTCAAGGCAACAGGGTCCTTAGAGAAAGGGGGATTATGTTGTTTCCAGTTGTAGAGATCAGAGGCTGAGAACGGCCAGTATTGGAGCTGGTGGTTAGGACCTTCCCTAAGGGGAAAGGCTCTGGACTCCTTGGCTGGCTCGTCGCGCTTTCCTCATAGGCAACCGGCAATTGGGGAGGGAGCCGGAGTCTCATCTTCCCTCTCTCTCCTTGGAGGCTGTTCAGGCGC
This sequence comes from Peromyscus maniculatus bairdii, assembly GCF_049852395.1. Classification (NCBI taxonomy): domain Eukaryota; kingdom Metazoa; phylum Chordata; class Mammalia; order Rodentia; family Cricetidae; genus Peromyscus; species Peromyscus maniculatus. The sequence goes on along the minus strand of NC_134852.1, from coordinate 28,494,370 downwards.
CTCCGCGGGGGCCGTCGGTCCCTCCGGTGCCATTGCAGGGGCCACCGGTCCCTCCGGTGCCCGATTCCCTGGGTATGGTGGTGGGTCCTCTGTGAGGAGGTCAATAAGAGGTGAATTGGGGTCCGGGGGGAGGACAGGAGCCTTAGGGGAATCCTTTCGTGGGAGAACAGGGTAAAGGGAGGAGGAAGGAGAGGCGGGAGGGAGCGGTGGTTTGGCGCTCATGAGTGGCGCCGTCCCTCCTGAGCCCCCTTCCCCAAATCGGGGCTCCCAAGTCGTCCCAGAGCCGGTCCCAGCACCCCGCCATAGTGGAGGAAGTGCACTCGGTAATGGCCCTTCGCCGGTCGGGGAGCAGTCTCCCACCGATCCCATCCCCCGCCCCGCCTGAGCGCCGGCACCATAACCTGCGGCCGCCTGCGCGCCCGCCTGCACGTTCGCCTGCGTGTTCCCATCTCCCGCACCCGCCTGCAAGCCTGCTCGCGCGCCCACCTGCGCTGGAGCGGCGGCCTGCGGGGAGAGGAAAAGACTTGTTGGTGTGGGGTTAGGGAGGAACAGGGAGTGGGAGGGATCCGCCGATCTGGCTTCCTCGGCCCCGGGATTCGGCGAGCGCTGCTGCTGCCGGGGGGCCGAGGGGAAGAGAAACGGCTTAACCCATGGGGGAGGTTCTGTTGTCAGGAGTCTCCACATGGCAATGTATGGGACCTGGTCCGGGTGGCCATGGGGACTGGAAGCAAAAACTTTTCCCTCCACCTGTGAAATAAGACTGAGGTTAAAGGTTCCCTGATGAGGCCATCCTACATCCATTCTAACCCAATCGGCCTCGCAAAGAGTGATCCATTTTTTCTTCTTGATTACGACTCCTTCGTTGTTGGCTCGTGTCTTTACGTCTGACCAGTGTTTAAGCGTGAGGCTCAAGGGGGTGGTGACAGTCTGTCCCATGGTTGTTTCTAGGAGGAGAACGGTTAAACAGAAAACAAGGAACAACAGACCAATACAAATAACACTAACACGCGCTGCGCGGCTTCGGTTCCAAACCGAAAGCAAAACCTCAGAAGGAGACTGCGAGGGTCCAACCCCCTCTTCTCCAACCAGCACAACGTATCCCTCGGATACGTGAGTGGCCCCAAAAAACCGTGCCCCAGAGGGCATTTCAGATTCCCGTGGAACGTCTTCCAGGTTTCCAGATTCCCCTGGAACGTCTTCCAGGGTTCCAGTGGCGAAGTCCAGGCCCGTCGGCCCCCTCTTTCAGATCCACTGACACAGACAGATTATCAGGCGCAGGCACGGAGAAAAACAAACAACATTCAACATTCAGACAAACAGACAACACTCAGACTGGACAGGGATGACATAAACCAAGGCCGGCCGGCTTACCTCCTGATGGTGGGTCGGTGGTCCCAGGGAGGGGTCTCAATCCCCGTACGGGCCACCAAATGAAAGACCCCCAGGGGAGATCTTCCTCAGGGAGAGACCCCAGACCCGGGAAACACACCGAAACCACAGATCAGATGCAAACAGCAAGAGGCTTTATTAGATGCACAGGTACCTGGGGCCAAGTCTCTCGGAGGACTTGCGCGCCTACCGAGGGCAAAGGGGACTTTTTATGGGATTTCAGGGGCAGAGGCGTGGTTACAGAAGCGAGAAGCATAGTTACAGGGTCCCTATTGGCTGTTTTACAGAAGGCCAGGGTGAACTTGGGGTCGCGTTCTTTAATTATCAGAAGTTTGATGTGTGGCTGACTTGGCCTTGCCCAGGCCAGCTGCTTATTCTTCAAGGCCAGGGGCCCGCCATAAAATATCCTCAACTGTCTTACTCCCAAGGCCGCTGACCCAATTATCCCCTATCTTAGGCCCGATGGCTGGCCACAGTTATCTTTTTCTTCCAAGGCCGGCTGGCTAGTTAGTCACAGCTGTGAACTCCTGTTTTTCTGATTCCTGCAGAATGGCGTTTCTAAGGCCAAGTTATTGGGGGGGCATAACATCGGCCCAACGCCCCATATCCTCATAATGGAGTGGGGTCCTTCAATACTTCATTAATATGAGTTCTTGCTTTTGTGGAAAAAGGTGTGCAAGTCTACATAAGGACAGGTGCAATATATCTTCAGACCAGCAGATGGCCAACTCATTCCAGACAGTCAGGCTAAAGGCATTCCCCATCTTCTTAGTATCCTGTTCATTTATTTATTTATTTTGAGTAGAAGCAGAGTCTGACACAACCTATAACAAGATTAAATGTGTCAGGCCACATATGAGCTCTTCATTTTTTGAAATACACAACTCCTCCCCACACAATGAACACTTGTAATGTGTGAAGATTTGCATTGAAAATTTCAGTTTCCAATTAGGTGGAGTTCCATACATAAAGGTTTTAAGTTTATACACACACACACACACACACACACACACACACACACACACACACACAGAGAGAGAGAGAAAGAGAGAGAGAGAGAGAGACAGAGAGACAGAGAGACAGAGAGACACACACACAGAGAGACAGAGAGACAGAGGCAGAGACAGACTCACATACCTGTGAATGGTCTTTTCCTGGAACAACACTAAATAAATGTTGGTTTGAAATAAATAAATGAGTTACAGATCTAAACAAAATTCTCAACAGAGGAATCTCAATTGGCCGAGAAACACTTAAAGAAATGTTCAACAGTCTTTGCCATTCGGGAGATACAAATCAAAATGACTCTGAGGTTCTTAAACCTGTCTTAAACCTGTCTTAAACCTGTCTTAAACCTGTCTTAAACCTGTCAGAATGACTAAGATCAAAGACACAAGTGACAACTCATCTCAATGTTCCTGTAGTCCTGCAAATCCAGAAAGATCTTGCCAAGCCATGAAAATTTTCCTAAAACATGATATATTTATCTCCCCGCCATAAAAACTCAATGTGGACTAACAATGTGGACCAATAAAAGTATCTAAATTAAGATGCTAAAAATCTACTCTTTGTGACATATATTCATCTACTTTTGATCACATTGCCTTGAAGTGACCAGGAAGCTTCTAAAGATTTAATATTTTGATTGCTTTGTCTAAAAGACAATTATTTTCTATTGCCTTGTGGAGCTGAAGATAATTCTCAGGGTCACCTTCATGCTAGGTAAATGCTCTACTACTGACCAACATCCCCCACACCATATATGTTGTTTTAAATTATGTCACAACAAAGACTTGCAAATATATTCATCTCAAAATATCTATTTTAACCATTATTAGTCTGAGAAAGAATTTATAATCAATGGAATTTAAAATGGAGAATTTATACAGTAGATGGAGAAGTTACACATAGACAGATTGGTGACAATGGAATTCATAGCAACTCCTTTACAGGGGAGAGAAAGGAACAGAAGGGAAGGGGAGGGTAAAGAAGGAATGATCAGAGCTCAGGGAAGGCTCCCTGATGAGGGTGGAACAGAAGGGATGGTTGCTGTGGCCAGGGTCTGAAGAGATGGAGTTTCATCTGCTACTAGATGTGCTGACCAAGGCAGGGTTAGAGCAAAGGACATACACATTTTCCTTCCTGGTGCATTCCAAAATTTTACTCATGTCCTCACTTTGCTGAATCAAGCCCAAAGTCACCTGACACTAGAAACACAGAAATATCTGGTACAAGTAATCTAACGAATTATGAATAAGAAATTGGAAAAGAGCAGAGTGATTGCCACCTCCTCACCCCAACCCCACACTTGCCCACTTCAGTGTCCAGGAAACCACAGGTCCCACATGTAAATATCAAGGTACTCACTCAGAAGGCCTTTAGGAAGTGTAGCTTTGATACCCAGACTGGACTCAGTTCTGTTCCACTAAACTGAACTTCATGATTGTTCTAGAAGTTGTCTGAGATAAAAGAGTTACACTCAGTTGCAAACTGAATTTCCACCCTGATTCAGCTGGAAGAACCAATCCCTATTACTACTGTATACTGACAGCAAGAAAAATGTAAATTCCAAGTCATCACAAAACTAACAGGTAGTTGGCTACTGAGCAAAAAACACAGTGATAAAGATCTTTGTAACTCCTCCAGGCAACCCTCATTTGTTTATCATAAAGGTGTGCCAGGAACCATAGCCAGACTTGTAATCCACTGTGTTTCTGTTGCTCTTATTTTATTTTATTTTTTTCGAGACAGGGTTTCTCTGTGTAGCTTTGCACCTTTACTGGAACTCACTTGGTAGCCCAGGCTGGTCTCAAACTCACAAAGATCCACCAGCCTCTGCCTCCCCAGTGCTGGAATTAAAGGCATGCACCACCACTGCCCAGCTTAAACAAGAGTTTTTGTGAAAAGATCATGAGTTGCAATTAATGATTTAAGAAAGGAAGCCCTAGACTGCTGTGATCATGACCAAGTTCACTGGCCTAAGTTACTCATTGTATACTTTCCTATCCACATTGGTGGGACTGGGGAAACAGAAGCACCCTGTTCTTTCTCCAGATCTTCATATGATTCCCCACCCTTGTCCTGCTTAGACGAAATAGAGCCCAAACCCAGATGAACCTGGGAAGCACAACTCCCTAAATAAAGAGCAGTGAGTGGGAAATAAGATTGCTGAGAAAGCTCCTCCCCTCCCCCCATCCCAACCAGCAGCTTGTTTTCCTTTAGAGATCATGGAGGCCCAGTCATCTGTAAGTGTGCTTAAAGAGACGGAAAGAAAACATAGTCAATAACAGAGAAACTACGATCTTTCCAAGGCTAGGAAAGGTGGTGCACACATCTGTAATCCACATGCCTCTCAAGACAACTGTCTCCCAAGCTCCTACTAAGATGGACTGTTAAGTCACGTATATAGCACTCAAACACTTTTCTACTCTAAAGTTACAAAGTTATCCATATTCTCTAAAACCCAGCATGGCCAGGCCTATCAAACTAATACCCCACCTCTGGTTCCAACTTCTGTTTCAGTTTTTCCTCTATTGCTGTGAAAAGACACCATGGCCAAGGCAACTTATAGAAGAAAGAGGTTATTGGAGGCTTGCTTACAATTTTAGAGAGAGTTCATGATCACCATCATGGGGAGCATTGTGGCAGGCAGGTATAGCACTGGAGCAGTAGCTGAGAGCTCACATCCTGGGACACAGGTACAAGACAGAGAGAGCTATTTCAGAACAGTGCTAGCATTTGAACCAGAGACATTTCTTCCATCAAAGTCACACTACCTATCCCTTGCCCAATTGTTCCACCTACTTGTGACTAAGCATTCAAATGTACAAACCTATGGCTGCCATCCCCATTCACACCATTACACTTGGTGTGTCTGCTTCCAAAGTGTTCCTGCACCCTTCACTGCCTCAAACTTTGGCTCAGGTTCTATCCCTACATGTCCATATAGACATGACCAGCATTTGAGAAATGTTTTGTTCAAAACTATCCTACATAGTTAACTTGAACTAGATTTCCATACCCTCTCTGCCTTCATCTTCAAGGCTAAATATACTGTCTTCGTTAGAGTTTCTATTGCTGTGAAGAGACACCATGACCACAACAGCTCTTATAAAGAAAAACATTTAATTGAGGCAAGCTAACAGTTTTAGAGATTTAGTCCATTATCATCATGGTGGCATGCAGGGGAGACATGGTGATGGAGAAGGACCTGAGGGTTCTACGTCTTGATCTACAGGCAGAACTGAGCATAACAAGCAAAGGAGACCTCAAAACCCAGCCCTACAGTGACAGCCCTACTTTCTCTAACAAAACTAAATCTCCTAATAGTACCACTCCACATGCGGCCATTTTCTTTCAGACCACCACATATAGCAACCAACAGTCATGACTGAAAGAGTCCAAGAACCAGAACCAGAGTTCATGGAAGACCTCCATCTATTCTCAAGAAGTATATGTCTATTCATGTAATTTGGTAGCCTCCCCTGTCTATCTATTTATTCCCATCCTAACCAGTTACCACTCAACTCTTTGAAGTTGAGAAGTCAGTTTGTTATCACACCTCCTTCACCTCCATTCTTCAGCTACTCTATAAATTTTGTCTTTTTCCCCAACACTCCTCTCACAGACATTGGTCTCCCTGTGATCTTTAGAATCTACTTTCCATAATAATGCAAGAAGCATCCCAGAGAGTGCTTCAGGGAGAAAGTGAAAAAGCATTAGACAGTAACTTAATCAGATATAAGGTAGGAAAAAAGGTGGGAAAGCTAGTACTGGTGTAAATTTAGATTTGAACGTATTTAAAGAAAATGCATAAAGAATAATGATCAACATACAGTAAGGGAATGCAACATTTAAGAGTTATGATGTCTCCCACCTGAAAGAAAGTGTGATCTCTCTATGGACTCACACATACACAGGAGGAAATGTTGAGACATGCTAAAATATTTGAATATTAATGAAAAATTTGAAATGAAGATAACAAGGGCTGGAGAGACAGCTCAGTGCTTAAGAGCACTAGCTGCTCTTACAGAGGATCTGGGTTCAATTCCCAGCACCCACATAGCCACTCACAACCACTTATAAATCCAGTTCCAGTGGATCCAACATCCTCTTCTAACCTCTCTAGGTACTAGGCATGCACATGGTACACTGACATACATGCAGGCAAAACATTTATATACAAAAAGAAAAAGAGACAGTCCCTGGGGGAAGGAGGTGTGATACAAATGTTGTATTTAGGACCAAGCATTCCACAGTCACTTATTCTCAGTGCTTTTTACCAGTTGTGAGTCTCTGTCTCAATCTTATTTTACTACACAAAGAAGCTCCTTTGATGAGGGCTCAGAGCTGCAGCAATGGATGAGGATAAGGATAGGTGTTTAGAAAGCAGTTTGTGTCTGTGTCCATAGCAAAGTATAATAGTCAGTTCATTCCCGTGGCCTAAGGCCTCCCCAGCAATGGGCTTTCATTCCAGAGAAAATATGATCAAAATACATTGTATACATGTATCAACTTCACAAAGAATAACTTTAAAATGTATCAATAAAAATGAGCCCATAATGAACAGATAAATTTTCATGAGTCATCCATTCTGAGAACTGAAGTCAGAAATTGTGCTCCTGGCTAAGCAGCAGAACAAAGTCTCAGAAGACACATGAGCCAAACCCCCTGAATTTGGCCCATATCCAAGACTACCTGAAACAATTCCAGCAGTTCATCACATATAATTTATCTTGTGCATTCCATGTGTGTTGCTGGCTTATTTTTATCCACCTTTCTTTTCTTTTTAAATTCAAAAAGTTTTTTTTGAGACAGGGTTTCTCTGTGTAGTTTTTGTGCCTGTTCTGGATCTCACTCTATAGACCAGGCTGGCCTTGAACTCACAGAGATCTGCCTGTCTCTGCCTCACAAATGCTGGAATTAAAGGCATGGACCACTGCTGCCCAGCTTAAATTAACTTTTGAGAGGTTCACACAATATATTTTGCTCATACTCACCCCATATTTCAACTCCTCCCAGATCCATCCCTCATCCCTATCTACCCAACTTTGTGTCCTGTCTTTAAAACAACATCAAGTCCAGTTTGTGCTGCTCACATACTCTTGGATGTGAGGCTACCCATGGGAGTGAGGTCCACTTACCAGGGTACATACTTTTAACTAAAACTGGCTCTCCCTTTCCAATCAGCTATCAATTTTCTATAGCTCCTCAGCTAGGGGTGTGACACCATGCCCATACCCCCTCTCTATACTGAGATTTTGTCTGGCTTGAGCTTGTGCAGATCATATTTGCTTGTCCATATCTAGTCAGAGAGATCCCAAGTCTCTGTATGAAAGAAGTCACTAGGTACTTCTGCCTCCAGGACTCCTATCTTTAGTACCCTTGCTAACCTGTGCTCAGTCTTATAAACTTCCCTGTGACATTTTGAAGAAAGATCCAAGGTCTCAATTGTACTTCTCAGGATCTTTGAGTGGCTACAGGGTGAGATTGTTTTTAAAATAGCTTAGGCCAACCATGTGCTCCTGTTAAGGGAGTTTTAGGGACTCAGACTCACTGGATGTTAGCATTTAGGCATCTGTACTGATAGGATATATTCTCAACTGCAGTCACTAAGAGCACCCCCTGTGCACATTTAATACATTTCCTTGTAAAAGGCAGGCCTTAATCCCCCCCCCTCTCTCTCACTCCAATCTCATCCTTAGGGACCTGTCTCTACCTCCTTCTCTGCCTCCCTTCTCTACCCTCCCCCCAATAAACGTCCCATGTGAACTTTGTTGTATGGTTTGATTCCCTCCTGCCAGTTTAAAAATACAACACTGACCACCTCAGCATCTCAGGTATCTGTAAACACACTCTGAGCACTGAATACCTGCATCTATGTTTCCAACTCACCATGTTCCCACCCAGAGACCACGCTCCACTGGAATGCCACATATACAAAACCATAGGAGCAAGACAGAATGGATTTGATTGTTTTTTTAAAGAGGACACAAAGTTGGGTGGGTAGGCATGGGGCATGGATCTGGGAAGACTTGGAGGAGGATATGAATATGATCAAAATATATTGTGCAGAATTCTCAAAAAACTAATAACATGAAAAATAAATGTGATTTTAAAGCCTGTCTAGCTTATTTTGTTTAGCATAATATCTTCAATATTTATATTGTTGGAGCAAAACCAGAATGTCTTTTCTTCTTATAGCTGAGTAATATTCTGAATACAGATTGACTACATTTTACTTCACTATCCTTCTATTGATGGATGCTTGAATTGCTTCCACTTGGGGCTGTTATAAATAATGCAATAATGGGCATCAATGTCTAACTATCTATTGAGTTATTTTTTTTTTCAGTTGTGTTAGCCATAACTCCACAATTGCATTTTCTAAGGCACATGAGAATTCCATTTAACTTTTTGAGGAATTGCTGCATTGCTTTCAGAGCAACTGAGCATTGTTACATTCCCAGGAGAAATTGACATGGCTTTAAATTCCAACAACTCTTTTAGATTGATTCTTCTTTTTTTCATAACCATTATAGTTGAGTGTGAACTCCTTGAAGATTTGCTCTCCATGCTATCAGTAGTTAGGTATATTTTCCTGGGTTATTGATCACTTGTGTGTATTCATCATATAAATATGTTTGAATCTTAGTTTAATTTTATATTAGGCTGCTTCTTTTGTTGATTTTTAGAAGCTATGTTCTGGGTATTAATTCCTCATGTGATTTTTATTTTTAAGTCAGGGACTCACTATGTAGTCTTGGCTGGACTGGAACTTGCTATGTAGATCAGGCTGACTTTCAACTCACAGGAATTGACCTGTTGAGATTAAAAGTCTGCCACTGTGCTAGGCTCTTATCTGATCTTTAATTTGGAGGTATTCTTTCTCATTCTGTGGATTATCTTTCCAAACAGGTGATTTATATTATATGATCATGGTGTCCAAGCCACATTCCCCAAAATCTATTATAATATTATTGCCTTTGCACTCAAAACATGAAAACCACCATGCCTCAACTGTCCTGTTCCCTTCACCGTGGAGTCCTGAGACCACAGCCCACTCCTCACTGAATCTCATTCCTGTGGCTAAGCTATACTCTCACTGTGAGGTGAGAAGGTGGGAGCCACTGGGGATCCAGTAACACTTGGGTCTAGGACTCCCTGTCACCTGCAACTCACTGTCAAACCCTCCTCACCAGCCTGGTGCAGAGCTGTAGACAGAATCTTTTAGAGTAGACTCGGGGCTGAAATATCTCTTCTTGGAAGGTTCAGCAGCTATGTCTGTGATATTACAGGTTCTTGGGGACAGTTCTCATCACAAGGGAATGTGTTCATAGTGTCCTCTAAGATCAGTAAAGTTAGCCATGAGGAAAGAGCCTGGATATTTCCTCTCACCCTCCTGTGTGTACCAGCACTGAAGACATGGAAAGGTGGAATGGAAACTGCTTCTTTTAAATCTGGGCATGACATCCAGGCATAGATGATAAATTGTGTTAGTCACTGATAAAGCTCATAGGAAAACTTATTCATACAGGTACTCAGCTACTAAGTTGTGAGGAAGCCACATAGTTCCTTGTGTAAGAACCAGAACCCCAGCATGCCCAGACAGGGTTGCCACATGACACCCAGAACTAAGGTGGAGTGGAAACTGCTTCTTTTAAATCTGGGCATGACATCCAGGCATAGATGGATGATAAACTGTGTTAGTCACTGATAAAGTTCATAGGACCTTATAAAGAGAGTTTTTACCTTTTCATGGGCTTCCCATCATGTATCATTTTTCATAATGTTAACATAATTCTTGAAATTAGAAAATTGACACAATACTATGGATGTCTAATGTCTTAGTTAGAGTTTCTATTTCTGTGAAGAGACACCATGAGCACAGCAATTCTTTTTTTTTTTTTTTTTGGTTTTTCAAGACAGGGTTTCTCTGTGTAGCTTTGCACCTTTCCTGGAACTCACTTGGTAGCCCAGGCTGGCCTCGAACTCACAAAGATCCACCTGCCTCTGCCTCCCGAGTGCTGGGATTAAAGGCGTGCGCCACCACCGCCCGGCAAGCACAGCAATTCTTATAAAGGAAAATATTTAATTGGGATGGCTTACGGTTTCAGAGGTTTATTCCATTATCATCATGGCAAGACATGGTGGTGTGCAGGTAGACATGGTGCTGGAGAAGAAGATGAGAGTTGTACATCTTGAGCTTCAGGCAACAGAAGGAGTCTCTGTGTTACACTGACCATAACTAGAGCAAGGGAGGCTTCAAAGTCCACCCACAGAGTAACACACTTCTTCCAACAAGGCCACACCTACTCCAACAGAGCCACCTCTCCTAATAGTGCCACACCCTATGGGGGCCATTTTTTTTAACTAATCCCATGTGCTGAATTCAATCATGTTCAGTTTCCTTATTGTGTCTGTATTATTGTATCTTGTATCTTTGCTATCCATGGATGAAAGCTATTCATTGATGAATCACCAAGCTACTCATGTCCTCCACTCAGAGCCAACGCAACTCTTCCACACCTTAGATCATTCCAGAGCCAGAGACCATACAGATAGCAAACACCACTATCATCCAAAAGTCGTACACACCAGACAAACCTATGCAGGATCTCCTGCCCTCCCTGGCTCTCTCAGAAACATAACAAGGACTCGGTCCTGCTTCTCCCTTTGGAACATATTGACTGCTTTTCCATGTGTCCCTGAAAAACATGCTGGCCTCTCTCCAATAAACAGCCATATCCCACAGTTATTTACTCCAATTGACCTGTGTTTTTATTTCCATAGACTAAAATCTCATAAGTGTGAATGAGACAGGCATTTTTTAGCCTATTGTCTCTGACAGAATTTGATGGTTCTGTGTGTTTTGTGCAGCTTGACTCTAACAGGGAACTTCAGCAGACCTCACATGGACTCCCAGGGCACAAGTCTGTCCCCTTTTAAAAAGTGTTTCTCTTGTTTGTTTGTTTTTCCAGACTTTACTTTTAATTATTTTGTGTGTGTTGGAGGATGGGGAAACAGGGCATGTGAACAAGACTGCAGTGCCCTTGGAGGTCAGTAGAAGCTATCATAACCTCTAGAGTTGGAGTGAGAAGTGGTTGTCAGCTGATCTACATGGACACTAGGAACTGAACTTGCGTCCTCTGGAAGAGCAATACACACTCCTAACTTCTGATCCATCTCTTCAATTCTACCTACTTTTGTTGATACCATACCTGAGAAGGCCCAGATCCCTTTGCTGGCCAGATAATTTGCAACTGTAAATGACTGCCTCCATGCTCACTTCATCTGAGAAGTGGTCCCAGGGAAACAGGCAGGTCTGAGGGCTGGGATGAAAGGCATTCATGAACACATTCAGTTATTTCTAACAGTTTCAAAGATGTTCTGATCAGTGAAGGTCACCTGACCCAGTCACTGCCCTCAGAAGTAAATGGGAGATATTTCATCTTCAGTTTTGAAGGCTATTAGAGCAAGGTATACAAGTCAACATGTGCTGTTATTTTCTGTTATCATTTTAAATTGTTATATTGCAATTCTGTGGTTATAAACAAAGTCTCCAAAAGTGCTGTTCATGTCCTTGTTGAGCTTTGGTTTTAGGGCTCCTCATTTCACACTACCTTTTCATTAATGCAGGTCTTCATTTGGCACTCACCCCAGTCAGGTGATTTATGGATCAAAGGAAATGCCAGAGAATTAAACAAGGTGATCAGGGACATTGAGCTCAACAGCAGTAAAACATTTCTCATTTTTATTACCAAAGCAAGCAAAACCTTAGGTGATGTTTACTGTTGGCTTAAGCAAATAAACTACAGCAAGGGAATAATATTTTGTCATGTGAAAGAACCAAGAATATTCTTTCTAGGCTTTCACCTTTGCCAAACAAATTATGTGGATATAAAGAATTCCCTTTATGTCTTTGCTTTCAAGTGCATTCACTTCTCATAGTTTGTATAATTATTTCTACAAAAATACCTTGCTGGAAGAATATTCTATTTTCTATTCCATCAATAGGTCAGAGTTAGTTCACATCTTTCTTACACAGGCTCCCATAATCTTTAGTTCAGTGAATGTTGAAATTTTATTTATTCATGTACCTGTTTATTTGGTGTGAACATTGCTAAGTTCTCTCTTGGAAAGGATATGCCCATAGAGTTGTATCTGAGAGAACTAAGCCAAATGGTACTAGTATGGTGATTCAAATAAAAATGTCCCCTATTGGCTCATATATTTGAATGCTTAGTCATCAGGGAATGGACTTATTCAAGAAGAACTTGAAGGATTAAGAGGTGTTGTCTTGGAGTAGATGTGGCCTTGTTGGAGGAAGTCTGTCACTAGGGGGTAGGTCTGAGGTTTCAAAAGCTCATGACAGGCCCAGTCTCTCTTTTTCCCTGACCTGCCTGACCTGATAGCACATTCTCATACACAAGGTTGCATGTCCAGAAACCCAGCTGCCACACCTCAAAATCACAAGTATGACTTCATTTTGTCAAAGGTGTGGATCATGTGGGTCTTGAAGTAATATAATTACTTGTGGTCCCCCATGAGGCCCATGTTCTCCTCTAGCTATTGCTGTCAGCTAGGCTGTGCATAGTCCAGACTACCAACTGGAATTTCTCTAATTCAGACCCCCAGAACCCTTGAATCCTTGAAGAATTTGCTGTTTGGCTGTAATGTAAATTTTCAGTCTGACTCAGATGAGTGATACCCTCAAAGACCTCTCTCTCTCTTTGTCTCTCTCTCTCTCTTAAACACACACACACACACACACACACACACACACACACACACACACACGGTCATCAATGGAACCCCTCATCAGAATTTAATGGGAAATAGAACAACTACAGTCTCAGACAATGGTTCTGAAGTAAGAGAAGTTCTTATGAAGGCTCACATCTTGTATGGACTTTCCCAGATGACCTATTCATTCAACTCCAAACATATGTGGAACTCACAGATGCTGTGGGATGGTCTGTATGTCAAATTTCTTTGATTGGTCAATAAATAAAACACTGATTGGACAGTGGCTAGGCAGGAAGTATAGGTGGGACTAACAGAGAGGAGAAAAGAAAGGACAGGAAGGTGGAAGAAATCACTGCCAGCTGCCACCATGACAAGCAGCATGTGAAGATGCCGGTAAGCCACGAGCCATGTGGCAAGGTATAGATTTATGGAAATGGATTAATTTAAGTTGTAAGAACAGTTAGCAAGAAGCCTGCCATGGCCATACAGTTTGTAAGCAATATAAGTCTTTGTGTTTACTTGGTTGGACCTGAGTGGCTATGGGACTGGAGGGTGACAAAGATTTGTCCTGACTGTGGGCAAGGCAGGAAAACTCTAGCTACACAGATAGTTCACATGAAGGTCAACTACATCCTATCCTTGGCACCAAGGTCTTGGTCAAGTATTATCATTATCATCTTTCTGGATTCAAGCAGCCATTCCAGGATGACATCATTCTCCCCATTGCATAAGAGGAAAGGAAGTCTCAGGTAGCTAGAATTCTGGGAGGTTTTTCTGCCATGGTGGCATAAGGTCACATCAAAAACATATTCCCCTGGACTATAGGACCAACAGCTCAGGAACTTGCTACTTTTTTATGTTCTGAAGGATTTGAGGGGTGTTCTTATTTTATTTTTTTACCCCAAGCACAGTTCCCCCTCCCTCTTCTTCTAGCCTCTCCCACTAACCTCCCCTATGATCTCTCATCTATTCCTCCATTTCTATTGAGCAAAGTACAGGCATCCTATGGAAATTAAAAAAATCAAGCATGGCATATCAAGTTGCAATACAACTAAGCACCTACCCTCATATTGAGGCTGAACAAAGCAACCCAGTATGAGGCATAGGGTCCCAAAGTCAGCAAAAGAGTCAGAGAAAGACCCTGCTCCCACTGTTAGGAGTCCCTCGTGGAAACCAAGCTACACAATTGTAACATATATGCAAATGACTTAAGTCAGTCTTGAGGAATGTTTTATATTGTTCCAGTCCCTACAGGACAGGAGTTTTCTGACAGAGTGATGCCACCAAGAAAAATGTCTTCACCTATGTCATTAGGGTCTCCTTTGTGTCTTGGAAAAGATAGTGAATTTTTTTCTTTCTTTAAGTAAGCACACATTTCCACCTATGGTCAAAATATCCTTGAAAGATATGAGAGCTGCATTCTTCAGCTCTCATCAAAAACACTTTTGTTTGCAATAGATGGTGATTAATAGAGGTTCGCAACAGGATAGCTTATAAAGAATGAGACTGAAATGTTCTACCCTAAATGAGGATTTATATACACCCCTCTTATCAAGGCTGAGGGATCATCACAGAAGAAGGAAGTGAAAGATTATAAGAGCCAGAAGCAGTGGGTGACTACAGGATAGTGTTTTCTGGACACAATAGGGCAGTTGCACATATGAACGCACAACAGTTGTGACAGCATGCACAAAATGTGAGAAAGCTCAAGGAAGACAAAATTGAAGTATGGAGAGTGGAGGTAGGCATCAAGCCCCACCACTAGCTGAAGAGGTGCTGGCAACTAATAGCTTCTAGGTGAGGGAAAGTTTGTTTTCTTTAATATTATAGTCCCTGGTAGGTCAACTATACTCTAGAGGACAAGCAAACACCCAAGACAGTTTGAGCACCACAACTGGACTAAATGGCTTAAAAAGACATAAAGATTGGTGTCTATGGAGGTGTAATGGATCTGGGAGCATTTGTGAAGGGTGAATATGGTCAAATACATTTTAGGAAATTCTCATAAAATATTCTTATTTTAAAAATATCTCCACCTTGGCCAGCTTATTCACATTTCCTGTGTTATCTATCTGAAAGCTTTTTCTTATATCCTCATTAAAAATGTACATTCCTACTTCCTCTTTGAGTAAAGAATATGATAGGGTTTTGGTTTTGGACATGCTAGCTGGTGTGAAAGAAGTAGCCACCACCTATGCATTGTCCCACCAAGATGTGATCTACTTGTTCAGTCTGATAGTGTCCTCACAGAACTAATCAACATCATCTCCAGAGCTCCAAGCCATTCCATAGATGTGCATCTTTTCACAAGCATAGTGGTCCAACAGGGTATGGATGGTAATATAATTGATTGTACATTGATTTCAGCCAAAGTGAAAGACATTGAAGTTTAGGCACTGTCAAATGATGGCATCAAACTTAGGGATGTTGGCTATGGTTGTAGACAATGATAATGGGGCACAATGAATCAAAGACTCACAATAATTATAGGGTGTATTTGTAACAAGCTTTCAGACTGACCACTGACTCCTTGATGGAAGTACCATCAGGGAGTAAAACTCAGCATTAGACACCATCTACCAAAATAAAAACAAAGACCTAGTCTACCAAAATCCATAGTTATGAGAATGTCTCTAAATGCACTAACCTTGTTTTACTTTTTAATTCTGTCTTTAACTTCTAGCTAACTGTCTTGTTAACTAAGGTACATCAAGCCAGAATTTGGTTCTTGTGTTTAAAAGCTTGCCCTGAAAAATGCTCAGGGCTCCACTGAGAATCCAAATACCCAGTGTAATTGCTAGCTGGATAATAAAGACTTTCTATTGACTTAAATTGTGTCCATGCAGTCTTTGATGAATACCCCACAATATTTCTGGAGGTCTGACTGAGCTCCCAGGGAAACCAGATATCAGGCTGTCTCAGAGCTATTCAGAGTGTGGAAGAACACTTATGACAGGGGTTCCTAGGGAGTGAGCATCCTGAGATGTTCCAGGTCCCCAGGACTCTCTTTGATCATACCGACTAACACTTCAGAGGAGTCTGACACCACCAACCCACAAGGAAACAAATTAGATAGTTGGCTGGTCTGTCACCTCCAGATGTAAATATGGTTAAGGCACCATTTGTTTGGATATATAGGAGAAGTTGGGCATGGCTGCTGATATAGTGTCCTGTCAGGACATTCTGAGATGCCACATGATTCTCCTGTCTGTTCAGGTGCATGAATGTGTGGAGTCATCCCTAGTTGTCTTTACTGTGTATGTCTGTCTTTATGTGGTTCTGCCAGAATTGGTTTCCTGTATTGGCTAGTTTCTTTCTCTGATGTGAGACCACTACCCCAGTGCCTCTTTTGGGGTACCTGCTAGGTCACCCAGAGAAATTTATTAAGCCCTCTACCTGCCCAATTCCTATATTGTATATTGACTTCTGCTTACTGTCTAGGTTGTTCAGTCGCTGTGTGGAGGCAGGAAGGGGCCAGGCCTCTCATCTTGTGCCTCCTTCAACTTAAACAAATGTGCACATAGTGGGAAAATAGTTTCCTCTGGTATGCATTTCCACAGCTCCCTTGCCTGTTCTAAGAAGCCTCTGGGGAAGAGAAAAAGATGAAGTTCCACTCCTTCCTTTTTTTTCATTAATACATTCCTTTCAGGCAGTCATATGTATAATTGGAAAGCTTAAAACCCATCATTCTCTGAAGAAAATGCAGAAAAATTGCTCTGGACACAGACAAGAAGATCTCAGTTGGATAATACAACCCACACAACACAGTTTTCCCTTCTGTTCAACACTGACCAAGGAGACTTAAAACAACTTTCACTTGGTCCTTTTTAGAAGAGTTAATGAGAGCTTCTAGGAGCTCCTCTTTCTTATGCAATAATTTTCAGAAATTAGGAAAAATGTTGGAAAAATTAAAAAAAAATTTAAAGTAAAAATAGATCCCAATACCTGGCCTTACTCCTGGACTACCCTCTAGTATAGTTTGAGAAATCCACCCACAGCAATCCTGCTATACTCTTGCGTGATGATGGCCTGCAGGAGATCATCAATGACTGTCATGAGTTGAGAGATAAAACCAGATACATGGGAGCTGCCATAGTTACTTTATCTAAAATAATTTGGGCCCAAGACAGGTACCTTAGCCCAGAGAGCAGAACTGATTGATCTAACTCAGGCTTTAAAAGGGGAAAAAGGAAGTCCACCACCATATAAGTGGACAGTTGCTATGCTTTTACTAATTTAAATGTTCAAGGTATGATCTACAGAGAAAGAGGATTTCACGCCTCTGAGGCAAAGGACATTAAAAACAAAGGAAAAATTACTGGCCCTTCCAGGAGCACATTGGCTTCCCCTATGAATTCCTAATCTCCACTGCTGAAGACATCTAAAAATGACCCCCTTGATGGAAGAGGTAGCTAGGCCACTGACCTGGCTATTCAAAAAATGGCCCTATGATCAATGGGGGCCTATTGATACTATGATGACATGCCATGACCCAGTAATTCCTAAGACTCCATGGTACAGCCAAGAGAAAATAGAGGATGCAAACAGAAAATAATGTAAACTTCAAACACACAGGCTGGTGGAAGAAACCATAGGGAAAGATCATTCTCACAGAAACAATTGGCAAGACTCTGGTAACTGATCTTCACCAGGCTATTATTTACCTGGTGTCCACAAAACACTCTGGTTTGCTCAGAGCAAGGTGTGTCAGACCTAGATGGATAGTATGGAGGGGAATGCCTCAAGCACATGCCAAGTTTGTGCTCAAGTAAATGCAAAAGAAAGCCCTTACACAAGAAGGGGTCCAGATGAAAGGCCAACACCATAGCAAACTCTGAGAAACCAACTTCACCAAGATCTTGCTGTCTAGATACAAGTGCTTGCTAGTTTTTATAGATACATTTTCCAGATGGGTAGAAGCTTTTTTCCATCCAGACTGAAATTGTTCCAATCGTAGCTTAAAATGCTCTTCCAGAAACTGGTCTCCCAAGTTAACCTCCCACAACAAAGGAATTTAATAATGGCACAGCTTTCATAGCTAAAATCTCTCAATTAATAGCTAAAGCTTTAGACATAGATTGGAAACTTAATTGTGCATATCGACCTCAGAGTCCTGGGCAAGTAGAACTAATGAACAGGATTTTAAAAGAAAGTGCAAAAAAAGCCTCTCAATAAATTCCAGTAAAGAGTGGATAGATCTACTTCACTTTGCTTTACTTGTGGCCTGCTATACCCCATATAGGGAGGGATTTATTGCCTATGATACTCTGTTTGTGAGACCCCCCCTCACTGCTTCCCTGGCTCAGAGACCAGCAGTTGTCAGAACTCTCTAACCATTTCTTTCTCAAATCACTACAATTCCTTCAGTTTTCCATAAAAAACTATTCATCAGGATATCTTAGAGACCAAGGTAAACTCAGAGTGCACCAGAAGTTTCCCCCTGTTCAAACAAAGTGATACTGTCTGAGTCAAGCATGTAGCCAAAGAGGCACTGGAACCAACTTGGAAAAAACATACCTAGCTGTTCTCTCCACTCCTATGGCGTGAAGGTAGCTGGTGAGGTACCACGGATCCACCACACTCAGGTCAAGAAAGCAAAAGCCATAGATGATGACATAAAATGGACTATCTCCTAACTATGAACCATTAAAATTAAGGTTTCATTAAGCCCCAGCCCCTTTCACTCTCTCTGTCTCCTCCTGAGTCTTATGTTTCACATAAATACAGGGTCATTGTCCAGTGTACACTGTCCTCAGGACTGGACCTGGGAATTTAGGAAGAGACATACAGGGAAGACATTAGCTAGTATACTACATCCCAGCAAGCCATATCCATCTTGACCTTTGTTCACTAATGCCCATTTTAAGTGTTTGGTTGTACTGGAGAAAGAAAAGATGTGGGAATTTATCTTTTGAAATAGGAATATAGAGTTTACAATTCTATGTATACTCTGTGACAGGGTCCCTTAGTTGCCCCAAACAAGGGAATTTCCATTGCAACAAGTGGGATTGTAAAACAAAGGCTTCCTGGAAACACACAGGTGAATATATGTGTATACAATCCAATGGCCATAAAATTTTAAGTCTAGAAATTATTGAAGAAAGATTCTGGCCATTGGAGAGCAGGGAGAAAATGGGAAATCAGGTTCTATGCCATAGGAAGAGAACCTGGGGATAGATTTACTATCTAGAAGAAAGCACCCTTGGGGTCCTAAGACTTTTGAATCCTGAAAGATCTCCTACCCATGCCAAGGCTCCAACTAATTCTCTCCTCCAAAACAGAGTCCCCTTTCTACTGTCCAGAAAGCTGATGATGCCCACCCCCATTTCCACTTTTGACAAGGTCCAATACTTAGTTCATCATCTCCAGACAGATCAGTCAGGATTGCTGGTTATACTGAAATCCCTGGTCCCCATACTACATAGCATAGGGATAGAAAGAAAACAGACTCTCAGCCCATTGATGGACAAGACTCACTGTGACAGGGCACAGCTCAAATTAAAGTTTGAAGATTTACAAGGGGATGAAACTTGTCTAATATCCAAAACCTTTAACCTAGGTATGCAACATGAATTACTAAAGGGTCTTATTAATTTAAAAAACCCTGGAGCCAGATATTGGGGTGAGAGATGAAATATCAGAGAAGCAGAACAAGCCACAGCCAACCTCAACTTACCAACTCCTCAGCCGATCCTGTTTCCGTGAAATCTAAGACTGAAAGCCTTTGTGTCTTCACCCTTGAGGGTCTCAGTTGAACTGCTGCTTAGTTCCTGTTTCCTCATGCCCTGTATACCATTTTCCACCAGCCATGCCACTTTCTGGGATTAAAGGCATGTATGCTTTCCAAGCAAAGGCATGGGATCTCAAGTGCTGGGATTAAAGGTATGTGCTACCACTGCCTGATTTTGTTCCCAGTGTGGCCTTGAACTGGCTCAGAGAGATCCAGACAGATCTCTGCCTCCCAAGTGATAGGATTAAGGGTGTGTGCCACCACTGTCTGGCCTTTTATTAATCTAGTGATTGGCTCTGTCTTCTGATGCCCAGATAAGTTTATTAGGGTATACAATATATCACCACATAGGAACTTCCCCTTATTCTGATGCCTGCTATTCTGCCTTGTGGGTTAGTTCATCTGGACAACAATTATGTGGCTGAGTCCCTCAGACTATTTGGTGGGCATGTAATGTTTTAACTAAATGTGCATCTTCTGATTCTTTGAAAACTAAGAAACCCATTTTATGTGTCTTAGTACAGATTCTTTCCCAGATATTCATATATATTTGGAGGAAAAGGAAAAATAATTTAATATAGACCTTGGAATACAAAGAAAAGAGCTGCACCTGTTCTTGTTACACTTCTAGTTGGAGCCAGCAAACTTTAAGAAACTAAACAAATAGGTTTTTCAGGATCTAGAGGTGTTAAAAATTTCCATCTCTGAATTAAAAAGATAGTGAAGTCTCTTGCAAAAATGGTTCCACAAAACCAGAGACTTAGGCTTCCTTCTCATACGTTAATGAGATTTTATAAGGATTTAAAAGAAACTTGTTTCTATGCTAATTGATCAGGAGTAATTAGATAAAAATCTTACCAGGGTTGGAAAATATACCCTCAAAATAAACAAACAAACACAAATCATATAATTGGTACCAATCTCTGTTTTCTTTGTCCCTCTGGCTAGATATTCTGTTATCAACACTGGATTGGGCCTTTAATTATAATTCTAATTGGATTAATGGCAGGTCCTGGCCCCTTAAACTATATGGCCAATTATGTATCAATTGAGTAAAATTAATAATTCTTAGGACTAAATACACCTCTTCAGAGCAGGATGAGTCCCATGATTTAATTCATTTACTAAGACTAGTAGGGAGTATAACAGGCCCCCAGACCTTAGTTTAACTGACTCCAGGATGGAAGTCACATTCAGGCCATAAAACTCAGCACATAGACATCTGACAAATGAAAACAAAGACCTGTAGGAGGCACAGCTTACATTAAGCATTAGAAAACCCAGAATTGTTAAACACAAGTGTGTTTTCTTCAAGGGAAGAAAATAACTGATGCCTGTTTACCTAGAAGGCTGGAGTAAAGGTTATCTAACAACCTGGTGATTGAGTCAGCCTTCACCTGAATCCCCACAAATCCTGAGTATTGTTTAGGCCCTAATCTTGAGCTTTGTCTCTCAGGGAATAGACCCCATCCCCATTAAAGAAGGCTTATGTGCTTTGCATCCTATATCAATAGAATACATCCTTATGCTTATTAAAAATCCTTCTTCCTTAGGCCTTTACCCTGAGTTCTTTTTATCAAAAGAACTTATTCTGATTGTAATGGTCATAGGTGATTTGCTATTTTGTAAGAGAGTTTTGATGTAGCCATCCCTGAATCTTTGTTGTGATAATTTTCACATGGAAAAATTTTCCCTAAAGTTTTACTGTGCTTAAATATATAAGATAATAAACCTTGAGATTAAACTCTTTAAGGTTTTGATCCTGTGCCTCCTAAAGTGGTGTTGATCCACGTTTTGTTCTTTACCTCACACAGGTCATTTTTCTGCCAACAATGATGCTTGCAGGGACCCCAACAAAGGCCTAATTAAGCAAAATCTTTAAATGTACTAATCTTGGTTTTGGCTTCTATAGTTTCACTTGTGGGTAACTTTTGATGTTGTAAAGGCAATACAGACCCCATGTTAGGGTGGGACAACCATCTTATACCATCTGCTATACTCAGTTCCAAAAAGAATCTCAGGAATGTGCCATGACATTTAGAACAGATACAGGGCAGTATGCTCCTGCTGACATTCTGTCCGTGGTTTATGGCCCTTGAAGATATTTAGATAATCCTGCTAAACAGTCCAGATAGTCCTGCTGAACAAGTTATGGTCCAAACCAAAAGTACAACCAATGGTTTCAAAATGTGGTTTTGCACCCTAAGTCTAGACCAATAGTTAAAAAAAAAATCACCTTGCCCCGTATCTCTTCTACTCAGTCTCAAGCATGTAATTCCCAGCTTGTAGTTTTTCCCTACAAAACCTCTCTAGACCTGGGCCCATGGCCACCATTGCATTTCTCTCCATCTGCAAGCAGTCTTCTATGGTTGATACCCCACAAGATACTGAGGTCTGATGAAGCTGTCAGCCAAGGGATCAAAGTTGTCCTGGTAACCTGGAAAAATTTCATCCCACCAGAGAGTCCTATGATCATTCTGGTGGTCCTCAGCAGCTCGCGGAGAAATCCCAAAGCAGGCATCATCTCACACTCAGTGAAAGAAAGACTTATTGTCTTTGGCCAGATTAAAGTTTTTGCCCCATGTGTTGATCATAAGCCTCAGAAAAGAACCCAGAAAATTGCTTAAATATGATATGCAAATTCTGTTTTTTGTAGAACTTGAAGCCTACATAAAACTAGAGGCAGAATATTTCTAAGTCAGACTGGCCACTTCACTTTGAAAACCAACCTGAAATTGTCAGCCATAATGTAAATGCCAGGCACCAGGCCTTTGAGTTTCCCAGGTCATTTTTGGAGTTTGGTAGGATATTCCCTTGAAAGAGACCCAAACCTGAAATCAAATGATTTCTGAAATATCTATCACTTCTCCAAAATCTACACCATATTCATTGCCTTCAGAAAGATGGTTGATCTATGTACAAGGCTACATCTGAGATGCTATTTTTACCTTCAGACTCTACAAGGAGTAAAAATGAGTGATTCTGGGCACTTGAATGAATTATCAAGGCTACCAGACACATCCTTTATCCACCACTGCTGAATTTTTGCCCAATGTTCCAAACTCTTTTTATTGTAACCCTTCTACAGAATTGTGGCAGCCAGTTTGAGTTGCTAGAGACCATCATGGAGAGTAGGACAGGGAAGCAGGCATCTCTGAGGTGGCAGGGGTGTGCACCTGCCCTTCCTCAAGTTTTATTGGAAAGAGCAGCAGAACTCCACTATTATCTTTCCTTTGAAGACTGAAGAAAATTGCAAAGCAGAATGATGAGTGAGAAACCACTCACAAAGGGTAGAAAGATACAGAGGAAATGACCTGGGAAGTAGACCGACAGATGGAGCAGAGTGGAGGAGGGTTAAGAGATTCTGTTGCTGATACTAACAGGAATAGTCATTGGGTAGATCCTAGAACAATATTCTATGCCAGTCCTTGACTGGGAATAGTCAATAAGGTGACCAGGAAAAATGAATAATACACACTCCTTTGAATGTCTGCTTCCTCCCTCATATTCATCAACTAAAAGATCCTGTGAGTCAGGTTTCAGATGGGTGAGAATGGAAACTACCTTATGGAAAATAAACATATTTAGCAACTAAGCTCATCCATAGTCATCGGTTCATCACTGGGGAAAGGCCCTAGACTTGTTCTGGCATCACCCACATCACACTCTTGTTCTATGAGGTGAATTCTCTTGGGATCTAGCTGGGTAGGAGGGAATACAATCATGTCAGCTTGTCTGGGGCTGTCAGCAATGCAGAAAGGAGAAGCAGGAACAGAGCTCATTAAGAATGAGATGAAGATTCAGGGAAGAACATATTTCATGACTGGATTGAGGGTGGTCCTGGGGTAGAGCATCACCAACAATGAGGACATGAAGGGGAGTCAAGACTGAAAGTAAAACTGGCATAGGAAGTGATATGTAATGATGAATGGAGATATGTCAGGATGGAGTTTTAGTTCTATTCTTCTGATTCCAGTTGCAGCTTCCTCCAGCTGGCTTTGGTTTTAAAGATATGAGGACATTAGAAGTAGGAATTGTTAAGGCAGCCTGAAGCTTATGTCCACCTCTGGCAGAGTCTTTCATTCAACACAGACACTAAGAATGTGTGACAATCTGTGTCATTCTGATGATGACATGACTTGATGTTAACCTGATCTGGAATTGAGTTGGCCCAATTTTAAGAGATATTTAGTGAAAATACTTAAATTTTATAGATGTTCCTCATGCACACTTTCCAACTATGTGCTCAAGAAATATTAGCACCTCCTTTGCCTTGAATCTAGAGGTCCATTTTATAGATTTGCAAGTGAGTATAACTGTCTAAAGATTCCATATTTAGGAAATAAGGAAAAACCAAAAAATTTCAAAGAATATATTGTTCAGCTTTTATGACCATAACAAAACAATTGAGGTATGGTATCTATGAAGGAATAAGTCTCTTAGCTATGAGCAAGTCTGAGGGACAGGATTCAAACATTCCAGATCAATGATGGGTGGCATGTTTGGACCCTAATAAGGCTCCTGGTGTCAGATTCTTCCAGACACAGGGGGTGTTTATACCAATGTGTTGTTTGATACAGAAAATGAAAGGAGAAAGAGAAGGATCCTCAAGTCTCCAGAGCCTCCCTTATTGTTCAAGAGAATTACCCCTTCCTGAGGCATGTGGGCAAGCTTCTATTTAGTATTTTGAAACTTCAACATCTTTTTATTCTTAAAAAAAATTTTAGATTTTTGTATTTTATGTGTATGAATGTCTTAAGCATGCATAAGTCTATGTATCATATGCATCCTGGAACTGGAGTTACTGATAACTGTGAGCCTCCATGTGGATCCTGGGAATTGAATCCAGGCCCTCTATATGAATAAGCGCTCATAACTGCTGAGCCATATCTTCAGCCCTGAATCTCTAACACCTTCAGTGAACATGTTTTTTACTGTAGGAGTTGAAATAGAAGTTTAAGTTTCTCATGTTCCTATATAATTTTGAACATTGGTATCAAATCATTTTAAGGTTCTCATTTAAATGCAGTAAACTGTCTGGAAAGAAAAATAGTAACCAGCTTTTGGAACTCTGAACCTAAAAGAAAGAGTAAGAATGTGAGTGAATGTGGATGACTGGAAGCAATGGAGAGAGAAGAGAGTCAAGTTTAAAGATTCAGAAAGAAGACCTTTGTGGTACAAGTAAAAGTCTAGTGTGAAGAAAAAGCTGGGACAATGAGTTGGATGGTTTAAATATTTTCTTTGTTTGTTTGTTTTCTGAGACAAGGTTTCTCTTGTGTAGCTTTGCGCCTTTCCTGGAACTCACTTGGTAGCCAAGGCTGGCCTCGAACTCA
This sequence comes from Peromyscus maniculatus bairdii, assembly GCF_049852395.1. NCBI lineage: Eukaryota > Metazoa > Chordata > Mammalia > Rodentia > Cricetidae > Peromyscus > Peromyscus maniculatus. Next base: position 28,469,170 of record NC_134852.1, on the reverse strand, counting down.
CAGAGATCCACCTGCCTCTGGCTCCCGAGTTCTGGGATTAAAGTCGTGCACCACCACCGACCGGCGGTTTAAATATTTTTTGAAATTACAATATAATATAACTGTCATGTCTTCCTAACATTTCCACCCTCCATAAACTCCTATGTAATATATATATATATATATATATATATATATATATATATATATATATATAAACTTAATAGCCTCTTCTTAAAAAATTATTTACACACACACACACACACACACACACACACACACACACACACGTACACACAAATACATATTCCTAAAGACAAGTTGGGGTTTGAAAGAATGGGCTCTAATCCAGGGTTTTTATGTTTATCCTAAGACAATCTTAGCCTCAAGAAGAGACCATGTTTTGACAAGCTTTAACTGTTCAGTGGAAATAGTCTACCTCCAGGTGTCATTACATAAACTGTCTGAAATCAGTTCCTCACCTGGGCAAACATTTTTCAGTTCCATTTTGAGTCATCTTAAAAAATGATAGCCGGGCGTTGGTGGCGCATGCCTTTAATCCCAGCACTCGGGAGGCAGAGGCAGGTGGAACTCTGTGAGTTCGAGGTCAGCCTGGACTACCAAGTGAGTTCCAGGAAAGGCACAAAGCTACACAGAGAAACCCTGTCTCGAAAAACCAAAAAAAAAAAAAAGAATTAAAAGTCACTGACAATTTCTCAGAACATGGAAATAAATGTCAGAGTGAGTGGTGACAGGAATTCCTGCCCAGGCCACATTCATATACTACAAGAGAGACTAAAGAGGTATTGAAATATTTCGCTTCCAACCTGAGCCTTCTCAAGAGGCAGCCCAAATAAGTACTGAGTAATGATCAGTCTGCTGTGAACAAGACCTTCACAGTCCTAGACATTCAGTGTGATTCTAGCCACAGGTGACAAGTGAACTCTTGAAGTGGAACAGCACAACAGAGGGATAAAATATTTTCATTGTCTTTGGATTACATACATGAATATTTCCATAATGAGTACACTTTCCTCTCCAAACTCCTCCTGTGCCCCCAACTAGCTCTTAAATCAAGGATCTCTTCTATCTGTATATCTGTATCTATATGTATCTATGTATGCATGTGTATATAGTGAATCTGTTTAGTGTTGCTATGTACATATGTTTAGGGCTGACCACATGGGATTGGATAACCTATCAGGGAGCTTGATCCCTGGAGAAAACTGACTTCTCCCTCTCTCAGTGATTATTGATTGCCTATATCTTTTTATCTAGGTGTGCAAGCTGATGAATCTTTCCCACTCACAGTGCCATGTCAACTGATGTTGTTATACAAGTCTTGCTTAGACAAACATATTGTTGATAATTAATGGGAACAGCTTTTCCCTCAGGCATTCTGATTCTCTGGCTCTCACAATCCTCCTGCCTCTTCTTCTATGATCCTACCTGCACCTTAGGGATAGGATTGCACCGTAGATGTGTCAATTAGGGCTGGGAAGACCACTGCCACGTATTCTTCACACTGACCAGTTGTGAATCTCTGTATGTTCTACATTTATTACAAAAAGAAGCTTCTTTGATGAAGCATGAGAGCTGTATCTGTGTGCATAAGGATGAAGTTTTAGACTACAGTGAGGAAATATATTGGTTTAGGAGAATGGCAGCAATGAGTCCTCCTTTGGGGTCTGTGCCTTTCAGCAATAATATACAGCCCAGCCCTAGGCTAGCTAGCACTCACCGTTGCTCTTCAGACCCTGCTGACTGTCTCTAGAAAGATCAAGCATACTGGGCTGAGCAACAGTTTATTCCATTGTTACCAGAACAACAAAATTTAGTATTTTGAAATGTCTCAAGCTATTTTATCTAATTTGTTGTTTCTCAGACAGCTTTAACATATTGAATGCAACTGGTAAAATATTCATGATTCTATTTGTATCTCTTCTTAAATATCTGTAAACCATTCTCCTACTTACAAGGGCCAGACCTGAGTTATCCATTATAGTATCTTTATAAATTTGTGTCATAATACTTTGTTTTGGATTTGTTCTCTTTTACTTCTGGCTTCTTCCATGCCCACAGCCACCTCAAACTGGTTCCTATCCTTCCTCGAGTTATCCCTCCACTCTGTGGTCATATCACATGCATTACCTTACCCTGTGTGTTTCTCAACCTCCTTTGAGATGTTTTCCTCAATTATTATAACCCCCTTTCCAGTTTCCTGACCTGCACATGCCTATACATTTACACACACAGACACACAGACACACACACACACACACACACACACACACACACACACACACACACACACACACACATAAGCCTGCATATATAAAAATGCAGGATTTATCTTTTTGGATCTGGCTTATTTCACTTGATATAATTTCCACTTATTTTCCTGAAAATGTTATGATTTCATTTTTTCTTCATGGCTGCATAGAATTTCATGTGTCTAGGCACCATATTCACCTTGTCTGTAAACCTGTTCATGAACATTTACACAAATTCCTCTTCATGATTGTAAATAGTGCAACAATAAACATGGATATACAATTATACTAATTCCTTTTCTGTTACAGGGACAAAATAACATGACCGAAAGCAACTTAAGAAAGAAAGTTTCTTTCAGCTTGTAATTCCACAGGAATAGAGTGCATCATGTTAGTGAAGATATGAAATGTCAGCAGGAGCTAGAAACAGAGATCACATTTCATCTGCACACAGGAAATACAGAGGAGGCAGAGGAAGTGGGGCGAGGCTAGAACATCTCAAAACCAATCCAGAGTGACCTACTTCCTTCAGAGTGATCTACTTCCTCCAGGAAGCCTCTACTTTTTAAAGGTTTCATGACACACCCTGCAAACTGCTCCACCAATGGAGGACTAAGTGTTCAAATATGTAAGCATTTGGGAACATTTCTTATCAAATTGATATCTTCCCCTTTCCCTCTCTCTTCTCCTCGAGGCTGCACACACCTCTGATTTCCCTTCTCTCCTGGTTTCTCTGTCTCTCTGTCTCTCCTCTCTATTATAATAAACTTTCCATGTTGATGCATGTCTGCATGGTTTGAGTAACTTCCCAGTATACCACACTGTCACTTGCCACACCTGCATGGTCTCCCTCACTCACCAGGAAACCTTGGTCCAACCCACCAAGGCTTCCCATGTACTGTATCATTACAATAGTGCTGCATGATTGGCAGGTTCCCCCTGGCATTTTCTCCTACCCACTGGCAGTCTAAGGGATGCTGGGACCCTGTACCTTCCAACTAGAGTATTAGTGGGACCCTTCATCCTGTCAGTAAACTCCCTTCTGGCCATTTTCCACAAGTAAGGATTTGTTTAATCTCTACTATGGTTTCCCCCAGGCCCTTGTGCCTATGTGATGGCAGGTATATGAGACAACTTGTGCCTACTCAGTACTCCATGGCCCATAGCCTTTAGATGACAATCCACTGGCTATCTTGTGCCATCATTGATCCTCACTTACCCTCAGGGATGCTGGATGTCAGTCTGTTGGACTTGTGGGAAATGGAAAATGTGCCTACCCTACCACCTAACATCTATCCCAGCTCTAACCTTCTGGAGTCCTTCCTTATCTCCACATCCTCATACTCCTCCAGTCTCTGCCAAAGCAGTTACATAGTTATATCATCACCTGTTGCCAGGTCCCATTCCACAATATGTTTACCCTTTAAAACTGTCCACCATGCAGACCTCGTTCTCTTTGCCTGTCCCTTGTCCCTTCTTCTCTTTCTCTGTAATTTCATTCCAGCTTCTTTTCTCTCTATTGCTTAACTCTGTTGCCAGGACCTCATTTGATTGTTCCACCCAGGAATGCCCTGACTTGTTGTGGGTGCCCATGGAGGGGACACGTGACCCTGAGCTCTCCTGGTTGATGATGCATGACACCTTGAGGCCCACCCCCCAGGCCAACAGGTGGGCCAAGAGCTGGTATGGGAATGGGCACCCTCTGGTGCTTGGGGGTCCCAGGTCCTTATGGCTGCCAAGGAGAAGGGATGGTGGGTGAGCCTCAGAAATGTCTGGCCATTTGACTGTATTTCTGTCAGATATTTTAAATGCTTGAGGTTCTCTGGTCCTCATCTGTTCAGTATGTCATGGAAAAAAAAAACATGTGACCCCACGGTCAGGTGCCAGAGGAAAATCAAGTGGTCAGGGGTGCCATCTTGACTGAGGTCAAAGAGAGACAGATCATTTCACTTTGTCACCATCTTTGATTTGGTCAGGGCCTGCCTCTCCAACGTCTCCACCCCTATGCAGCCCATCTGCTCCCTCCCACTTGTATCAGGCCTGCTTTCTGATTCATCCTCTTACACTTATGACAAATTTGCTTTCTTGCAGCTTTACAGTTTACTACAACATGAGAGTCAGAGATGAAGAACCACACACTGGTTCTTCCTTACCTTAAGATTTATAGATTTATTTTATTAGATATGATTAAAATTCTGTTAAAATTAAAGAAAAATCAAAACTATTAGCAATGGGAATTAAAACAATGCTTGTTTAAGATATTAAAGCTGCACCTCAATGCTTTTATACCTATGAATACACCTTGCTCTGGCAGCTAAACTTTATAATTTAAGAGTTACCCAGATGATAAAGGTTTGATTATGATTATGCCGTATTTTCTCCCTCTTAAGTTAAAAGAGGATACTTTATGTTTGATGTTGCAGGAAGACATTTGAGAGATTTAAATGCTTCAGATCACTTTCCCCTTCTATGATATTGTTATATTAAGATTTCAAAAGTTCAGATTTTAAAAATAATAGAATTCTGATACTGTTTGAGTCACAAGCTCAGGATTTTAGATTTTCCCTAGTTGTCTTCTAAATACAAACCTAATGTTTCATCAGGCTAGAGATATCTCTGACCAATCTGTACCAGGCTCTCTCTAAACAAAGATTGTACATACCTTTTAACCTAAATCTGTAATTTTGCTAGGACTCAAAGATATGAGCCTAGATATCCATTGCCTGATTTTCTACAATTTGGATTTTAGTACTGATTGATAATACTAATATATCTAAAACTTTTATGTACTTTTATAAAATAAAAATTTATTTGATCAAAAAAGCCATTGGTCCACTTCACAGAGGTCAAAAGAACTTCAGGTAAATGAGTTTTCTCCACCTGTCTATTCCAGAGGATGCCATTTTTCTCTCTCCTGGTCTCCCCTTACCAATAACTAAGACCATGAACCTAAAAGCTCAAAATAAGTTCATAAATTTTAACATTTGTCTCTAGTCTATTTGCTTCAGCAGGTTTCTACTTGGCTGGCAGACACATCCAAGTAGCAGTTGCTGATTATAAGCTGCTCCAAAAGATCACAAGCTCTGGACTGGCTGAATGCCGATGTGATGTGGACCAGTTCAGCCAAACGTAATTGTTCTCTGTCTCTACAGCTAGGTCATATGACTACATACTTCTAATAAATACCCCATTGCCTGAGTTCCCTGCTTACCTTTAACTGGCCTTTCAGCACCCCCTGGGCTCTGACCATCTGTGCCTCATTTCAGCTTGAATAAGTTATGGAAGAGACTATGTCATCCTGTGCTACCTGTTCCCCAAACAGGCTAAAAAGCTAAGTTAAAGGTAAAACCCCTGGCATAGGGAACAAAATGGCTACCTAATGCCCAATGATATACCAGGAAATTGGACACCAAATTGTCAATTGGTAGATTAACTAAAATGATTCTGCAATAAGATAAGGCAATTGGCTGTGTAGCAGGAATCTTAAAGAGTCTTATTAATAAAATCAAACCTGAGGCCAGTTATTGGGTTGAATGCTGGAAGATCAGAGAAGCAGAACTAGTCACAGCTACCTCACCTCACCAGTTCCTCAGCTGGTCCTGTTTCCTCAGACTGGAAGTCCCTGAATCCTTATCCAGAATGAATCTCAGCTGAACTGTGCTGCTCGAAAGCCTGAAAGCTTAACCAGCCAAATGCTGCTAGTTCCTGATCCTCACGCCTATATATCTTTCTGTTTTTGCCATCACTTCCTGGGATTAAAGGCTCACTTTTTGGGATGAAAGGCGTGAGTCACCATGCTTGGCTGTATCCTTGAACAGATGGATTTCTGCCTCTGGAATGCTAGGATTAAAGGTGTGTGCTACCACTGCCTATCCAAAAGTAGCTAGTGGCTTTTCTGTTCTCTGACCCCAGATAAGTTAATTAGGGTACACAATATTTTAGGGAACACAATACTACCACATGGCTGTCTTTATTCAGAACCATAGAGGTATTATGTGACCTTAAGAAATTATTATTTCTATATAAATTGCCCAGGATTATAATCTGGCTGTACTCAAAGACAGGAACTACAAGGCCCTAAAAAATAACAGTACAATGATGTATGTCTAGCCTCCTTATCTTTGCTAGCTGTAACTAATTGGGGAAACTGATAAAATTAAAGAAATTCAGATTTAACTTATATGTGCTCTCAAAGTTAATTTAGAAATACCCAACAGATCTTGTTCCCCCAGTCCTCAAGCACCTTTAGACATCTGAGAATATGGCATTTAATATAAAGGCTTTTTATGATAGACAGGCATGTCAGCTCCTGGGAATATCCTATGTCTTCTCCAAGAAGATGGATGGCTGCAGTAGAACTTCCACCTAGAGGCTTGTGGCAAGGCTGGCCATGCAGTGAAAAGCCACCAATGCTGAGATCTTGTCCAGACTGTGAACTGGTGGGAAAATGGAGGAACTATTGCTTCATGCTGCAAAGTCAAGGTGGGTCAGTCTCCCCAGATTTCTACTCCACAAAAAAATCTGTCCGATTTTCTGGTCTTAGCACCTGAACAACTGCTGCCTTTGGGGCTTCTGTCCCCCAACAACCATGGAAAGACTTGGAACTGCTGCCTTGGTAGCTGGAAAGCTGTCTCAATTCTTCTAAAATTTATCCTTCTCAGATGTGATGGTGTTTGATGACTAGGGTACCAGTTTAACAGTTCCAATCCCAAGACTATAAGCATCTTGATAGCACATTAATACATTTCCTGTTAAAAATACAGACATGTAAGCCTCATTCACAGATTTCATGGTATGGAATAAACTTGTTTCAGATATAACTCAGGAGGTTCAAAGTTTTAATATTGATAAATGCAGTTTTGATAAACTGATAGAGCATTGACTTCAAATAGTTCTTAAGAATCTTTAAATTTTTGTGGATTTTTAACCACTTTGCTATGATGCCAAAATGTAAATCTCTTCCAGCTGTCTTACAGATACCTGCAGGTTTCTGGAAAAAGTTATGCTACTGTTATCAAGAAATCTGGTCTGATGTAAATCAAGTCTCCAGAGCCCATTTTGACTCCACCCATCTTCTGGCATATTTTGCAGCTTCACTTCTCCTGTAGACTCATGCCAAGACCAATCCACAGAGATCTCCTCTAGATACACCAGCCCCTGAATCAGCTCCACGGGTAACAACCACCAACCAAGGATGCCAACTGGGCAAATACTGGCAGGTTGATTTTACCCACATCTTTGCTCATAAAAGGCTCTGAATCTTTTGATTCTTATACCTTTACAGGATGGATACATACCTACTTCTAGAGAAACAGCAGATGTGATGGCTCATTATCCCTCAATTCACTGCTGGTACCACCTCTCCAGGCTCAAGCATGCACCTACCCAGCAACTAGAATCTGGTTTTCCAAGAAGTATCTACTCTAGTGTTTCATTCATTCACTCTTGCCTATTCTGTACAACCAGGACACTTATCTTTTCCATTCTTTCTGACAGTTATCACTTTTTCCATGGCTAGCCCTGATGGCCCATGATAACAGTTCTTTTTTTTTTCTCCTAGAAACCTGTCTTCTCAGCTCCCTCAGGGAACAGAGGCCTGAGGACTCCATAGTGACAGCCAACTGAATGCTTCTTCACTCACACCTTCAAAATGCATGGCCCCAATTCCCAACTTCCCCCTCCCACTTTGCCCCCAAAAGAGCAGGAAGCAATCTTAAGAATTCAGTGCCCATATTCCTCCACATGCTATCCATAACTCACCTTTTTATAATAATCAAAATGGAAGAATGTTGGCATTCTAGCCCGTCCCTTGGGAACCTGACCTACATCCTGACATAAAGTTCCCTTTACGAGGACAAATCCCGGCTAGGTGGCGGCGGCGCACGCCTTTAATCTCAGCACTCGGGAAGCAGAGCCAGGAGGATTTCTGTGAGTTCGAGGCCAGCCTGGGCTACCAAGTGAGTCCCAGGAAAGGCGCAAAGCTACACAGAGAAACCCTGTCTCAAAAAAACCAAAAAAAAAAAAAAAAAAAAGAGAGGACAAATCCCTACCCTTCCTTCTTCTTCCCCTTTCCCTCTCCTCCATGAGGTTGCATGTACTTGTTCTTTTCTTTCTCTCTTTCTCTCTCTCTCTTTGTCCCCCTCTCTCTATTCCCTCTCTATTAAAATAAACTTTCCATGTGGATGTGTGTATGCACAGTGTGAGTAACTTTCCATTATGCCATGCTGTCATGTGCTGTGCCTACACAGTCTCTCTCACCCACTGGGGCACCTTGGCCCAACTCGCCAAGGCCTCCTGTATACCATATCATTACAGATGGATGTATTGTTTTGTTTTGCAGTGCTTAATTGCTACAGTTCTTTGTTTATAAATCCTATGTATAAATATCTTGTCTGCTATGTAGTTGGCAACCAATTTTTCTAGCTTCATTCACCTTTTTTCACCATCACAATTGTTTTATTTTCTTTGCAGAATTCTTTAAACGAGGTTTATCGACTTCTTGGCTTTATGTATATGGGTATTTGCTGGCATTTATGTATGTTAACCATGTGCATGCAGCACCTACAGACCACAATAAAACATCAGATTCCCTGGAACCAGAGTTACAGATAGTTGTGAGCAACCATGAAGGTGCTGGGAATCAAATCTGGGAATCAAAACTTGCCTATTAGATTGATGAAGGAAATGTGGAAGCAAAGGCAGAGGAGATTGAGTGATACAGAAGCAGATTGTCATTTAATCAGAACAGTGAAGGGCAGCAGTCTCTCTGAGGACATGGAAACTGCATCTGGTGCAGGAGGCTTGGAACTTTATAGGGCAGAAAATGGAACTTTGTGGGAAGAAAGTTATCAGTATGTGTGTTCTCTGGAGTTCCAAAGCCAAGTGAGGTGGCAAATGTTCTCAATAAGATGCTTTGTTTCAAAAGGGTGTTCTTATCATTAAGATAAATCAGGAGTTTCTAGCTCATCTGGGTTTCCTTATTTTAGGTTATTAACCTCTCACTATCCACTGAGATATCTCTCCAGTCTCAAGATCATTGATTTTGCACAATCCCCCTGTCAGTCCTTGGGATTATATATGTATGGGGCTTCTTTGTCCTTGGGGATCATTGACCACTAGCCTTTGAGGGAAGAGGGAGCAAAAATCGAAAGCAGGATTCAGACACCTGTGAGTATGATGGAAAGAACCTTCCAGGAGTCACCTTCAGTGAGACAGATCATCTTTATTCCAGAGTGAGGGGAATATATAGGATGGGGACAGTGGCTGGGGCATTATCTAATTTACATTTGGCAGTTCAGTCTTATCATACAGCTGGAGCACAACCCCTAATTATACAAATGGCAGAGGGGGAACATTCTCAGGGAACTGTGTCAAAGGTCAAACTTAAGATAAGTCATGCATGCAAGCTCAGGGACAGCTTCCAAATTAGGTCAGGCAAAGAGCAGGAAGCCCCACTAATGGGGGAGAGGAGTCTTCAATTTTTCACTGAGCTTAGAGAGCTCTCTGGACATAGTGGACTGCAACCTTAAGCAGCAGGTCCCTCCAACTTTTCCCCTATTTTATTTCATAATGGAGAAATATCATTGTAAGCCCTTGAGGATCCTGTCATCTGTATCAGAAGGGTCCAGGACCGGTCGTGAACCATGGCCTGATTGATGTTAATTCTAACAATGGTAGTTATCTGACTATCATTGAATTTAATAAGGCAGAGAACAAGCATAAAAATAAGATATAATATAACCAGGGGGGCAATAAGTGATAGGAGTCAAGAAAACAAAGAGTTTTGGAAACAGGACAAAGATTACTGGGGCTGACCTGGGCCAGGAGAACTTTGAGTAGGCTCTAAGGGTTTTTACATTTTAATCCACTAAATTGGACTCATTGACAAAGATACAACATTCTCAATTCAGGATAATTAAGAAATACAGATTAGTAATTAGTCACTTACTATAATCAAACTTGTAGTCATGTTAGGTATGTTTTCAAAGTCAAGCAAAGATATTTTAGATGGACAGATCATCTTCATACGCTTCAGAGATTTACAGAGTACGGTATTTAACATGTTTTAATAATATACGACTTTTAGTGACAAGTGAGATATATCCACTTCTGGCAGCACTGATCTAATTCAGAGAAGATGATGGGCATTGAAGAGTGTTGGTATTAATACTTCTTTGAAGATCTGGTAGAATTCTGTGCTGAAACCATCTGGTCTTGGATGTTTTTTTGGTTGGGAGACTTTTAATGACTGTTTCTATTTCCTTATTGTTATAGATCTATTTAAATAGTTTATCTGGTCTTGATTTAATTTGGAAATGTGGCACCTATACAGAAAATTTTCCATTTCTTTTAGATTTTCCAATTTTGTGGGGTATAGGTTATTGAAGTATGACTTGATGATTCTCTGGATTTCCTCATTGTCTATTGTTATGTCTCCCTTTTCTTTTCTGTTTTTGTTAATTTGGATGCTCTCTTTCTTCCTTTTGGTTAGTTTGGATACTGGTTTGTCTATCTTGTTTATTTTCTCAAAGGACTAACTCTTTATTTTATTGACACTTTGTATTGTTCTCTTTATTTCTATTTTATTGATTTCAGCTCTCACTCTGCTAATTTCTTATTATCTATTGCTCCTGGGTCATTTTGCTTCTTTGTTTCATTGATTTTTTGTATTGTTCTCTTTGTTTCTATTTTATTCATTTTAGCTCTTACTTTGACTAGTTCTTGCCATCTATTGTTCCTGGATGTGTTTGCTTCTTTTTATTGTAGAGCTTTAAGGTGTGCTGCTAAATTGTTAGTGTGAGATTTCTCCATGTTCTTTATGTGGGCATTTAGTGCTAAGAATTTTCCTCTTAGCACTGCTTTCATAGTGTCCCATAAGTTTTAGTATGTTGTACATTTATTTTCATTGAATTCTAGAAGTCTTTGATTTCTTTCTTATTTCTTCCTTGATTCATTGGTTGAGCATTATTCAATTTCCATGAGACTGAAGGCTTTTGCCTGGTGGTGGTGGCACACACCTTTAATCCCAGCACTCGGGAGCCAGAGGCAGGCAGATCTCTGTGAGTTCGAGGCCAGCCTGGTCTACAAAGCAAGTTCCAGGAAAGGTGCAAAGCTACACAGAGAAACCCTGTCTCAAAAAACCAGAGAGAGAGAGAGAGAGAGAGAGAGAGAGAGAGAGAGAGAGAGAGAGAGAGAGAGAAGGCTTTCTGTAATTTTTGTTGTTGTCAAAATCTAACTTGAAGCCACAGTGGTCTGATGTAACACAGGGGGTTATTCTAATTATTTTGTGTCTGCTGACATTTGCTTTGTGACTGAGTATGTGGTTGATTTTAGTGAAGGTTCCATGGGGTGCTAAGAAGGTATATTCATTTGTGTTAGGGTGGAATGTTCTGTAGATATCTATTAAGTCCATTTGACTAATAACATTTGTTAGATCCCTTATTTCTCTGTTAAATTTCTGTCTGGCCTACCTATTCATTGGTGAGAGTGAGTGTTGAAGTCTCCCACTACCAATGTGTGGGGTTTGATGTGTGATTTGAGCTTTAGTGAGTTTCTTTTATAAATATGGGTGCCCTTGTATTTGGGGCATAAATGTTCAGAATTGAGACTTCATCTTGGTGGATTTTTCCTGTGATGTATATGTAATGATCTTCCTGATCTCTCTTGATTGATTTTAGTTTGAAGTCTATTTTGTTAGGTACTAGAATAGGCACATCAACTTGCTTCATAAAGTCCATTTGATTGAAAATTCTTCCCCCAGCTTTTTGCTCTGAGGTAGTGTCTGTCTTTGAAGTTGAGATGTGTGCAAGAGAAGGATGGTTCCTGTTTTCCTAACCATTCTGTGAGCTTGTGTCTTTTCATAGGCAAATTGAGTCCATTGATATTAAGGGATATTAATGACCTAATTCTTGTTATCTTTTGGTGGTAGTGTATGTGTATTTCCCTTCTTTGGGATTTGCTACTGTGGGGTTATGTATTGCCTGTGTTTTCATGGGTACATCTAACTTCCTTAGGTTCTAGTGCTTTCTGTACAGCTAGATTTGTGGATAGGTATTGTTTATATCTGGTTTTGTCTTGGAATATCTTGTTTACTCTGTCTGTAGTAATTAAAAGTTTTTTCTGCATATAGTACTCTGGGCTGGCATCCATGGTCTTTTATTGTCTGCATTATATCTGTCCAGGACCCTCTTGCTTTCAGAGTCTCCATTGAGAAGTTGGGTGTTATTCTGATGGGTCTTTCTTTATAAGTCACTTGGCCCTTTTCCTTTGCTACTCTTCATATTCTTTCTTTATTTTGTATGTTTAGTGGTTTGATTATTATATAGTGAGGGGACTTTTTGTGGGGTCTTGTCCATTTGGTGTTCTACATGCTTCTTGTATCTTCATAGGTATTTCCTTCTTTAAGTTGGAAAAATTTTCTTCTATGATTTTGTTGAATATATTTTCTGTACCTTTGAGTTGGTATTGTTCCCCTTCTTCTATTCCTATTATTCTTATGTGTGGCCTTTTCATGGTTTCCCAGATTTCCTGGCTGTTTTGTTATGACTTTTTTTGACTTTAGTGTTTTCATTGACTGGTGAATCCATTTCCTCTATTGTATTCTCCAAGCCAGAGATTCTCTCTTCCATTTCTTGTATTCTGTTGGTCATGCTTGCATCTGTAGTTCCTGTTCATTTACTCAAATTTTCTATTTCCAGCATTCCCTTGGTTTGTGTCTTCTTCATTGTTTCTATTTCAATTTTCAGGTCTTGAACTTCACCTGCTCAATTGCTTTTTCTTAGTTTTCTTTGCTTTCTTTGAGGGATTTATTAATTTCTTCCAATTTTTTTGTTTGTCTTTCCCTTAGTTTCTTTAAGGGATTTTTTATTTTCCTCTTAAAGGCCTTTTTTTAGTGTTGCTTTCTTCTGCTTCTTCTGCATTGTGATGTTCAGGTATTGCTGTTTTAGAACTGCTAGGTTCTGGTGGTGCTATATTGATCTTTATGTTTTTATATATATTTTTTTGCACTGGCATCTTCCCATCTTTTCCTCCAATAGGTGCAAGAGGTGTCTGTGTCTGAGGGAGCTGCTCTTGGTCCAATGTGTGCTTGCTGTGTCGGTTTCTCAGAGGGCCACTCTTGGTCCAATTGTAGCTCTTGGTCTAATTGGAGCTGGTGGATTCTGTGTCTGAGGGAGCTGCTCTTGGTCCAGTCAGAACTATCAGATTCTGTGTCTCAGGGAGCCCGTGAGGTCATAGAGGGAAGGATAGTTTTGGGTTATGGAGTAGGTATTGTAGATTGCAGGGTCTGATGGATGTATTGGTGGGAAAGCCTGCCCACAGGAGATTTCCTTGCTGGCTTATAACTGAGGCAGAGATGGGTGGGAGTTGCGAGGCACAAGTTGTACTCCAGGGCCTAGGTTCTAGAGGTAGAACTCTCTGCATGGGAGAAAAGTCACTTACCTCTTGGTCCAATCAGAGCTGATAGATTCTGTGTCTCAGGTAGCCACTGAGGTTGCAGGGGCATGGGTGGATTTGGGGTAGGGAGAGGGTCTTGTAGATTGCAGGGTCCAATGGGGGGCGTTGGTAAGAAAGCCTGCCTGCAGGAATCTTCCTCACTTGCCTGCAACTCCCAAAACTCTTTTAAGAAAGATATTTATTTGGGAAGGAGGAGTCCAAGAGAGTGACTGCCTCTGCCAGGGTGATGGACAGCCAGAAACTGGACTGGCAGCGGGGACTTTTGAGGTTTCATTTTAAAATCACTCATAGATGGCTATATAAAACTTGTCCCTGAAAATGAATTATATTTTTGATCATTCTGATCATTAGAAAGGTGACTATTAATTTTCATGCCTTATTTATCTTTAACAGTACACAAGTTAGCTCAACTTTTTAAAGATTATGATGTTACAGTTTTATCCCTATTAAGTTTAGCCTTTAAGAAATTACATTTTTTTAGTTGAAGTTCTTTTAGGATCAACATAAATCTTGAAATCATAAATACAGTCCATAGGGAGACTGACAACTTTATTTTCCTGGTCCTTTCATAGTGCACCATTGCACAATATCAGTTTCTTGCATGACACAGTTTATTAGAACAGCTAAGACTTAACAAAGTTAGCAAAGACAAGAAGGCTATGCATACATTATTAAGTCAGCTTCTTCTAGCTTGAATAGACCTAAGGTAAGAAGAGCCATTTTACTCTTGTAGACTGCTTAGGTCATTGTTATAAAATAGGAGTATACCATTTTCTGGTATTTAGTGTTTGTTGTTCTTGTGGCCTAAATTTAGTCAGCTGGTGATTATACTGAGTATTTGGGATTCCAGTGTAGCACTGAACCTTTCTCTTGGAGAGACTTTAAGTATACAACCAGGTTTGGGTTTGACATATTTTAGTTAACAAGAACAGGTAGCCAGAACTCCACCTTGGAGTTGTCTGTTCTTTATCTGTTGGCTCCTGCAGCTTACTACTTCTCCTTCTCCCTCATCTCCCTCACGGAGCTTACTCTGGCTCTATCAAAGTTGCATTGATGTGCCATGCAGCTTATCTTGCCCTCATGGGCCTCTATCACATGGGAAGAGATGCTTCTCTTTTATGATTTGGGACAGTTCTCTTCAACAAATCTCTTGGTCTACTTGTTGAATGCCCCAGATAGAAATTCCTGTCATCCAGGACAATTACCTTTCTCTGTCCCCTTCTTGCTTTCCCTCCCCACATGCTCTCAGTTTTCTTCTGGAGCTTATTGGAATCCTTCCTCTGGCTAAGTTCCTGTTTGTGATCCTCTTCCCTCCTTCTCTAATCTTTTCCTCCTCAACTCAAAGATTCTATTATGCCTTACCAAAAATGGCTTAGCCTCATTGCAGCTCAGTCAATGGCCAAAAGTGGGACACTCTATTTCAAAATTCTCACAGATTGTAACAACTTCTACTGCATAAATAAATGATCCCAAAATCTCCTACCTCTAAACTTTCTCTGCTCTACATTCTCATAAAAATCTCTTATCTCTAAGCCTTTTTTTCATTTACTTCCTCATCTCTCTTTCTGATTGCTAAATTCTGTTTTACAGAGACTCAAATATCTCTTGGGTATGGATATATTTTAAAACATCATTTTATGCTATTTTATTCAATAAAAGATGGCTCTGGAGTTGGGTTATGACTCTCTCTGCAGACCTGAGCGTGGTTGTTTAAAAGTTTCCTCTAAGTTTTTTGTACTGGGTTAGGCAGGCCACCTGACTCTGTGACAAGGAGAGCAAGAGAAAAACAGAACATTACAGGTAGAGGCACTTTGTGCATTAAAGCAGATACAAAGTAAACTGTTCCCAGTAGGGTCACTGCTTTTTATAGCATGCTCTTTTTCTTAGTTTTATTTAACACTCTAAATATGCACCTCTCTTACATTTACTTTTGTACTAAAGTATAAACATTATCTCAAGATTTGTAAGACTAAAATTGTATAAACTCTATTATCTCAGAATTTGTAAATTCACTGGTGTGTTTTCAAAATCTGCAACAAAAAGTTAGCCTAAAACTTGTAGCTAAAAGTTGATATCTTAAAATATATATATATGGAGGCTTAAATGAGAATAGCCTCCATCAGCTCTTAGATTTGAATGCTTGGTCACCAAGAAATGGCACTATTTGAAATGATTAGGAGGTATGGCCTTGTTGGAGGAAGTGTGTTACTGGGGTGGGATTTGAAGTTTCAAAAACCTAAGTCTGACCTAGTGTTTTTCTTTTCCTGTTGCCTGCCAATCTGGAGGTAGAAATCTTGGTTCCTTCTCCAACATCATATCTGCCTGCTTTGTACCATGCTTCCTGACATGATAAAAACTGACTAAACCTCTTAAATGGTAAGCAAGCCACAATGAAATAACCTTCCTTAATTAGAGTTACTATAGTCATGGTGTCTCTTCATAGCAATTGACCACTGACAAGTTGTGGTCCATGTTCTAGCTAGAAACCATGTTGAGCCCCACTTCCTTGTTGCTGCCAAAGTCCATGTTGATGTCCATTGTCTGTGTTGCCTCTGGAGAAAACCATGTTGGTGCCCATGATCCATGCTGCTACTAGAAAATATGTTGATATCAGTTCAACTGAAGAAGAGTCTTTCTGATTAAAGCCAAGAGGGTTTACTGTCTGTATTATAAATGCATGTATTTAGAACATGATCCAGTGCTTTTTGAATTTAACTCACCAGCAGATTTAAGCACCCTACACTCATGTGATGAGGTGCTGTGACCTCATCTATGGGCTTTGGAGTGGGTTTGTGGTGTCATATATGGAACCTTTCCTGTGCAGTGGACCTCCCATATAATTTGAGAACATGTTGGTTTGTGGTAGTATTGTGTTCCCCAAAATATTGTGCACTCTAATAAACTTATCTGGTGTCAGAGGACAGAACAGCCACAATATTAAGCATAGAGGTTAGGCAGTGGTAGCATATGCCTTTAATCCTAGCATTCCAGAAGCAGAGATCTGCCTAGATCTCTGTGTGTTCAAGGCCACACTGGAAACAGCCAAGCATGGTGACTCATACCTTTAATCCCAGCAAGTAATGGCAGGAGGCAGAAAGGTATTTAAGGCATGAGGACAAGGAACTACAGCCTGGTTAAGCTTTTAGACTTTTGAGCAACAGGTCAGCAGAGATTCATTCTGGATGAGGACTCAGAGGCTTCCAGTCTGAGGAAACAGGATCGGCTGAGGAACTGGTGAAGTGAGGTGGCTGTGGCTTGTTCTGTTTCTCTGATCATTCAGCATTCACCCCAATACCTGGCCCTGGGTTTGTTTTTATTAATAAGACCTTTAAGATTCATGCTACATTGGTTACCTTCATAATATCTTTGCCACTATTGTACAAGTGGACACATCTTGCTTGGCAGGGTTGATATCATAGTTAGGTAAACAGTGTGGTAAGAATTTTCTCTGCAAAAATCCTGCATAGCATCACATGGCGCTATGAAAGCTACCAGGCAGAAAATAGGTTTCCAACACAGCTCCAGCTTGATAGCTTTGTATCATGTGACTATAATGGATGATATATCAGAAATCAGGTCTTACTACCTAGTTCTGACGTAGGACCCTTACATAGGAGTCTCCAAAGACCATCAAAAACACGAATATTTACATTATGATTCAAAACAATAGAAAAGTACAATTATGAAGCAGCAACAAAAATGTTTTTATGGTTTGGGACTCACTACAACATGAGGAACTGTATTAAAGTTTATACCATTAGTAAAGTTGAGAATCACTCATCTAAGTAGTGCTGTAATGATTCATGTGGCATGAAAGTAGATGGAAGGACTGCATGACAAGGGAGATGGGACAAGTGGGGAAGAGAACAAACACGAATGATCTATAAGGATTGTCTTAGTTAGGGTTTCTATTGCTATGATGAGACACCATGACTATAGCAACTCTCATAAGGAAAATATTTAACTGGGATAGCTCTCTTACAGCTTCAGAAGTTCAGTCTATTATTGTCATGGCAGCATGCAGGCATGTGGTGCTGGAGCTGAGAGTGCTACATTTTGCAGGCAACAGGAAATCAACTGAAACACTGGGTAGTATCCTGAGCACAGGAAACCTCAAAGCCCTCCCCCACAGTGACACAGTTCCTCCAGTAAGGCCATATCCAATCCATCAAAGCCATACCTCTTAATGGTGTGGCTATGAGATTATGGGGTCCAGTTACATTCAGACTACCACAATGATATATATGTGAAAATACCATAATGAAACCTGTTCTTTTGCATGCTGACTTTCAAATAACCTTAAAAGGCTGGGTATGGTGATGTATGCATTTAATTCTAATACATGGAAGGCAGAGACATGTAGAGCTCTTTGAGTTGGAGGCTAGCCTGGTCTACATAGTGAGCTCCAGGACAGCCAGGAATGTATAGAGAGACCCTGCTTCAAAAAACAAAAATAATAACTAAAAAATAACTTCAAAAGCATATGTTCAGAGTATGACAGCTACTGTGTGTTGCCTGAATTTCCACTTACATATATCATTAAGTTGAAAATGACGTATCCCTTCAGGAGATACAAGCAGATCCAATGAACCAGCCTCAAGTTCTTATCCGAACAGTGCTATTTACTCTTCTCTTGCAAGAAACTGAGGCCTTCACTCCCAGATCTGTCTCTTCCAGATACTGGCCTATGGCTGTGCCAGATAGCTCCTGGATAAGGGGACCAGATCTACCACTCTTGGAACAATATGAAAATGACACCATTCTACTCAGAGTGGTACTCATTTTGGAAACTCCAGGAGTATGTTCTGGTCCTATGTTTTGTGCTACTGCCTGGGTTTCCCAGATTAAGGGTCATGAATTCCAGGACCCCAGTCACAAATCCTGATGGCACATCTTCCATGTCTAGAGTCTGTGACAATGGGGCTCCTATTTCAGTCCAGGCTTGAAGAGGACGGATCAGGGACAGCATGGTTGTGTTTCCCCAGAAGTGCACTCTCTGCTGAGACCCACCTTGCCATGCCTGGATGACCATGTGTTAATCCTTCTCACTTCTCTGTTTCTCCCACTTTATCTCCTCTCTTCCTGCAACAGTGCCATTGAAGCTATTCTTCCATATATGATTTATCTAGGCCATTTCAGCCAATGGATTTGCGGGCCACACACTACCAATCAGTTTTTAATAGGGAATATACATCATTTGTTTTCACAGTTGCAGTAGGGGAATTCCAGGCAGGCATATGCAGAATTCTGTGAGCATTCATAGATATTTTAGTGAGAAATCGGAATCTTAATACAGGGAGTGGGTAATGAATCTCAGGCATTGGTGTGCACCATGCAGTGTGGGTTAGTTGAAGGAAAAAGGCACTCCAAGATACATTTTTTTTGGCCTATGTGACAGCAGGAAGGCCCAATGTCCTATGATGGACTAAAGCCAAAATAGTCATACAAGGCATAATTATTGATTGTTACACAAAGTATTTCCTCATACTAAGGTCCATAATCTAATTTACATGTCTTACTAAAAAAAAGCATTACATGCCCCTATGACTGTAGTCCTTTATGATGTATTGTTTGCAACACACAATAATACAAGAGCCTCAGGTTTGCCTGGGGCATCTTATGACTGGAAGTTCCAACCTCCATTGAGAGTCTGGCAACTGTCACGCCTACGAGGCGGGGCCAGGGGAGGCGCCTGGAGACCCGAGAGCTGGATGGGCGAGAGCATGGGGCTCTTAATCCCAGGGGCGTGGGTTCGTGCCTTATGTTGGGCGCCAAATATTGGTGAAATTATTATGGCCACTCCATGTAGTTAAAAGGATATTTATTTAATAGCATAACTCACAAATTAAGGAATAGGTAGGTCGCAGGGTATACACTGGGGAAGGTGTATCACAGTCCAGCAGTGTTCAATGGAGCTCTGCTCAGTCCACCTCCATCGTTCAGTATCCTGGCACCCAGCAAGTACTCGCCCATCCAGATCTTGGGTCTCCAGGTGCCTCCCCTGGCCCTGCCTTGTAGGCGTGACAGTTGCCAGAGTCTCAATGGGGGTTGGAACTTCCAGATCCAAGCTGGAATGGCTACCCACTACAATGCCCCTTTAGCAAAACAGTAACTTTTTCCACAAGTATTCTTTGAGGTCAAATTATTTCTAAAATATAGCTGTTCATTCTAATATCTACCTCAATACAGTGATTCTGCTAAATTCCTATAACACCAGGTTCAGATGCTTGGCTACTGTGGTTGATGAGGGAGTCTATGTGTATTCCAGACTTCTGTCCAAAACATCACACCTTCCTTCTTATTGCAGGTAGTGAGTGCAGTGGGGATAACTATAAAGGAATGTTTTAGTGCCTTCAGTGAGGAGCAATACAAGATTGGAATCAGGACTTCCTGACCCCAAAGCACCCGCACCACATCAGCAACTCTCAGCCTCCACCGAGCCCTGGACTGCACCAGCCACCTTCCTACCATCCCAGCTGTTGTCACCTGCCCTTCTGCAATCTCTCACAACTTGTAGTCCCTTGTGATACACTTGAGTTCTCTTTGGCATCCTAGGATGGATAGGCCTTGGAAGAGAAGTGTATCTGGATTTGAATCTGCAAAGTGAAATCAGATGATTCAGGAAGGCAGATGAAGATGATGTTGAGCTGGAAACCCAGAGCCCTAGCCCCAGTACAGCTGTTATTAGTGTACCTGCTTGGGGAGGATTTGCTGGGCACATGTGCTTGTGTGCATTAGGAAGGGAGAGGGACCTAGCTATGTCCTTGTGTTGTGGGTTCAGCATGAGGGACCTTGGTGTGTGTGTGTGTATGTGTTTTATAGAAGAGTCCCTGGCAAGATATATTTGGTAGACATTTAGATGAACTTTTATGTCTAAAGGATACTTTGGACGTTGGGAGGAAGTGTTCTTGGTTGTCCTTAGCATAGTATCATAATCACAGATTGCTGAGAACTTGGTGGGAGCAGGATGACCAATGCTTATCC
Organism: Peromyscus maniculatus bairdii; assembly: GCF_049852395.1. Taxonomy (NCBI): domain Eukaryota; kingdom Metazoa; phylum Chordata; class Mammalia; order Rodentia; family Cricetidae; genus Peromyscus; species Peromyscus maniculatus. Next base: position 28,448,480 of record NC_134852.1, on the reverse strand, counting down.
AAAGCTAATGGCTCAAGTTTTGTTAGCACTAAGTTCAGAAGGCATATTGTGGCAGTCCACTGGGCTGCTGTATTTCATGGCAACAAGTCTCTACAAGAAGACACAAGGAAGAGCACAGTGAGTGTACATCTTTGTAGCAGGGATGGTTGAGGATTTTTAGTGTCCCAAATCCCAAGACTATGGAGGAAGAGTAACAAACACATAAGCAAAGCCAGAAGGACATTGTAGAGTTAACTGATGTTGCATTGTTTGTACTGAGTCTCCTAGGTGCAATACCACAGCTTCTAAAACATTTAATTAACATAGCTTCTTATTTTGTGTCTATACAGTCTTGTGGTGCTGGAGCTACAGAAATATTATAAGCAAGCTGTGCAATAAAATGGGCAGTTTGCACTTGTTGGATAAGGGTCACTGTGGAAGTAGCTACAGATGCTATAGCCATGACTAATGCAAAAATACTAGTTAAAATTACACATTAAAATCATTTTTTTCTAGAAAGAGATTGATATAATCCAAGGAGAATAAGTTGTCCAAAAACATCATATTGGATATCATTAAGGTACACAGGATCCATAGTAAAGAAAAGCTGTGAAAGCAAGAAAAGGCTGATGGGGTAATGTCTTTCTGTATGCCGAAAATACGTGTTGCTCTGATTGGTTGATAAATAATGCCATTTGGCCTATGGCAAGGCAGCTTAGAGGCAGGTAGGAAATTCAAAGGGAGGGATAGGAAGAAGGCCAAGAGAGACACTAGCCAGCCACCTAAGGAGAAACATATAATAGGAAGGACACAGGTAAAGCCACGGAACATGTGGTGATATATAGACAAATAGTTATGGGCTAATTGAAGATATAAAAGCTAGCTAGAAGAAGGCTTGAGCCATGGCCATGCAGTTATAATTAATATAAGCCTCTGTGTATTTATTTGGGGGACACAAGTGGGAGAGATTTGTCCTGACTGCTGGCAGGCTGGGACACAGAAATTCTCTGATTACAAAGGCTCTTATGAACAGAAGAGGAATGATACATTTAGAGGGGCTATAATCGATGTAGGTCATTTTGAAGTCTTCCTTAGTCTCTTTATAGAGGAACTCCTAGTTAGTAACATATACAGAGGGTTAATAAGGCAGTGAGTTCAAACACAAAATGATGTCTATATCATAATTGTTTATTGTCTCCAAAAATCCTATAGACACTCACACAGTGCAGAGCTGTGGCTAACAGCCAAAGGTCCAGTTGAACATTACCCTCTGGAGACACTATAATAGATGTGGGCAATGAGGAGTCCTAGAAAGTTATTCTCATCCAGTCTAGGTGGGTACCCCCAGCACAAGTTGATCAGTACCTTAGGTTGTTCACTCAGTATGTCAGAATTATTTAGAGCCATGGAGCACACTACCCAAGAGAGAAATCCATTTTGAAAACAGAACACCAGATTCTCATTGCATGCTGGAAAATGTCCATCCAATGGAATAAACTGTGGGTAATAAGAGACTGGAAAACCCAAATGATAGATGAATTGATAATATTTGAAAAACTGTACAGTAGATCCCTCCCAGACCCCAAAGCTGTAGGCTTTATGGGTCACTCAGATGAGCACGTGTCTGTGCTGACCCACCAACGACAAGTAGGAATGGTGGATGATATCACAGCATGGTTAGAGAAGGCAGTCCAGATACTACATGAGAAACATCTAGAATATCAGTTATCTGATACTTTTAATTAACATGTAATAGTTTAAAAGCCAGTTATTTTAAAATAATCCTTGATTTGATACAAATTATAGCCAGTTTTTTCCCTATGTACTTGTTAATCTTAGGCCTTAGAAACTTCAACTTCATATATATTAAGTCTTTTCATAATTTCTGTATATCTTAAATAACTTATTCAGACCTCTGACTTATAAAAAATTTATAAAAGTTTTTAGTTATCTATTTTGTAAACATATCAACTTAATATTCAAATATAAATCCTTATTTATAATTTGTATTTTACATATAATTCTTACATGTCATATTTAATAAATAATTTTTAATTAATAATTTTTAGCTTTTTTCCTAGTAAAATTTCTATTATTTAATACCATATCACTTAATAGTCATATAGGTAGATCTCCCCTTTTTTATTTTAAAGTAGGAAGACAGCAGCTGTTTAACTTAGAAAATAGGGAATAAGTCCTGTATTGGACCTTTAAAAATTCACTTGATTATTAGTTTGTATGTAAAGAGATAGTAGAGTTAAAGAAAATCTTTGAAATCCTTTAAATGTTTATATATATATATATATATATATATATATATATATATATATATATATATATATATAATAATTAAAGGCACAGACATAGGCTATTCTTACCCAAAGCAACCGTCCAATGGGAAATGTGTGTCCTGGATGGAGTAGGAGCAATCACCTCTAGAGGCATTAAGACCTCAGCGGCTCTTCAGAGGCCACAGCTGTCATACTTAGCTTTTCATGTATGTTAGTGTTTTGTATCATGTAAAAACTGTATAAAAATTAAAACAAAACATCAAATAATAACAGCATAAACATATTCCTAGCTCCAGGAAGCTGAGCCCATGGGTAGTTGAGAGATCCATGGTTTTTAAGAGATAAAGATTAGAGGATGACAGGACAAAGTTAATTTTCTAAGTCTCTTTAAGGAATGTCACCAGGTTGGTTTTAACTTTAACCCTGTGTGTATAACATCTTGAGCTTTTTTTGTTCTCCTTTTTCCTGTTACAGAGCCAGAGGGCCTGTCTGGCCCAGGAAAGGGGTTAAGTAAGCACAGACCTAGCAAAAACAGACTTGAATCTGAAGTGGGATGATGAAACTCCACACCCCAGTCAGTGTCCCAGTCAGAACCTAATCAGACAGGACGGTTCTCAAACAGCAGTGGCTCTATTCTTACAGAGATGGTTTATTAACCAAACTAGTATCCAAGTTGAGCTGGAAAAACCTGATGTGTGGAAATACAAACCTGAAGTGGAAATACTGAAGTTGCAGGACTGCAGGGCATGGTGGGGATGCTGGACCAGGAGCAAGGAGTCTGCACAGCACCTGCCTCCATGTTCCCACTGTGTCCTTTTTCTCCACTGTCAAATCCCCTGCTACAGCAGAGGAAAATCCAGGGAAAAATAAAAACAAACAAAATAAACCAAACAGCCTGTTTTTGTCCAAAACATTTTATCCTGGGGCTTAGTCCCCTATGGCTTCCACAAATGAAGTGCAGAAAGCTTTAACAGGGGGCTTCATAATCTGTGTGTGATGAAAGAGAAGGAATGTGTGGCTTCACTAGAGGAATAGGAGCCATTTCAGGGAATTTTAAAACTGTATCATCAAAAAAAAGAAAAAAAGAAAGGAAGGAAGGAAGAGAGAGAGAGAGGAAGAAGAAGGAGGAGGAGGAGGAGGAGAAGAAGAAGAAGAAGAAAGAAGGGAAGGAAGGAAGGAAGAAAGAAAGAAAGAAGAAGGAAGGAAGGAAGGAAGGAAGAAAGAAAGAAAGAAAGAAAGAAAGAAAGAAAGAAAGAAAGAAAGAAAGAAAGGAAGAAAGATTAAGCCGGGCGTTGGTGGCGCACGCTTTTAATCCCAGCACTCGGGAGGCACGAGGCCAGCCTGGTCTCCAAAGCGAGTTCCAGGAAAGGCACAAAGCTACACAGAGAAACCCTGTCTTGAAAAAAAAACCAAAAAAAAAGAAAGAAAGAAAGAAAGAAAGAAAAAAACTTTCTGTTAATCCTCTGAGACATCATAAAGCAAATGTAATCCAAAAACTGACCTTGCTTGGTTCTTGAGATTTTTATGTTGTTTTGACATTTTATTTTTTATCTTCTGTCTCCCTGTATGTTTTGGAATAAAATGACCACATTTACAGGGGTGTTGAACTACAATTGAATGAATTTTGTGCTGTGTATTCGTTCCTATTGTTACTCCTCCACACAATTACTCTTCGTGTTCCACCCTTTCCAGGAAGGTTGGCTGTATGATTACTTAGCACCTGTGTAGTTTCCACACCTTTGTAAGTCAATAGCTTCTATATCCATGCAGCAGAAAAAGAACCGTGCTTACCAAGATCTTTGGTAAGGAAACATCAGAGGGAGGACCCAGGTGTTAGGACATCCATCCTGTTTTAACTGGTGACATTACTGCTCTATGTTATGTTAAGGGGAAGGGTTTGTTTTTTGTGTTTTGTTTGTTTGCTTTTGTGGATAGGAGAGAGAGAACAGCCAGAGGCAACTGGAAGAGTCCAGACCAGAGAAAGTAGTACACTGAACTTAACCAGCAGACTGGCTGGTGGCCATGAGAGGGAGAGAGAAGAGAGAGAGAGAGAGAGAGAGAGAGAGAGAGAGAGAGAGAGAGAGAGAGAGAGAGAGAGAGGGAGGGAGGGAGGGAGGGAGGGAGGGAGGGAGGGAGGGAGGGAGGAAGGGAGGAAGGGAGGGAGAGAGAGGTGACATAGAGAGTGCAGGATAGCTGAGAGAGGGGGAGAGAAACAGATAGAAGGGGATAGAGATAGATAGATAGATAGAGATAGAGATATAGATAGATAGATAGATAGATAGATAGATAGATAGAGAGAGAGAGAGAGAGAGAGAGAGAGAGAGAGAGAGAGAGAGAGAGAGAGAGAGACTATCTAGAATAGCAGGGTTATAAGGAAAATGAGTAGCCTGGGCAGCAAAGCCCAGGAGCTGGGGCAGTTTAGGGTAGGGGAGATGATGAACCTAGCCAGAATGCTAGCTCAGACTTTGAATGTGTAACAAATACTTGCCATACTGAGAGATCCTGGAGGCCAGCATGTTCTTTGATATGCTAATAGGCACTAGAAATAGCCATTTGTCCCTCATGACTTTTGGAATTTGGGGAAATGGAGTTTCCCTTGGATCTGTCATCCTTTCCCTTTCAATCCTCCCTCTGCAATTCCTGCTCTGCCCACTAGCTCCTTGTTTGTCTCTAAAAACCTAGACTCAAACCCAAACTCACCTCCACTTACCTTTCTATATATCTACCTTTTCCCCTACAGTCTCCCCTGCCAGTAACAACAACCCCCTCCATGACTAACCCTCATCCGATTAGTCATACTGGGTGAGAATAAAACCACTACATTTTTTGAGCCAAATTTCAAGCAAGTTTTATTTTATTTTATTTTTGTTGAAGTACACCCCAGAGCTGGCCAGCGACTGCCTCCTAAATCAGACTAGGGAAAGAGCAGCATTGAGCCCATTTCTTAGGGCACTTTTAAGGAGTAAAAACATGAGTAATTGCAAAGCAGGTTATAGAAATGAGAAAATGGAGCAGTGAGGAAGTACAGAAAAACTGCAAAAACAACAGCTGTCACCACATAGTCACTTATTAGGAAAGGTTTGGATGCTCTCAAATACAAGTCAAGGTCATGGGTTGGTGGAGGCAAGATCCAAAACAGAAGCTCAGCTCTTCTAGTAAATGGAAACTTATTTTTTTTTTTAGCAACATGACATAATGGTTACTGCCTTCAAAATGGAATCAGGCAACTTCCTCAGTCCTCACCCCTCATACTTCACCCTCATCAGGCTTCTATCCTGGCCACTTGATTCTCAACTCCAGTCCACCTGTCAGCTCCAATCCATCAGACCCCACAGATACTTCACCCAACCACCCACCCCCTTACCATCCAGGGCAACAACCTTCTCCTACATCAGGCAGTAGGAAGGGATGGCCCTAATTGAACTCACATACCTTTCACAACAGTGGAAATAGACATTATGGAACAAAAACTTGGTTCATTCTCCAAAACCCGCTCCTTTTCAGAAAACAATTCACCCAAGTAATTCAAATACATGACTCAAAAATAAGACATAAGAATTTGGGCAGGTATTGCATTAATTCTGCAATTAATTTTGATAGTGTGAGTATTTTCACAACATTAAGTCTAATTATCTAGAAACATGGAATATTTTCCATTGTCTAAGAGCTTCTGTGTTTCTTTTTTCCATATATTTAAGTTGTCACTGTAGAGATCTTTCATTTCCTTTGTTAAATATATTACTAAATATTTAATTTGAAGGGAGTTATTTTGGATGGAATATTTTTTTCCAAAGTCTATTCTCAGAGAGTGGACTGTTAGTTTAAATGAAGGATATTGTCTTTAATTGTTGATATTTTGTCTTTACTATGTATTTATTAGGTCCAAGTGTTTTCTAGTAGAGTCCATAGGGTCTGAGAGGTTAGCAGCCCCAAACCCTGTGACTTAGTCTCCAAGGGTACAGGAGAATTCACCACTATGCAGTGTCTGAGAGTTTTTGTTGTATAGAGTTTTTATGGAAAAACTGAAGGGTGGGAGAGAAATCAGGTTGCTTGTTTTTGTGAATCCCACACTCCTGATCATGTGATGGCACTGTCTGCTTCCTGTATTTCTACATTCTTGGTCATGTGATGGGGTTGGCTCGATTCTGTAATGGCTGCTTCCTTTTTGTTAATTTTTTTGTGATTTTAAATATAATTACATTTCTCCCTTCCCTTTGTGACAGGGTAAAGCAGTGCAGATTCCTCCATCTTTCATTCTTACTGAGGCCATCTCAAGTTTAACTAGAATTTTATTTTCTTAATGGAGAATCCCATGGAAAATTACCCAACTCTGTTCTAGGAGCACAAAGTCAAGATGCCCCTGCTAACTTAGCTTCTGTTATACTTCTTCATTGTGCATACTCTGGAGTCCTGACATGACAGCTGTGTGCTACCCCACTTGGTATGAACTAATTTTTTAATCACCCAAAGGACCTGTTGACATTTTGTCTTTATTTCTATGTCAGTTACCATATGATTACTTTTCTCTAAACATGTTGGAGATAGCCTCCATTAGAGTGATGTATTGGCTACACCCAATGAACTGTGAAGACTAACAATTATAACTTGGAGTCCATAGGGCACATAGTAAACACCCTGAAAGTATATTTGATCTTGATAAAGAAATATTTCTCTCTCTCTAATCTGATCCACATCCCATCACGAATCTCAATGTTCAGATGCCATACATTTCTTCAATAGAATTCTCATCTTATATACTTGTAGTGGGTAGCCATTACAGCTTGGATCTGGAAGTTCCAACCCCCATTGAGACTCTGGCAACTGTCACGCCTACGAGGCAGGGCCAGGGGAAGCACCTGGAGACCTGAGAGCTGGATGGGCCAGCACACTCTCTGTTCTGGGACCCTGAACGGTGGAGGTGGACCTAGCAGAGCTCCAGAGAACACTGGTGGACTGCGATACACCTTCCCCAGACCCCGCGACCTACCTATCCCTTAATTTATAAGTTACCCACTAAATAAACTTACATGGCAGAGAATGCCTAAGTAGAAACTCTACGGATGGTCACTTACGTTAACCAACACACTAAGTACACCAGCCAGTCAGGACCACCCTGTTTCATGTGTTGGAAATTACTTGTCACAAAACTACAAAGCAACTCACCCTTATTGAATGAATAGGTGTCCAAATTAGAGACTACCCCCCCCCACACACACACCCTATTCTCTCATCCTTTCCACCATCACCTCATTAAGACACACCTCTTGGCAAGCATGCTACCACTGAGCCATGTTCCCAGCCCCTCAATGGGTGATTTTAGGCAGGGGCTCTAACATTGAGCAACATGCCCAGCCCCTCACTGGAGGATTCTAGGCAGGGGCTCTACCATTGGGCCACATGCCCAGCCTCTCTCTGGGTGATTCTAGGCAGAGGCTCTGCAGCTCAGTTCACCAGTCTCAGCTGAGTGGATAAGCACTTACATTCTTAAGTAGAGATGAGATTGTTCAGAATTTTATTTATTTTACATCAGTCACTGTCATTTGTATTTCTTAGGGAAAAATGACAATTTAGACTGTATCATCAAATTCAATGTTAGGATAATTTCACAATATTAAAATCTCAACTTTTTCTACTTTCTCTACATTTACATCTTAATACTATATTTGATATTTTCTCATATTCACTCATTATTTATGCTGCATATTGATTAATTTTAACATTTTGATGGAAGTTTAGCACTGATTCACTGTCCATTGGTTTTTTTTTTTAACATTTCAGCATTTCAGTGAGTTTTCCCCTTTTCATTTCTTCTGCTCTTCTTAGTACTCAGGTAAGCACAATAATTACTGATGGTCAAATAGTGGCACCCATGTTCCATGCAACCACATTCCCTTGATGTGATGTAGACTGAGAGACATCTTCTTAACTCATGGAATGTGCCAAAGGTCACGTCAGAGATGAGGCTCTAAAACCCTTGATCTCCACCTGCTCTTGTGTTTCTCTGGTTCCTCTGTCACCTGCCTAGATTGTCAGGATCCTGCTGAGGAGCTGACTCTGTCCCTCAGTACAGCTGGTGAGAAACTCAGGCCCCAAGAGTACAGTCTTTGGATAACTAATTCCTAGCAATGGCCTCAAGCCTCTACTTGAATGTATCCCCACAGACAGCTGCTGGTAGCAAAAGGCCATGGGAGTATACAGCAGATGACAACTAGTGTTCAAAAGGTCAACCTATCAGAACCTAGGGTTCTGATGGAGGAAACCATCCTGCAAGGCATTTAGGAATTACTCTTTTTTTAAATGAATTGACTGTTTCTTGTTATAAACTTCTTGTGCAATAACAGCTATGATATCTTTCCATTACCATGCATCTTCATAAAATGTATACATGTAATCTCATGACTATATCTCCATCTTATGGGCACATATATTTGTGGGTGGTCAGGAAGATAGCTTTTCATTTAGCTGTATAATTTTGACATATAGAAAATATACTAGGATATGCTTCATAGCCAGATCCATTGTCCCATGAGACTGTAGACACTTAAATCCTGCTTTGTTCCTTTTGCTTAGATTAACACAGAAAATAATAATCTCTCCTCAGTCTAACACAAACTGCACATATTTAGCTCATTTTTACCTCAGAGCAAGTTCAAACCAGACTAAAGTCCTTTGTATATAGAACATAAGTTTAAAACTTCACAGTTATGCACAAAGTCAGAGTTACAGGTATCTACCAAGGCTATTAATATAAAACATCCCAAGGAAAGCTGGCCAATTCTTCACTTACCAAGTCTGTTGATAAAAAGCTGTGTCTCAGAGTTTGTTGCACTGGACACTGTGCTCCCATCCCCTCTGGTCCTGAGGCTTTGGAACCTTGTGTTACTAAGGTAATGACTCTGCTCCTTATTGTCTGTTCTAGGAATGTACTATGACCTTGGGAATTTTGAAACTTTTCTCAGGATTTCAAGGAGTCTCCTAATAGAAATGTGAGAAGTTAGGCAGGAGAGAAGAATCAGAGTTTAAAAGAGGCTATAGACTTAGAGAAAAAGCAAAGAGAGAACAGAAAAGAGATCAGGGAACTGACTTAGAACAATGAAGTGAATGGACTGAAAGACCATAGTGTATATAGATTCTTTTGATATTCCTAAGATTAGATTTCCAGCTCATTGTTAGTTCCTTCCTCAGATCCTGAGAGGGAGTTATCCAGAGCTGGACCCCAATAGCCATCATTATGTCCCCACATATGTGCGTGCGTACACACACACACACGTACACACACACACACACACACACACACACACACACACACACACACCCCTCACACACATTGTTAGATAAGATCACAGCCCTGACCAACACTGTGTCTTCCTGCCTGGAATCTCTGCTGACATTCAAAGGGTGGTGTCTGACTCCTTTGCCTGGGAAGCTCAGAATGATCAACTTTGTATGTTTTTATGTTAAGCCAAGAGCTACCCCTCCTTCATACCCACTCAAGTTTGACCTCTTTATTTCAAATACATCAGATACATCAGTCCAATATGTGCTGCATGTATGTATATGTACATAACTCATATATATATATATATATATATATATATATATATATATATGTTCTGTTTTTCTAAAGAACATTGACTAATAAAAAGTCCTTTTATTTGTTCCCTTACTGCTCTTTCAGGATGTTTCTGCACATATAAAAATCCTATAGATTGTATAGATAGAATGGGAGATTCACCTTAGCACAATTTAGGGACCATATCCAAGCACCAACCATCAATGGCTTCCAGTACTGTAACTGGGAAGGAGCTAGATGTTAGGCGTCCCCTGGTGAAAGAATGGATGATGATGTTCTTTTGTTTTGTAATGTGTTTGGCTACTTTGGATGTCTGACTATGCAGTACCTGCATGTGGTAGCCCTGGATGCCAGAAGAGAGCATTAATTAGATGACCTGAAACTGGAGCTAACTTTACAGATAGTTGTAAATTACCATGTAGGTACTGGCAGTTGAACCCCAGTCCTCTTCAGTGCCTTTAGCCACTGAGCCATCTCTTCAGATCCAATATTTTTATGTTTTAAGAGTATATATTCAACTTGGGAATGAAAATATGTGTTGGAAACTATGGTAGTTTGAATGGGAATAACCCCCATTTAAATGGTTAGTCCCCAGTTGGTGAACTGTTTGGGAAGGTTAGGAGGTGTGACCTTTGAAGGTGTGTGTCACTAGGAGAGGGGCTTTGAGGCTTCAGAAAACTTGTGCCATTCCCAGTGTGCTCTCTGCCCTCTTCTTACAGATGTGAGCTGTTCCTGCTGCCAGGACTTCACTCCACTCTCATGAAGTCTAACCCTCTGGAACTGTTAGCCCAATTAAAGACTTTCTCTTCTAAGTTGCCCTGGTCATAGTACCTTATTACACTGATAGGAAAGTAGCTAATGAAGCAACTCATTTCAGAACACTCAGAAAAATGTTATCTTGGATGGAAATAATGGAAGAGGACCGCCCCCGACTTCCCTTCTGGACCAGAGGTGAGTATCTGGGCCCATCCCGGACCCCATCCCTGGGCTCCAGCCACCCCTGGGGACACCTGCCCAACTTGGCCCCAGGTTCTGGCCACCAGGCAGGTCCCCTTCTAGCCCCACCGGGAAGGATCCCCTTGTCCAAGCCCCCGGCAGCCCCTGCAATCTCCACGCCCTGCCCCCATGCCCATCTGCCTGAGACCCCAGCCACTTCCTGAGACTTAGAGACTGGCCCCCAGCTCCCATCCTGCCCCTGACTTCCCTTCTGCACCAGAGGTGACTATCTGGGCCCATCCTGGACCCCATCCCTGGGCACCAGCCACTTCTGGGAACTCCTGCCCAACTTGGCCCCAGGTTCTGGCCACCAGGCAGGTCCCCTTCTAGCCCCACCGGGAAGGATCCCCTTGTCCAAGCCCCCGGCAGCCCCTGCAATCTCCACGCCCTGCCCCCATGCCCATCTGCCTGAGACCCCAGCCACTTCCTGAGACTTAGAGACTGGCCCCCAGCTCCCATCCTGCCCCTGACTTCCCTTCTGCACCAGAGGTGACTATCTGGGCCCATCCTGGACCCCATCCCTGGGCACCAGCCACTTCTGGGAACTCCTGCCCAACTTGGCCCCAGGTTCTGGCCACCAGGCAGGTCTCCTTCTAGCCCCACTGGGAAGGATCCCCTTGTCCAAGCCCCCGGCAGCCCCTGCAATCTCCACGCCCTGCCCACAAGCCCATCTGCCCAAGACCCCAGCCACGTCCTGAGACTTAGAGACCAGCCCCCAGATCCCATCCTGCCCCCGACTTCCCTTCTGGACCAGAGGTGAGTATCGGGGCCCATCCCAGACCCTATCTCTGGGTTCCAGCCACTCCTGGGAACTCCTGCCCAACTTGGCCCCAGGTTCTGGCCACCGGGCAGGTCCCCTTCTAGCCCCACTGGCAAGGATCCCCTTGTCCAAGCCCCTGGCAGCCCCTGCAATCTCCACACCCTGCTCCCATGCCCATCTGCCTGAGACCCCAGCCATGTCCTGAGACTTAGAGACCGGACCCCAGTGCTCATCCTGCCCCTGACTTCCCTTCTGGACCAGAGAGAGGGCTCCCATTCTGCCCTGGACTTCCCTTCTGGACAAGAGCTCACATCTTGCCCTGGACTTCCCTTCTGGACAAGAGCGCACATCCTGCCCTGGACTTCCCTTCAGGATAAGAGCGTCCATCCTACCACTGACTTTCTGTCTGGACAAAAGCTCCCATCCTGCCCCAGTTTCCCATCCAGATAAGAGCTTCCACCCTGCCCCAGAGTTCCCATTTTGACAAGGGAGCTCCCATCTGGACAAGAGAGAGATAATTCCTGAATCTGTCAGCTCTGTCAGAAACAAGTACACTGATAAGGCCAGGAACGAACCATAAGGAGATGGGTAGACATCAAGACAGAAGTACATACAACAAAATGAATAGCAATACAGCATCACCAGAACCTAGCCCGATTCCAACATCTAGATCTGAACATCAAACATTGGAAGAAGCAGAAGAAAACAGCCTTATGAATAACATCATGAAGAAGTTAGAGGCTTGTATAGAGGAAAAGACAAAAAAATGGGAAAAACACTGTAAACAACTAGAGGAAAGGGCAAACAAATAAAAAAAAACAATAAAGTCCTGGAAGAAAACAATAAAGTACTGAAAGAAAATCATGAAAAGCAATGAAACAAATAAAGGAAACAGTCCAAGACCTGAAAAGGGAAATGGAAAAAATGAAGAAGACGCAAACAGAGGGAATGCTGGAAATAGAAAATCTGAATAAAAGATTGGGAACTTCAGATGCTAGTATAACCAACAGAATGCAAGAGATGGAAGAGAGGATCTCTGGCATTGAAGATACAGTAGAAGAAATAGATTCATCAGTCAAAGAAAACACTAAAGCCAACAAAGTCATGAATCAAAATGTCCAAGAAATTTGGGACACCATGAAAAGACCAAACCTATGAATTATAAGGACAGAAGAAGGGGAAGATACCAACTCAAAGGCACAGAAAATATATTCAACAAAATCATAGAAGAAAACTTTCCCAACTTAAAGAAGGAAATGCCTATGAAGATACAAGAAGCCTATAGAACACCAAACAGACTAGATCCCCAAAAAAGTCCCCTTGACACATAATAATTAAACAACTAAATGTACAGAATAAAGAAAGAATATTAAAAGCAGCAAAGGAAAAAGGCCAAGTGACCTATAAAGGCAAATCCATCAGAATAACACCCAATTTCTCAATGGAGACTTTGAAAGCCAGAAGGACCTGGAGAGATGCAATGCAGACACTAAGAGACCATGGATGTCAGCCCAGACTAATATACCCAGCAAAACTTTCAATCATCATAGATGGAATGAACAAGACATTCCAAGACAAAGTCAGATTCAAACAATACTTATCCACAAACCCAGCCCTACAGAAAGCACTAGAAGGAAAATTCCAACTGAAGGAAGTCAGACACACACTCGAAAACACAGGCAATAGATAAAGCCACAGCAGTAAACCCCAAAGAAGAGAAGTACACACATGCTACCACCAAAAATAACAGGGATGAACAATCACTGGTCATTAATATCCCTTAATATCAACGGACGTAATTCACCTATAAAAAGACATAGGCTTACAGAATGGATACGAAAGCAGGACCCATCTTTCTGCTGCATACAGGAAACACATCTCAAATTCAAAGACAGACACTACCTAGAAATAAAAGGCTGGGAAAAGACTTTCCAATCAAATGGTCTTAAGAAACAAGCGAGGGTAGCCATCCTGATATCCAACAAAATAGACTTCAAACTAAAATCAATCAAAAGAGATCAAGAAGGGCATTACATACTCATCATAGGTAAGATCCACCAAGATGGAGTTTCAATTCTGAACATTTATGCCCCAAACACAAGGGCACCCACATATGTAAAAGAAACATTACTAAAGCTTAAACCACATATAAAACCTCACACATTAATAGTGGGAGATCTCAACACCCCACTTGCACCACTGGACAGATCTCCCAAATTGAAACTTAGCAGAGAAATAAAGGACTTAACTGATGTCATGACCCAAATGGACCTAATAGATATCTACAGAACATTCCATCCTAACAAAAAAGAATATACCTTCTTCTCAGCACCCCATGGAACTTTCTCTAAAATCGACCAGATACTTGGCCACAAAGCAATTCTCAACAGATACAAAACAATTGGAATCACCTCCTGTGTTCTATCAGACCACCATGGTTTAAAGTTAGATATCAACAATAACAAAAACTATAGAAAACCTACAATCTCATGGAAACTGAATAACGCTCAACTGAATCACCAATGGGTTAAGGAAGAAATAAAAAAAGAAATTAAAGACTTCCTAGAGATCAACGAAAATGAAGATACCACATACCCAAACTTATGGGACACTATGAAAGCAGTGCTAAGAGGGAAATTCATAGCACTAAATGCCCACATAAAGAAGTTGGAGAAATCTCACACTGGTGACTTAGCAGCACACCTGAAAGCTCTAGAACAAGAAGAAGCAAAGTCTCCCAGGAAGAATAGACACCAGGAAATTATCAAAGTGAGAGGTGAAATTAATAAAATAGAAACTAAGAGAATAATACAAAAAGTTAATGAAACAAAGAGTTGGTTCTTTGAGAAAATCAACAAGATAGACAAGCCCTTATCCAAACTAACCAAAAGACACACAGAGAGAGAATCCAAATCAACAAAATCAGAAATGAAAAGGGGAATATAACAACAGACATTGAGGAAATCCAGAGAATTATAAGGTCATATTTCAAAAACCTCTGCTCCACAAAACTGGAAAACCTAAAAGAAATGGACAATTTTCTGGATAGGTACCACTTGCCTAAGTTAAATCAAGACCAGATGAACCATTTAAATAGTCCAATAACCCCTAAGGAAATAGAAACAGTCATTAAAAGTCTCCCAACAAAAAAAAAGCCCAGGACCAGATGGTTTCAGCGAAGACTTCAACCAGATCTTCAAAGAAGAGTTAATACCAATACTCTCTAAATTGTTCCACATAATAGAAACAGAAGGGACATTACCTTTTAGGAGGCTGCAATAACCCTGATTCCCAAACCAAACAAGGATACAACAAAGAAAGAGAACTACAGACCATTGTCCCTCATGAACATTGATGCAAAAGTACTCAATAAAATACTGGCAAACAGACTCCAAGAACATATCAGAACAATTATCCACCATGATCAAGTAGAATTCATCCCAGGGATGCAAGGGTGGTTCAACATACGAAAGTCCGTCAATGTAATACACTATATAAACAAACTCAAAAAAAAAAAAAAACAACACATGATCATCTTACTAGATGCAGAAAAGGCATTTGACAAAATCCAACACCCATTCATGATAAAAGTCTTGGAGTTATCAGGAATACAGGGAACAAACCTAAACATAATAAAGGCAATTTACAGCAAGCCAACATCCAACATCAAATTAAATGGAGAGAAACTCAAAGCAATTCCACTAAAATCAGGAATGAGGCAAGGTTGTCCACTCTCCCCATACTTATTCAATATAGTACTTGAAGTTCTAGCCAGAGCAATAAGACAAAATAAGGAGATTAAGGGGATACAAATTGGAAAGGAAGAAGTCAAGCTTTCCCTATTTGCAGATGATATGATAGTATATCTGAGTGACCCGAAAGATTCCACCCAGGAACTGATAAAACTTATAAACACCTTCAGCAACATAGCAGGATACAAGATCAACTCAAAAAAATCAGTAGCCCTCCTATATACAATGGACAAAGAAGCTGAGAAGGAAATCAGAGATACATAACCCTTTACAATAGCCACAAATGACATAAAATACCTTGGGGTAACAGTAACCAAGCAAGTGAAGGACCTATATGACAAGAACTTTAAGTCCCTGAAAAAAGAAATTGAAGAAGATGTCAGAAAATGGAAAGATCTCCCATGGTCATGGATAGGCAGGACCAACATAGTAAAATTGGCAATTTTACCAAAAGCAATCTACAGATTCAATGCAATCCCCATCAAAATACCAACACAATTCTTCACAGACCTGGAAAGAATAATACTCAACTTCATATGGAAAAACAAAAAACCCAGGATAGCCAAAAGGATCCTGCACAATAAAACAACCTCTGGAGTCATCACAATCCCTGACTTCAAGCTCTACTATAGAGCTACAGTAATAAAAAACAGCTTGGTATTGGCATAAAAACCGACATGTGGACCAATGGAATCGAATTGAAGACCCTGACATTAACCCACACACCTATGAACATATAATTTTTGACAAAGAAGCCAAAAGTGTACAATGGAAAAAAGAAAGCATCTTCAACAAATGGTGCTGGCATAAATGGATATCAACATGTAGAAGGCTGCAAATAGATCCATATCTGTCACCGTGCACAAAACTTAAGTCCAAGTGGATCAAAGACCTCAACATAAATCCAGCTACTCTGAACCTGCTAGAAGAGAAAGTAGGATGTAGTCTTGAACACATTAGCATAGGAGATCACTTCCTAAATATAACAGCAGTAGCACAGGCACTGAGAGAAACCATCAGTCAATGGGACCTCTTGAAACTGAGAAGCTTTTGTAGAGCAAAGGATACAGTCAACATGGCAAAGCAACAGCCTACAGAATGGGAAAAGATCTTCACCAACCCCACATCTGACAGAGGACTGATATCCAGAATATATAAGGAACTCAATAAATTAGACATCAAAAAGACCAACAGTCCAATTAAGAAATGGGCTATAGAACTAAACAGAGAATTCTCAACAGAGGAAACTCAAATGGCTGAAAGACATTTAAGGAATTGCTCAACATCCCTAATCATCAGGGAAATGCAAATCAAAACAACTCTGAGATACCACCTTACGTCTGTCAGAATGGCTAAGATCAAAAACACTGAGGACACTTTATGCTGGAGAGGATGTGGAACTAGGGGAACTCTCCTTTACTGCTGGTGGGAATGCAAGCTTGTACAACCACTTTGGAAATCAATATGGCACTTTCTTAGAAAATTGGGAATCAATCTCCGCCAAGATCCAGCTATACCACTCTTGGGCATATACCCAAGAAATGCTCAATCATACCACAAGAGCGCTTGCTCAGCTATGTTTATATCAGCATTGTTTGTAATAGCCAAAACCTGGAAACAACATAGATGCCCTTCAACTGAAGAATGGAAAAATAAATTGTGGCACATATACACAATGGAATAATACTCAGCAGAGAAAAACAATGACATCATGAGATTTGCAGGCAAATGGATGGATCTAGAAAAAATCATCCTGGGTGAGGTAACCCAGACTCAGAAAGACAAATATGGTATGTACTCACTCATAGGAGGATACTAGATGTAGAACAAGGATGACTGGTCTGCTACTCACATCACCAGTGAGGCTACCTTTAATAGAGGACCCCAAGAAAGACACAGGGATCACCCACTGATGGAGAAATGGATGAGATCTACATGAACAGCCTGGACATGAGTGGGAGCAATAAATGGCGAGGGTCGACGGAAAGAGAGCGGGAGATCCCAGCTGGATCAAGATCAGAGAGGGAGAACAAGGAATAGGAGACCATGGTAAATGAAGACCACATGAGAAAAGGAAGAAACAAAGTGCTAAAGAGGCTACAGAAATCCACAAAGATACCCCCACAAAAGACTGCTGGCAATGGCCGAGAGACAGCCAGGACTGATCTACTCTGGTGATGGGATGGCCAAACACCCTAATAGTTGGGCCAGAAACCCCATCCAAGGACTGAGGAATCTGGATGCAGACATCCACGGCTAGGTCCCTGGTGGAGCGCTGGGAGTCTAATTAGTGAGAAAGAGGAGGGTTTATATGAGCAAGAATTGTTGAAACCAAGGTTGGATAAAGCACAGGGACAAATAGCCAAATGAATGGAAACACATGAACTATGAACCAAAGGCTGAGGGGCCCCCAACTGGATCAGGCCCTCTGACTAGTTGAGACAGTTGATTGGCTTGATCTGTTTGGGAGGCATCTAGGCAGTGGTACCAGGTCCTGGGCTCGCTGCATTAGATAGCTGTTTGAAACCTGGGACTTATACAGGGACGTTTGGCTCAGTCTGGGAGGAGGAGACTGGACCTGCCTGGACTGAGTCTATCAGGTCGATCTCAGTCCTCGGGGGTGGCCTTGATCTGGAGGTGGTGGGAATAGGGGGTGGGCTGGGGGGAAGGGGAGGGGAGCAGGAAGGGGGAGAACAAGGGAATCTGTGGTTGTTATGTAGAACTGAATAGTATTGTAAAATAAAAAAAAAATGGAAGAGGACTAAGGTGATAGATATCAAACGTGAATGATGGGTGTGTGGCCACTGTTTGTGAATACATGTTTTATTTCATAACGTGATTTTTAGTACAAATGTTACTTTCTGAAACTGGGAACTGGCATTGTACGCAGTCTTTTCAGTGTCCTGCCAGTCAGCTCTGTCCTGCCAGCCCATGCCCCCCAAAACACACAGAAATTTATTATCAATTAGAAATTCTTGCCTGATAGCTTAGGCTTGTTATTAACTAGTTCTTAGATCTAAACTATTCCTTAATTCCTATATACACTCTACAACATAGTGGTACCTTTTTTTTCCAGCATGGCGTGTTCATCTTGCTTCTCTCTCAGTCTCCTGGTGACTCTGTCCTTCTTCTTCTTCCCAGCATGCTCTCTGTTTGGCTCTCCCTCCTAACCTCTTCCTTCCTAGCTATTGGCCAGTCAGCTCTTTTATTAAACCAATCAGAAGACACCTAGACAAAGACACATCTTCACAGTATACAAAAAGTGTATTACATAACTGGGTACCACATGCCCTGTAAGAAATACAGTTCCTGATATCCTGACAAGATGAGACAAAAGCCAGTAAATCACTAGGATAGAGATAAAGTCATGAATCAGTGGAAAGAGATTGTCTGTCTTCCCCCCAGCCCTCTCCTTCTCTTCTTATTCATTTTGAGTTCTCACCCCTTTGGATACTCACTTCATAGTATGTCTATCCCCTGTTAGTTCTCCACTGAAATGTCCTCACAGACACATCAGAGGTGTGTCAAAACTTCTAAGAAACTTCTAAATCAAACCAAATTCATAATGAAAACTGGCCGTCACAACTCCCTCAAGACATTAGAGATATAAGAGGAGGGCTATAAGCCAGGAAGTGGGTAGATTTATTTTTTTTAAATTGTATTTTCTTTATTTGTGTGTGCATACCTGTTTGCATGTCCTCACTTGTATGTGTGTGCCTGTATGTATGTCTGAGTGTGTGTGTGTGTGTGTGTGTGTGTGTGTGCCATGCAGTATGGAAATCAGTTTTTTTAGAGCAATAGTGATAAACCAAGAACAATTTAATTCACTTTCAAAAGACAAGTGACACCATAAATTACAGTTTCAAAAAATGAAAGTCTAATATGTCTATGAGAAATATTTCTGTTTTTGGGCCTTCAAAGTGATTTGTGTAGCATTATCCTATCCATACCAGGAAAAGTGTGAGACTGTGTGTGCATACTTATACAAATATAGAAAATGGAAACACTGTATTATAATCACAGTTACCTTTGGATTGTGAGCACAATTTATATTTCAGAACATAGAGAATAACAGTATTAATTCTTTGAGAATTTCATATATTGTATTTTGATTGTAGTCATTGTCCACTGTGCCTCTAAGAGTTATAACTCCTTCACACCCACTCAACTTTGTCCTCGTTATTTTAAATCCATCAGTTCCAGTCTGTGCTGCCTGCATACTTGTGGATATGGGACTATCTACTGAAATATGGTCAACCTTCCACACCCTTAAAGAAAACTAACTCTCCTTCTTCATGAATTTATCAGTTACCAATAACTCCTCAACTAGTGGTGGGACTTATTCTCTGAACATTGCTCAGTTATGGGTCTCCATATTAATCACCATTTACAGCAGAAAGATGAGGGTTGAGAGATTTACTAATCTCCCTATAGCCATAGTACCCTGAATGTGTCAGATCTTGTCTGATCTCAGAAGCTAAGCAGGGTCAGGCCTGTTTAGTACTTCAATGTAAGGAGGCATGCATTAATCTATGCTTATAATGACAAATCATTGAGAGTTGGCTTAGTGCTATGTTTACTTAGCCCAATAATAGTACTAAGTTTTCCCATAACACCTGTAACCTGTCTAGCCACAAGTTCATGTCCTGAAATGCCATAAACATAAAATAAAAAGCATAAAGGACAGCTGGGCAGTGGTTGTGCATTTCTTTAATCCCAGAATGTAGGCAGTAGATACTCATGCATCTCTGAGTTCAGGGACAGCACGGTTGACAGAGAGTGTTCCAGGACAGTAAGAACTATACAGGGAAAACCTGTCTTGAAACCTTCAAAAAGTTTAAAGGAAAAAAAGAAAGAATATGAGACATAAACTCGACCTGCATGCATCTGAGGCAAGAAGTTTAAATATACAAATCCAGGTAGTGCTGGAAGAGGCTTCCCCTAGCCTTGTCCAGCTTCTATCACTGAGGAAAAAAATCCTGAAAGTAATATATTCCCCAGGGTTCTATTATATAAGATATAAGATCACCATACACAAATCTCCATCTTAGGTGAGAATGGCAATCAATGTATGATAGGTGATGGACCACCCAGGGGTGCAGCCAGCAACTATGACCTAATATCCCAAAGGATCACCCAGAGCTGAGACACTCTACTGGGAACTAATAGAACGGTTCTGGGATGCGAAACTGAAATGAGTAAACAGACAGTATTGTACTGTCAGGGATGTTCTAGGGATTATGTTTGTTTTCAACTCCACAACAACAAACTCTTTCACCAAAATCATAATAATAGAATAATATTTTCAATGAAGAAGATGTTGGTTGAAATCTTTCATCTTCATTCTTTTGATAGAAGTGTTTGCTGTAGAAGTATTGGGGTCTCATTTTCTTTTGCTCAATTTGTCTTCTAAGCACCAGACTTGATCCCAAAACAAATCACATAGTTGGGAAAAGGACCTAATGGGATATGGCAGAATTGTCCTGAGGAAAATGGAGATAGATAAGATCTCATTTTATTGTACACAGGTATGAAATTCTCAATAATAAAGAAAGATGGGAAAGAATTTAACTAATCTAATAAGCTAACTCAAAACCACAAGGCATGTGAAAACCAAGGTGATGACACCTCTCCAAATCACCTATTCCACAGTAATGGCTTTCAGTGACAGGGAAATAGACAAAATTCCACACAAAAATAGACAAAATTCCACACAAAAACATCAAAGGGAGCTGTGCATGGTTATGAATGGCTTTAATCCCAGCACAGGGGAGGGAGAAGCAGGCAGATCTATGTCATTTTAAGTCTAGTGTGGTCTATTTAGTGAGTTCCAGGACATCCAGAGGTATGTAGAGAGACCCTGTCTCAAACAAAAAGGCCAAATAAATGAGTGCAAGATGTTAAAAAATCAAAGGAGACACAAATAAACTGACACATTAATTGCAACAAAACACAACAAGGTAAAAATTAAGGAATCCAATACAGGATAAGAGGGTGGAATTCAATTAAGAGTTAGAAAGATTGATGAAAATTTATCTGCTATGGAAAATTAGCATTGAATAAGTCTAAAATTCTGTGGAAGCTTTATGGATAAAATGGGTCATGCATAGAGCAGCACTATCCGGGCTTGGAGACAAGGTAAAAAAGTAGCAGTGCTCAGTCAAAAACAAACATTAATTTGCAGGAAGCCATGCATGGAACGTTCTTGACTTAACCACACATTAGCACGGCAGAATTCAAGAGCACTGGGGGTTCACACCATGTGAACCAAACTGGGTTTAGCCATCCATCCTCAATAAGTCAATTAAAAGACCCAAAGGAACACTAGGAAGTAGAAAGATATTTATTTAGAATGGCTAATTTGGAGGAAAGGGCCAAAAAGACAAGTGAATTGCCAATTCCATCTTCGATTCTTCAAAAGTCCATTTTTCACTATCCTCAGCTGATCTTTGACTCTCTGAAATCCAACTTTCAGATCCTGAAGTTAAGATGAACCTTTAAATAGAAAACAAAGGATATATACATCTAAGCAGTCCAGTCAAGCTGTAGACAGGCTCACCACTGCCCCATCATTGTGTGGGCTTCCGTCTCATCGTACAAAGTGGTCCCCTTCGGCTAGAACCTCTTCATTCTCCCAGCATGAGACTACTGGTGAGATTCCCATTTTGGAGTGGACTCCACTGTTTTAATAATCTGATGGGTTGAGAAACACAAATGTCTCTTTAGAATACCATCATTTGTGCCAAGCCAGCTACAAAAGGCAAAAAAAAAAGTTATAAATACCCAGGATCTAAGACCAGTTCCTGCAAGGAATACTTCTCTACAGCACAGAAAGGCCTTAGACCAAGCTCTGAGTTCTTGGGTCCCATTTTGATTAAATGCAGAAGCTAAACCTTGGTTTGAAACTGGTGACTCTGAACAGACAAAGATTTTAGTCCTGTTGAGGACAGCACTGACCAGAGGAAGAGTGTGTGGTTTCTCTACTGTGCAAAATGAGAAACAACCCCCAATGTGCAGCAGTGTCACATGTCACAGTTAGAGTCCATTTACAAGATATCTGTGTGCCAGTTTCTGTGAACAGTGAGGCACAGAGGAACTGGGCCAGCACAGTGTGAAATGTACTTTCTTTTCTTTGGGTCCTGGGAATCACAAAGTAAGTGGCATGAAATGATTTCAGAATGAGCAGTGTAACTGCTGGAGCTTTGTATGGAGTATGTCACTGGGTCACAGGAGCCACCTTGTGGCAGTGTAATGTTATGAAGTGTAGGTTCATATGGCAAAGCCATGAGCCCATTAGACATTGCTGACTGTGTCACCTCTCCTTTGGAAGGCTCATAAACCACAGGAGGATCATGAGCCACACAGGGAGGAGGATATCATTAAAACTGAAATGGAGGAAAGAATCAAGACTTTGGGGCTGCAAGTCCTGTTCTTCTACCTCTAGTCCCCAAGGATTCAATAAGGAGTTGCAGGATATGTTTGTTCCTGTCTCTTGGCTTATTCTACATATCAGCAATGCAGAAGTCAAGAGTCCTGGGCAGGGACACAAGGGGGACTCCTTCTGTGGTGTGTGTGTGTGTGTGTGTGTGTGTGTGCGTGTGTGTGTGTGCGCGCACGTGTGTGTGTGCACGTGTGTGTGTGTGTGTGTGTGTGTGTGTGTGTGTGTAGGGTATTGGCATATTATGGAGCCTCAGAGGAGTGGCTGTTGCACTGATTTCTGTGCCCTTTTCTGTGGCTTGCAAGGGAAGGCCTATGTCCAGGTGTTGGTGAGAAAGGACCGGGAAATGCAGCCATTCATGTGGGGAAGTTAAGGGAACATTGACCTGGGCAGGATGGAGGCATACCTGCCTGAATAAAGGTACAGATCATGAGTGACAGGGAAGGAATAGTAACAGCAGAAATGTGCATGGTAGTGGCAATGGGGGTTAAATGACTTCCAGGACCCCAAGGAACTCTAAATGACTGCTTGAGGGGTATCACTGTGAGAATGCCTGCACACACCAGCATCTCAAGGATCCTCATGTACTTCTCTTTCTCCAGTGGCTTAGGAGAAGAAGGTTAGAGATATAGAACAAGGGTCTTACTTGCAGGATGGATAGAGCATGCACACAGCCAGATATAGTAGGACTTTCCATGTAGCTTCTAATGTCTGGAGGGAATTCTAAGACATCCATTCATAAGCCCATCCATCCATGCCCCAATCTGCTCATAAACCCATCCACTCATAAATCCATCTGCCCACCCATTCACTTGTTCATTTGTTACTCATTCTTTTCTTCCTTCATCACAAGAGTATTAAGAGTACACTGCAAACTAGACCCTGTGGCTTGCACGTTATTGATGGAGGGATAAGGCTGAGTATTCTCCTTATTCTCCAGGAAGAGTGAAACCACCACACCAAGAAACCTATCATCTGAAGTCCAGAGTAGTGGAAGTGGGCTGGGGAAGTCCAGGATTCAGTTGAGGCTTCATTACAGAGTCAAACTTTGTTGCTCATTTGCTTCTGCTGCCTGGACCAGACTTTCCCTGTGAGCTGCTGATTCCTAAGATGAAAGTTTCTGAACCCACAGCTCTGATATGCCCCCACAGACACCTTATGAAGTCTCCTGGGGTGGAGAAACTGGGGTTGTGGCTGTACACAGCTATCTTGTGCTTCTGATCTGACAGTCAAGGGCTGTGTAACTTTTATTCAACCAGTGTCTTCGCTATCTCTCAGTTTCCCTACAATAGGACACGTGGTAAATTATCATTGCCATGATTATAAGTGAAACTCAAGTATTAGCAATGACCTCATCTTGGGACTGAGGAGCTATTTAAATCAGTGGTGCCTGCTACTATTGGTCCACAGGAGACAATTCCCTGCGCTTGACCCTAAGGACAATTACATGGCCAAAAGGATCTGGGCCATCCACTCCTCCTATTGCAGACTCTGACCTTCCTGTGAACTCATAAACCCAACAGAACTGTTGGCTGATGACCTGGGCACCTGTCCAGCTATGCTCCCCATGCTGAGTCTCGGGAAAAGGAGATGACAGGTTACCTACCCTAATCATGTTTGTCATGACAGCTACTGGTTGGTTCCACATGTTCCAAGACTTGGACACATAATAAAGCATTGCTTCCAGTCAGCTCTAGCAGGTAGTCAAATTTAAGCAATATCACAAAACTCTCAGCGGTTACCTGGAGTTCACTTTGGAGCCAGGGTTCCTTGTTTCTCACCACTCTGCCAGGATTCCACATTCTCCTCATCCTCTTTCTGCTCAAGTCCCATCGCACCTTTCTCAGGGCCACATATATGGTGAGAATCCAGAGAGTCTGAGCTGAGGGTGGCATTCTTGGACTGAGCTGCCATCCTTTTCCCTGCAGGTTAGAGTCAGGTGAAGTCTTCTGATCTAGTGCAGTTTTC
Source organism: Peromyscus maniculatus bairdii (assembly GCF_049852395.1). Classification (NCBI taxonomy): domain Eukaryota; kingdom Metazoa; phylum Chordata; class Mammalia; order Rodentia; family Cricetidae; genus Peromyscus; species Peromyscus maniculatus. The sequence goes on along the minus strand of NC_134852.1, from coordinate 28,423,723 downwards.
CTCTCCCATATACGTCCTGCCCTAAGTGCCCAAACCCAAATGAGAAGACACAGTTCAGAGGGGAGATAGGCACAGTCCAGGCCTCACTGTCCTGTGTATACAGAGTAGAACAAAGTCTGCTTATTACCCAGGAGTCACAAAGAATCACTCACTGTTTACTTGGAGGTGCATGATAGCCCATTCTGATCTCAAATCTGCAGATATGGTCCGTAGGGTATAAATTCCTGTGTCTTTCTGGGTGACATTCTTGAGTATCAGGGATCCATTGGAATATATTGTTGCTCTTCTATGATATGCATGCCCAAGTGTGCTTGAATTAATGAGGATTGCATGGCTTGCTATCTTTAAGTGGTCGAGTGGAAGTACCCCTTTGTGCCAAGCAAAACCTTGGAGCTTTTCTGGCAGATTATGAGCCAGTAAAAGAACATTGTCTCCTTCAGCAACCATGGGTGGCACCAACTCAATTGTGAGTTTGGAAGGGGCAGTACGCTTCTTGAAGCCTAAAATTGGTGCTAGAAGGAAATAGAAAGAAATCTGTCAATAGTGAATCCTCTGCATTGGTGGAAAAGTGGGGTCTCTGAGTCTTGAGCAGATGTGTCCATCACTGAGCCTTGGTGTGTGGGTGAGGGTGTGCCTATCCTCCTTGGTAGAGGTCAGCAACCTGAGCTCCATGCCCTCAGTGCCACTGAACTTGTCATTTTCTCTGTATGTAACTCTCTCCTCATCTGTCTGCATGACTCACCCTCACTGCCCCCCATCCCTGTTTACAGCCAGAGCACAAGGAAGAATGTGCCTCTACTGGTCTCTTCCTTGACAGAACCTGGGTCTTTACACTCTGACTTATTTTGCATTAGTTCCTTTGTGGTACTTTCTTGATACCCTTGTTCATGTGTCTTGCCATCCACTACTAGGACTTTGTTGCCAGGGATCAATTTGATCTTTTTAGAAAGCCTATAAAGAATTCAGTGGATAAATGAATGAATGAATGATGAATGAATGAATGAATGAATGAATGCATACTTCGGGAAACTGCAACTCTATGCATTAATTTACCAGATTCTCAGATTCCAAGTTAATTAGTTTTTCATGCTGTAATTTGATTTTTATGTTTATTTACTGTTTGTGGGGGGGCACAAGTGCACATTAATGTTGTATTAGTGTGTGCATGAGTGAGTGCATGCCACAGTACCTATGTGTAGGTCAGAGGACAGCTTGTGTTACTAAGTTCTCTCTTTCCACTATGTGGGATGTGAGGATTGAACTCAGGTCATTAGGGCTGACAGCAAGAGCCCATATCCACTGAGTCATCTCACTGGCCCACTGCACTTTGCTTTTCATTTGAACAGTCATCTTCTCATAGATGGGAACATTAGTCTCCAGAATATAGTTGCCAATGTGATTAACTTGATTAAAGAACAATCCAACTCTCTTCCTGTGCCCCTTAATATTTCCTGCCCATCAAGAGCTTCCTGCTGCAGAGTCTCTGTCTCCCTTGTTGTATTTTCTCCTCTCCAGCAGAAAAGAAAAACCCCAAGTCTCTTCTTAGGCTCTTATCCTCTTTAGGAGATTCTAGGCCATTTCTGAGTGAACCTTCTCCTTCACAGAATAGGGAATGGCCTCGGTATCTGTAGCAGGAGTTTCTGCCATTTTTTATGCCATTTGCAGCAGATGTGGAAGTGGCTCCATGGCCTCTGCTGTCTGTTCTGTTCTCCATCCCTGGAGAAGACATTAGCTCCAGCACTTTCCCCAAGCCCTATTGTTCTGGTGGCAGCTATACTGTCCTTCCTTCTTGTGATCTGAGTCTAGGACAGAAGTTGGGAGACAGAGCCATTTAAGACCTCATGGTTTCCTTATATTTTCCAAAACCCAAGGTTATGTTCATGATGAGAGCCCCAAGAGTCTCTGCTGAGGCTGACATTCTTGACTGAGTTACCCAGCACAGGTCCTCTCTAGAGTCAGGTGAGGAATTATGATCTATGGCAGTTTATCTCCATGAAGCATGTCCTGAACTAAATCCTCAAACCACAACACGAGGGCACAATGTAGAGGAGAGGTAGATCTAGTTCAGGCTTGACAGCACTGTGTATGTACAAGTGGAATGAACCCCATCCAGCACCAGAGGTTACAAGAATGACTTACTGTGTACAAAAAATTCCGCACGTGTTATTTCAGATCTTGAATTTGTATTAAGTGTCTGTAGGATGTAGTATCCTGAGTCCTTCCTGGTGACATTCTTGATCAGCAGAGATCCATTATTGAATGCTGTCTCTCTACCACTGTGTGCAGGACCCAGCACACATGAATTGGTAGCTATTGCACATCTTGCAATTTCACGGCTCTTGAGCACCATAACTCCTGTGTACCAGGAAAAGGCTTGACCATTCTCAGGAAGGTTGTGCACAAGCAGAAGAACATTATCCCCTTCAGCAGAAATGGGTGGCACTGATTCAATGGTGAGCTGGGCAACAGTAGGAGGCAGCCAGCAGGTTAAAAGGGAGGCTAGAAGGGAAAAGAGAAATCCATGAACATTGGGACTTCTATATTTGATGGAAAGATGGAGCTTGTGTCCTGAGCAGACATGCTTATCACTTAGCCTGGCTAGGTGGGTGACAGCAGGACCACCATATAGGAGGTGATGAGCAGATGACCTCTACACCCTCTGTAGCCCCGAACCTGTTGCTTTCTCTATGTGGAATTCTCCCCTCAGGTATGTGCAGGGCTCACCTCAGATTCCTGTTTATATCCAGAGTATATGGGCTGAGGTGATGCCTCCCCTTCTCTATTTGTCTAGAGAACCCAGGCCTTCACGTTCTTCTTTATCTTTTCTCTTTTCCCTCTTTTCTTTTCTCTTTTCCCTCTTTGTCCTCAGTTATCTGACTATTGTTGTGGAATAATCTTTTTGTACACTGTGAAGATTTGTTAGTCACGTTGGTTTAATAAAAATCTTAATGGCCAGTACCTGGGCAGGATTTTCAGGGCAGAGAGGATGCTGGGAAGAAGAAGGGTAGAGACATGAAGAATCAACAGCCAGAGACAGAGGAATCAGGAAAGCAGCACTGGCATTATAGAGTAAAAGTAATAAAGCCGCAAGGCAGAAAGTAAATTAATAAAAATGGGTTAATTTAAGTTATAAGAGATAGTTAGAAACAAGCCTAAGCTATCAGCTGAGCTTTCATAATTAACAATAAGTCTCCATGTTGTTTATTTTGGACCTGGCTGCCTGGACAGAAAAGTCCAACTACAAATGGCACCCAACATCTGGCCATATGTATCCACATAAGATCTGAGAAAGCTTAAACAAAGGTTCTAAACACACAAAAACAGAGCTGAGAAGGGCTTCTTAGTCTTGTGTCTCTCATGCTGGCCATGGTACAGAGACACATCTCCCAGCAGCTGCCTGTATGATTGAGCCACCAGTATGCCAAGAGATAAGCCACATGGCAGGTTTAAGGTTTTGCTCATGCAGACAGAAAAGGTTACAGATATGCAGTAAAGCAGGTTCAGATAGAAAAATCCTCTAAACACATTACAATGTGTTTAACAATATACATAGGCTTAAGGAAAAATGGGTATAGACACTCATAGAAAAAACAACTAGTTTAAAAATAATAAAGTCTTTAAAGGGAGAGTGAAGTAGTAGAAAAAATAAGCCATGTAAGGATGGAATACACAGGGAGTCTGGATCCTATATGGTGTCTTGTTAACTTTGAATTTTTTAAATGCTAATGTAAAAAAAATAGCTGCTGAGAGACATTGGATTATGGAAACTACTAAATTAAACCAACCTTTATATTTTTAAAATGTCTTAACTTCAAAATGGAAGTTGGGCAGTGTGTTGTGTTGGAGGAGAGGTAATGCTTTTGTTACCATGGGAAACAAAAGGCTTTGTATTCCCTCCAGATTAATAGAGATCAGATTTGACCATAGGAGACCTCCTGAGTATCTTGGCTACAGACATATGGGAGGAAGCCAAAAAAAAAATGCTACAGAACGGATGATCTATAAACTGATCCCTTGACATGGGAACAGCTCTGAGATGAGACATGATTAACCTTGTTGGTGACAGAGGCCTTATGACTTACAATGACATATCATACTTTCTTATGGCATGGATAGATGCACATAACAGTTTGATTATACAGTCCAAATAGGTTTACACAGTTGACAGATGCCTTTTACATGACCAAACATAAAATAAAAATTTATCTTTTACTGACTTTTGCATACTGCATATTCCATATTTGTGTTAATGCAGATAAGTATGTTACCTTTGAAAGTTTATGTGTTTTTAAAGCAATAGTACCAGATACCAATGAAAACAAATGGCCCAGGTGAACCAGTATCTCAGAGTGCTTCTGCTGCAGTTTCACGAGAGTTCTGCATCCAGAACAGCTTCAAGGCCAGCCAGGAATTCAGGTAAGCCTTGCACTTTCTGATTGCATGGAGACTGAACAACAAATAATACAGCTAACTCTCCCAAGATTTGACCATTATCCCAATTTTCTCAGGGTCTTCTAAAGATGCCAGTCCCCCAGATAACAGCAATCAGTCTAGAGAACATGACACCCATATTCTCAAGAGGTGGGGTGGATGGCTTTTGGTTATTTGATGGGTTACAGATGTTTGTCATCATTTAGGGGGTTGGTTACAAGTTGTTATTGGTAATGGCCAAGGATCTCTTTCTGAAGGAAAAAGGGGGATATAGTATAAAAATGATGAAATAAAAGGGTGGACTCTTGAGTCTACTTTTAAACAAACACTAGTCCCAAATATTTTACATTGGTCTGGATTTTTGTATATTGATGCAAATTTAATGTTATTTTGTTATACTGTATATATGTTTCTATTCTTGTTTAAGATATTATACCTATTCAGCTCATTTAAAAAGATTGTATAAAGCTTTATTCTTTGAAAGCTATTTAGGGTAATAAATACAGGTTAATAGTCATCTATATCTGTGAACCTAATAGCCATGGTAGGTATGTTTTCAAGACCACACAGAGATATATTTAAGATAGATAGGTGATCTTCAAACACTTAAAAGACCTACATAATATGGCATTTTAAATGTTTTAATAGCATAAAACTTTTCATTCCAATGACTCATGTCTTCTCTTGGTGTCACCAATCTACTTCAAAAAAGAATAATTGGCATCAAAGATCCTCTATATGGCATTTGCATTCTTTGCCACAAAAGCTAGCCATCTGAGCAGGAAACTGCTGTTGCCTCAATTGCTGACATGCTGTCCAAATTGGACCAGCAGGACACAAAGTAAAATGATTGCTGAACTTTGCTAAGACAGGGTAGGCTTCACAGAAAAGTCTGTCAGATATTCTAGGCCTATTGGCCAAAGATGGATGCCTCAACATTGTAGAGGAATCTTGGGTGACTGTCCAGGCAGCCAGTGTTCCTGTCATTTTAGTTTTGGAAATTGCTTGCTTTGCACTTCCTGTTTACTAAAGCAATATTATATCCTTCTGGGGTCAGTCTTTGATGGAGTTGAAGACTAGATGGTCATAGTTTTCCTTGTTTATGATAGAAGGTAAATTAGGTACAGAGCTTTGGCCTCATCAAGATAGAATAAATAATGGAGTATTTTCTTCAACTATGCCAAATACAAGTGGACAGGACATTGTAAATGTAATTTTTACCTGATAATTTTTCTTATTGTTTGTAGTTTCATTATGCTAGAGTTAAATCCTTTTCTTTTTATTTAGACAAAAAGGAGAAAATTTGGAATAATCTTTTCATACACTGTGAGATTTGTTTTTTGGATTGATTTAAGAAAAAGCTGAACAGCCAATAGTTAGGCAGGATTTTAGGGACAGAGAGCATGCTGGGAAGAAAAAGGGGGGAGATGTGGAGAAATGTCAGCAAGAGATGGAAGATGCATGAAAGCCATATGGGCAGTATATGGTAAAGGTAATAAAGCCATGGGGCAGAAAGTAAATTAATAGAAATGGGTTAATTTAAGTCATAAGAGCTAGTTTGAAGCAAGCATAAGCTATCAGCCAAGCTCTCATAATTAATAATAAGTCTCCATGTCATTTATTTGGGGGCTGGCTGCTGGGACAGCAACATCCTCCTTCTAGATATTCTTTCAGGTTTGTCTTTTATCTCACTAGACAAGGGCTGCATGAGAACCAAGATGAGCCTGACATGTTTGGAGAGCCCAATGCCTGATAAAGGCTTGGATGCCTTTGGATGAATGGGTGAATGTATGTTCTAGGATCCTCTTATCCAGGAGTGTATTTTCAAAGTTCTCACATCTGGAACTAGTGATACCTTTAGTACAAGAGTTTCATTTTTTTCTTAGTTTGTATTCTTTGTGTATGTCATGGGTGAATGTATGTATGTGTGTGTACTTGTGTGTCTCTGTGTATGGGTGAGTGTGTGTATAGCATGTACACAGATGTAAGACACTTTGTAGGTGTTGGGGAACTTTCTGCTGCCAAGTGCCTGTCCCTGTCTGTGTCCTCTCCTCTCAAGCCGAGAACAGAAACTCTGAGTCTCCCCTCAAGATCTTGTCTTCTTCAGGGGACTCTAGCCAGGCTCTGAGATGCCCCTCTTCCCACAAAGTCAGATAGTGACCTCCTCACCTGTGAGCAGGAGCCACTGCCAGGAGAAGCAACCCATGCAAGGAAGCACAGCAGAGTCCACCATGGCCCCCCAACCTGCTCTGTTCTCCCTTTGTGGAGAAGGGCTTCAGCTCCAGCACTGTTCGGCACCCTGCTGTCTTAGTGTTAGCTCTGATGTCCTTCCTCCCTTTTATCTGAGACTTCTCCCAGGTAGAAGCCCCTCCTAGAATCACATGTTGTACAAGACACAACACTTCATTTCCCTCTCTCTTCCATCCTCTATCTTTCTCCCCTTTCCTCTCTTTATGTCTCAGACCTCCAGACTGTGCAATGAATGAGCAATAAAGCTGATAAGTCTCCTCATGCTCTAACAGAACAACACCCTAGGGATGACGTCTGTGGTGTCCTTGGCCTTGGGTCTGTCAACATCAAAGAGGAGGACCCCCTCCAGTCCTTTCTGTGTATCCTTTTTGACACAGAAATCCAGCTAAGTGCTTAGTTATCTCTGTGTGCTCTGGAAAGGCAGGATTTATTTCCAGCAGGAATATGACAGAGATACCTATGAGGGATAGAAAGGGACCTGCTTACTGAAGCCTGTGAGAGGGAACTCAGTCATCACCAATCATTCACCATTCAGGGGCAGAGGACAAAGAACAATTGTATCAGGAGTTTCATGTTCTGGATGTGTGGGAGTAGGTCACCTGTGTGTCCTGGGTAAGAGAACTTCTGACTTCAGCATCATTTCTCTAAAATGCCCATCTTCTGTCTGGGTGATTACATTCTGGAATTCTGTCTTTCCCCCAAAGGAAATGACAGGGCACAGGGCTTACACAGGGTCTCCTGGCAGAGCAGTATGTTCAGAGACATAATAAGTAGCCAGGAGGCCAAAGAAAGCTTATGAGAGCAACGTCTGGAACTTTGGGGATGGGGACAAAAACCTAGTTGCAAGTTAAGGCTGTGTCTCATGAAAATAATTTCCTGAGTGTTGATTATGTGTCTGGATGTCACACCCTGGAGAGCATGATGAGACCTGTAGCACTTGTCTGAGGCTATAATAGGAATGATGATCAGGCTCAAACGTAATCTGACCTGATGTCCGAGCACAGGTGCATTGTGGGGACAACCATGTTGTTCACTGTGGCTCTCCAGACCTGATTCTATCCAGTTCCTGATGAGTCTAGGGAAAATTGGAGATTTTAATTGGAACTCCTAGTCCATAGGGAGAAGTAGGATACGCCTAGGGTATGGGCATCCATAGACAGAGCCATGTACTTCCAAAGGAAATCCTGGGGCTTTATCTTGAAATTTAAAGAAGAGCATGCTAGCATGGAGGCCACTCTTGCTCTTGGTGGATCCCTCTTTTGTGTCTACATTCTTGAATCACTTTACCCATATGGTGCTGTGGGATTTGCATATGCAGATATAAAACTACTGTGGGATCCAAATGAATATGCTTTGTGCTCTTGCCAGAAAACTGTTTGTTCTAACTTTGCTTCTACTGTTGTGATAAATGCCCTGACCAAAAGCAGCTTGGTGGAGCAAAGAATTTACCGGCCTGACTCAGGTCAAATCCATCATCGAGGGAAGTCAGGGTAGACACTCAAGACAGAAGCCTGGAGGCAGGAACTGAGGAGGAGAACTGCTGGCAGGGTCATTGTCTCTCTCTCTCTCTCTCTCTGTGTGTGTGTGTGTGCTTGTGTGTGTGAATCAAGACAGTCTTTAACACATTTAGGCAGTGACTTGCAGAAAACACTGACTCAACTGAGTCTCTTTTAGCCCTACATCTGGGACTTTAGGCTGTGTCAGTTTCACAATAAATGTTAACTAGGAAAGGACACTCCATGATCTCCAAGGCTGTGTCCATCCCTGCTGTCAGTGACACATGTGCTCACGTCCACAGCTTCACACAGCCAGATCTTCAAAGCCAGGACTCAGCTCAGAGGCAGCCTGCCCTAAGGTTCACTTTCCCACTTCACTGATCCTCAACCAAGGGACTCTTTGGTGTCCATCGGTGACATTTTTCACCCCCAAGATTAGTGAAATTAGTAACATGTTCTGTTCTGACTGAGGACAGGCCCTACAGGCACCTTCATTTCTCCTTCCAACTACAATGGCACCAGAGGTGAGTCAGGCTCCATGGGAGACAGGAGCAGACCTGGTAGCTCTAAGCTGCCTTTTGTCCCCCATCTATGGTACATGTTCACGAACCATTTGGGTTAACCAACTATGAAGCATGTTTCAAAACCCTGGGTGTTCTTTGGAGGTCATGAATGCCATAAAAGGAAAAGGAGAGGACATGAAGACATGGCTTAGTGACAGAAAGAAATCTACTTGGCCTTAAGGTTCCTACCTTCCCCTGAGATGTCCTACCCAGTACCTGAAATTTTTCAGATCTCCACACATCACAGGCCCAACATGGGAGAAATCAGAGAGGCAGAAAGAGAAGATGACTCAGCCAGATCTGGAGGCTCCATAAAGAGCTGAGATCGGTTGGATCCACACAGGCAGAAATTATCTTCTGTGTCTTTCCAGAGAACCAAAAGCCTTAACTCTAAAGCTTAGTGTAGATCCACTCATCAAAGAATGTAGTTTTCTCAACTGTGGTCCTATTGAGGCCAGTGGCAGAGCTATGGAGGAGGCAGGTATGTGGTTGCTATTAATAGTGATGTCCAGGAAAATGTGTTTTCATAAAGGATCCTGGAGGTCACCATTAATCAGCCCATTAAGACAATACAGATGGGTGAGGGACTTCATGGCAGGAGAGAGGCAGGGGTTTGTTCCTGAATGGAAATAAGAGTCTAAGTTACTGATGTAAATAAGTTACTGATGAGGTATCAGGTGAGAACAGAATAAAGCCTCTTCTGATATCAACAAAGGAATGGGGAGTTCCTGATCTACACAAGGCCACAGCATCTCTCCGGGTTATGATACAACTAAAATTAAATAGATTCCAATCACAGATCAGGGTGTAGCTTAGTGGGAGGGTACTTATCTAATATGCACAAGGCCCAGGCTTCTATCACCATCAGTACACACATTAAAAAACTGTTTTCATGTGTTCACTAAGACTGAGTCCAAGATGCCCCTTATTGTTCCATCACTGAAGGTAACCTGGTCGGTCCCACTCCAAACATAAAGGAACCTCAAGCCCATTCCTGTCCCAAGGCTGGTTTTCTTGGGGATAGCAAAGGATGTCATGTCCAACTTATATGTCCATGTGGGTGCTTTGGTTCATGAACCCAAGAGTAACTGAGAGACCATGCTGTACTCCTTATCTTTATGTAGTTGTAGTCATTAAGGAATGAAATTTATTCTCAGCTAGCATTCAAGTTGGCTGTGTCATTTCAGTTAGCACTCAGTATGTTACCAGTTCAACACTCATAAAATCCTAAGTCATTCATTGTGATACTGGTAAAGTGAGAGTCATGTTTCCTTCAGATGCATACACCCTGTCACCATGTGAGAGGCTCTGACCAGTTGACCACCATAGGCAGTTTGTATTCTGCACCTCAGGTTTACTCTGTGGTGTTAGAGCTGTCCTTGTGATGTTGGCCTTGGGTAGCAGTGCTGTGCAGACCATCCCCTGTGAGACCTCTGATTCTTGCAAAGGCTGCTTTCATCCAGTGTTGGTCTCCATCACCTACATCCTGAATCCATGTTTTTGGGAACCAGCCAGAAGATGACTCCCAGGCAGATGCAGAAGGACCTGAGTGCTCAGAGATGGTGGGTCTCCTGTGCTGTGTGGCAGAAACAGTCTTTATCATGTTTGAACTGAGCTGCAGAGATGGATGGTACAGACCTAAAGGGTGGAGTCAGAGCCCCATTGTCTCTTCTGGTCCTCACTGACTCATTGACCACCTGGCACCACAGAATACTTTGTCCTTCTAGCTGAACTGACATCCATTGCCTGGGCCAGTGCTCTTCAAGGCTTTGCTGTTCAAGACTGTCCTACAAATAGGGAATAATAAGACTTCCCATTGAGTTTTCCTTGAAAGCATTTAACCCTGTCCTTAGAACTTGATGTGTGTACAGAAATATCATGCCTGAAATCAGTTCTGACTGGTAGAATGTAGAAAGGAAGAATTTGTGGGAACTCCAGTTGGTGGGTTCAGGGGTGTTCGGCATATCTGGATTAGGGATTTGGGACACATTTTCTATGTGAGACCATTGTTACTCATATCCAGGATCTAAGGCCAATCCATGAAAGGATGGTTTCTCTAAAGAGCACAACGAGGTATGCTGAAAGACAGATGCTAACATTGTTTGAAATAGTGACACTTTGAGCAGAGAGAGCCCTGTGTTAGATGCAGGGTCTATTGGAAGTGACAAAGCAAAGCCCTGTCCTTCACATTCCAGGAGGAGAGATAGTAGCACATCAGAAAACACATGACTTCTTGTCTAGTATGCGGGCTGCAGAGTCATGCAATTCTGCAGAAATTCTCCAAAGGTAGGGGGCTGAGTTCTAGAATCAAATCTATCCATCCATTTGTTTTCATTTCCTGAGCCAGACATCCCATCAAGCTGCTGATGACAAAGATTAACTCCTCTGTAAAACAGCTCCTCCCCCTCCACAGACACGTGAGAAGGCCTCCAGGGTGGAGACACTGGATACGTGGCTGCAGACAGATAGCTGGTGCTTCAAATCTGCCATGCATGCCTCTCTAAGCCCAAGCAGAGAGAGCCCTGGGTTAGATTCAGGATCTATTGAAAGAGACAAAGCAAATCCCTGCCCTTTATGTTCCAGGAGATGAGAGTGCCACATCAGAAAACACATGATTTTCTCTCCGGTAGGTGGGCTAGGGACTCCCAGGATTCAGCAGAAGTTCTCCAGATGCAGTTTTTTTCTGTATCTGTTTCAAGATATAGGGCTCATGGCAAATGAATGTTGTAATGTCTATAATACAGTCTTAAACATGAGCAGGGCCCTGACACTGGGACAGGACAGCTGTCTAGATCAACAGTGTCTGTTACTCTTGGCCTGAAGGAGAGATGACTATAGACTTAATGATACCTGAGGATACTGAGGTGTCAGGATGACCCAGGTTCTCTGTTCCTCCCCTTGTGGACCCTGACATTCCTGTGAAGTCTCATAAGCCAATCATAACAGTTGCGAATGACATAGGCACCTGTGCAGTTAGGCTCTCCATATTGACTCATAAGGAGATGCCCATGTAACCTAGCTGAACTGTGGCTCCCTTGGCAGATCACTGACTGCCATGAGCTAGGAGACTCAGACAGCTGATCAGTCGTTCTTCTCTGTTAGCTCAAACAGGTCAAATTCCAACCCCACTGACGCTCCTCCAGGTCACCTAAAGTCAGGAGTCTGAGACAATGATCTGGATCCAGGACTTCCTGGTAGTTCTTCCCTTAAGAAGGTTAAGTATTTTGCTCAGCCAGAATCTTATCCAGTCCCAGAGAAATTTCTTAGGGCTAACATTTATGGTGAGGTCCACATAATATGGCCTTATTCCACCATACAACCTCCTCTCAACAGGGTGAATTCAGATAAAAGATCCTAATATTGCAGTTTATCTACACTGGTTGTGTCCTGCACTAAATGCTCAAATCTAATATGGGCACAATATACTGACAAGCATTAGGCAAAGTTCAGACACGATAATCTCTTTGTGCAAAGGAGAAACTCTCCACCTAACACCTAGATGTCAAATAGAACCATGGACTTTAATAAACACCCACAGAGGGGATGATACACATTTTTTTTAAGTTTCAACCTCACCATTTCAGATTTGTAGGGTAAAAATTCTTGTGTCCATCTGGATGATATTCTGAAATATTAGAGATCCATTGGTACACATGGTCTCTCTGCTACTGTGTGCAGTCCCCAGCATATTTTGATTGCTATTATAAAATGCATGAGTTCATGGCTGTCAACCACAGCTACCCCTTTGTACCAGTAAAAGGCTTTGACCATTCTCTGGCACATTAAAAACAAGTAGAACATTTCCCCTTCCACTGCATTGTGTAACAGTGATTCAATAATGTGTTGAACAGTATGGGGAGGGTCCTGTTGAAAATGGAGCTAGGAGCTGGAGAGATGGCTCAGGGCTTGAGAACACAGTCTGTTCTCTCCAGCATGTGCAGGGCAGCTCAACACTCCCTGTAACTCCAGTTCTAGGGAGTCTGATCACTCTTCTGTGTTCTACAGGCACGACACACAGGTAATACAAGAGAACACATGCAGGCAAAACACCTATATACATCAATAAGCCCTAAATAGTCCTTAAAATAAATTAAAAGTGAAACTAGAAGAAAGATAGGGGAATCTTGGGACCTTTGCATTTGGTGGAATGTTGGGACCCATGTCCTAAGCAGTTATGTTCACCCCTCTGCCTCCATGTGTGTGTCTGGGTGTGTCTACAGAAATTGATGGGCAGGACCTACATGACATGACCTCCTTTCAGTCAGTGCTCCTGAACATGTCACTCACCCTGTATGGAACTTTCTTCTCAGGTTTCTAAATGGTTCACCCTGACTGCCTTCAGATCTCTGCTCACACTCAAAAACATATGCGAGTGTGGAGGGGATGTCTTCCCTAACTGCTTTCTCTAGAGTCCCTGGGTCATCTCTTTTTAATTTTTATTTTATAAGATTTATTTTAATTTTATGTTTTGTGTACTTCTATGCCTTGTGTGTGCAGGAGCACTCTGAGGCCAGGGGGCTATGTGGAATCCCCTGGAGCTGGAGATAGGTGAGGCGGTGAAGGCTCCTAAGATGGGTGCTGGGAAATTAGCTCAGGTCCCCTGGGAGAGGAGTAAGTGATTTTAACCACCAAGCCATCTCCACAGCTCTCATCTCTCCTCCTCTTGCTCTGTTGCTTTCTAGTTCCAGTTAACCCCCAAATTTACCTTCTAGATGCCTGTCTGTCTTCCAGACCATTGCAGCTAGAGTTTGGGGATGATAGGAAGGTGAGAAGGTGCAGTGCCTGATAAAGGCTAGACACATATGGATGGATGGATGGATGGATGGATGGATGGATGGATGGATGGATGGATGGTTGGATGCATGGAGGGATGGATGGATAAGTAAAACAGCACACTGTCTTTAGAGGGAGTCTCATGTTCATAGATAATAAAATATACTAATAACCATAGTTTTATTTTTTAAATGTTCATATTTATGCATTTTCTGTACATGTGTATGAGACAGGAAAAGGGAGAACGTGTGTGCATGTTTACTCATTTACACATCAGTGAGTGGGATATAGAGGTTAGAGGACATGAGGGAGTTGTTTTTCTCCTCCCATCATCTGGGATCTGGGAATTGACTCAGCATGTCAGACTTGGCCACAGCCTTGGCAAGCCTTTACCCACTGAGCCATCTCAGTGGTCCACTCTGCTCTGATTTTCATTTGGAGAATTACCCTGTCATGGTGTGGAAAATTAGTCTTCAGAATATGAAGGGTAATGGTGATTATTATTATTATTATTATTATTATTATTATTATTATTATTATTATTATTTTGGTTTTTCAAGATAGGATTTCTCTTGTCTTGGAACTTGCTTTGTAGACCAGGCTGGCCTCGAACTCACAGAGGTCCGCCTGCCTCTGCCTCTCAAGTGCTGGGATTAAATGGTGATTAATTTTGAGTAGGGAACAATCTGTTTGCCCCACCTCTTACCATGTCCTGTTCACCAAGAAATTCCTGCTACTGAACCACTGTTCCCTCTGTCTTCTCCTTGTGCTCTGCAGGAACAAACCTAAGTCCCTACTCAAGCTCTTAAATTCCAGCCATTCACTGAGTTCCTTTCCACTTATTCACTGTCAAGGCATGGTCTCCTCACCTTAGGTAGGACACAGGTCTGAACTTTAGGCCAGATTCCCATAGCATTAGGCAACATCTTCTACAGCCCAGTCTAGGACAGAGAGACAGACATGGAGGAAGCAGGAAACTAGAGCATACAGAATGAAAGAAAGATAAAACCCCCAAGAAAAAAAGGTAGATGACTAGAAACATAAATTAAGTATTAAGAGGTAGTGGGACAGGCCTAAGCTAAAGCTGAGCATTAATAATTAATAATAAGTCTCCATGTCTTTATTTGGGAGCTGGTTGGCAGCCCAAAAGAAATTCCAACTACACCTTCCCTTGGCACTCATTAACTGCCTATAGGTTTTCATCCAGGGGTGAACCTCTGTGAGATTTCCCCATCCATAATGGTATGTGAAGTGATGGTGTCATTGTTCATGTCTCCTTAGATGGCCCTATGGTTGAAAGTTCTTAGATGCAACTTCCCTCTAATAAATAGAAAATACAATTCCACAGTAAGTGTCCTGGTTCTGTGACTCTTACAATTTCTTCAACCTACTCTTCTGAGATGCTCCCTAAGCTTCAAAAAAGGGGATTATGTCACAGATAGATCAATTGAGGCTAGACATCCCAGGGTGTAATTTGTTCATGCATTTGGAAAAGTTTTGGATCGCATTGGTGGTCTCTGTCTGTACCAATAGAGTGTTCTTTGATGGCAATGGGAGCTACAATTATCTGTGGGTATAAGGATGTGTATTTAGAATGAACCTAGAAATTATACTAGTATAAGAAAGTGGCCACAGTAGGTTTTCCTCTAGGATTCTTAACCTCACTAGCCGTATGTATTTTTCTAGGATTCTAATACAGGGTATGATTTCTCTCCTATCAAGGAGTTCTTAAGTCCAATTAGACATTTGTTGGTTACCTTCAAGCTATATGTGTTATTCTTGCACCTTTAGAGATATCTTGCCATGCTGGTCATACTATTGATTCTTTTCCTCTGTTGTTGGCTTGCATAGAGCCTATAAGTATTGTAAACTCAAGCCATTACGGGGGAGGCTTTAGGGTCAGATCCTGCTAGATTCCTCCAAGCCTTGTGTCCTATAACTTAATGGTATATTTAACAATAAAAACATATGTTCAAATTCTAGAAGGAAACCAAGGGGAACAGCCATACCCTATTTTGTTGGGGGAGTCTCTTGAACTCCCATGTCCAATAATTTTGAAGGAGGTTTCTCATTCTTTGTACTATTTATTGTTAGTCTATGGCTCTTAGGGGGAGCATTGTCACACCAGAAGTTTTATATATATATATATATATATATACACATATATATATATATATGTGTATATATATATATATATATATATATATATACATGAACACACACACACATATGTACATATACACATATATTTTAGGGAAACATAAAATAAGACTCCCTATATTTTTTCGAACACCCTGGTATTATTTATCCTACCTCCTTACTTCTGACTCTATATTGTAATCATTCCCTGTCCCAATATAAGACCCTCCTGTTTATCCTATTCCCCCTTTATAATACCTGTGCTCTGCTTCTTCTAAGCCCAATGTTTTGGGTTTTGTTTTGTTTTGCCTTGTCTTGTTTTGTTTTGTTTGAGACAGGGTTTTTTCTGTGTAGTTTTAGTGCCTGTCCTGGAACTCACTCTGTAGACCAGGCTGGCCTTGAACTCACAGACATCTGCCTGGATCTGCCTCCTGAGTGCTGGGATTAAATTGGTGCACCACCACTGCCTGGCCCCAAAGAACTTTTTAAACTTTCATGATTTCTCTGAATCTGCCAGATTATAAAAAACACATCTGATGATTCAGAGCTGAGAACTACAAATGGGAAACATGTGGCATTTGTCTTTCTTGGTCTTCATTAACTCAGTCAGTATATTTTCAATTTCCACCCATTTATCTGCAAAATTTATTATTTCATTTTTCTTTACAACTGAGTAGTGTTCCACTCTATATGTGCATCACACTTAATCATGAACCACACAATCATCCTAACGGAGGTCAAGAAAAAGCCTTGACAAAATCTCACATACCTTAATAATAAAAGTCCTTGAGTTAGCAAGGGATAGAGGAAGCATAATTCAATATAATGAGTCTACAGATGACAAACCCATTGCCCCTGAATCTAAAAGAGAGAAAAACTTGAACAGTCCCACTAAAAATAGAAATAAGACAGGGCTACCCATTAAACCAATGCACTTTAACATAGTCCTGGAAGTACTGGCTGGAGCAAGACAAGAGAATGAAATTAAAGAGATACAAATATGAAAAAGAAGTCAAACCCTTCCTATTTGCATAGTATATAATGTTGTACAGCAGAGATAACAAAATTAAACCACAAAGCCTAACTTTAGCAAAGTAGCAGGATATAAAATCAGTTTACAAAATCATTAGTTTCTCTTTTCACCAACACCAAGCACTCAAATAATTATAAGATATCATGGCCACACTACCATCCACAATGACCTAAGAAAATCTAGGAATAAAGGTAACCTAGGAGGTTAAATTCGAGTTCAATGAAAATTTTCAATCTCAGAAGAAAGAGATAGAAGAAAATATTATAAAATGAGGATATAACACATGCTCATGCATTGGTATAACTAATACTTTAAAAAATAGTCATTTTCACAAGGCAATTTGCACACTCAATTTGATCCTAATCAAAATTTCAGTAATATTTTCCACAGAAATATAAAAATCATGTGGAAGTGCAAAAGACATCAGACAGCCTAAGCTGTTCTGAGCCAAACAAGAATGTTGGAGGGATTGCTATTCCACATTTCCAAGTATATTACAGGTCTACAGTACTAAAAGCAGCATGGTACTGGCAACAAAAACAGACCTATAGACTAATGGAACAACATAGGGGACCCAAACACAAGTGTATGTAATTATGACCATCTGATATTTGACAAAGATGTTAAAAATTTTCGCTGGAGAAAAGACAGCACCATCAACAACTGCTGCTGGGAAAATGGGATGTTCACATGTAGAAGAGTGAATTAGATTCATATCTATCACCCTGCACTAAAATTAACTCCAAATGGGTTAAAGGCCCAATGAAACACTAAAAATGAGAAAAGAAAACATAGGCAGTATCCTACAAGATGCAATTATAAGAAAGGACTCTTTGACCAGGACTCCAATTGCCAGGAATTAAGTCTAACAATTGACAAATGGGAATTTGTTAAAATATAAGGCTTCTCTACACCAAAGGAAACAATCCAGCCAATGAAAAGTATGCCCATAGAGTAAAAGAAAATCTTTTCAAGCTATGCATCTGATAGAGGATTAATATTCTGAAGGTGTTAAAAAAATCTCAGAAATCAGAGATACATGAAAAGAAACAGAGCCTGTAATGGTGGAGTAGGCTTTTAATCACAGCAAACAGGAGACAGAGGCAGGCAGTCCTCAGTGAGTTCAAAACCAGCCTGGTCTACCTAGTGAGTTCCAGGATAGCCTGGACAATATACATAGATACCATGTCTCAAAAACTAAATAGAGTTAGGTAGCAGAGGATAGGGAGGAGGTAAGGAAGAATTGAAAAAAAAAGACAAGTCTAAAATGAGCTATGGATCTGAAGAGAGTTCTCAAAAGAAGGTATAAAAATGACTAAGAGCTATCTCCAAAAGTATTCATCATCCTGAGCAATCAATAAGAGAAATATAAGTTAAAACTACACTAAGACATCACATTACTCTAGTCAGAATGGCTAACAGCCTACAACAAATGTTGATGGGGTTATGGAGAAAAGACAGCCTTCATTCACTGTTGGTGGGGTTGTAAACTCAAGAACCCACTCTACAATTCAGTGTGGAGAACCACCCTCCACACACAAAAATACCTAAAAGTAAATCTACCACATGACCCTACTATAACACTCTTGGTGTTTGATCAAAGGACTTGACACACTGCTCCACAGTAACATGCTCAGCCATGTTCACTGCTACTGTATTTGCAATAGCTATAAAACAGAAACAACTTCAATGGCCTTCAACTGATGAAGTGATAGGTGACGAAGATATGGAATATGTACACAATGGAATAATTTTATGAGTATTGGTTCTGTGTGCTGATGGTATTTCATAGAGAACAAAGGGGACCAGAAGCTCATGCCTGTGGCCACAATAGGAATGGACACCAGGTTCAAATGCTGGAAGAGGCCCGATACTTGGGCACCAATGTACTGCAGGGCTAGTTATCCTGCTCACTGTGACTGCAGACAATGTAGAGTGTCTCTAGAGAGAATTTGTGGTTTGTCCTTGGAACACTTGGTCCAGAGACAGAAATATTATTCATACAGAAGTTAGGCAGACACAGGAGAAGCCTAGCGACTCTATAACTTCACGGAAATTCCTGCCATTGTCTCTTGAGATTCAAGGCAAAGAATAACAGATTAGGGATTGCACCTATAGTTGTCTGGTCTGTCTTTTGGTCTAGTTTTTTTTTCTTAAAAGATAATAAAGTAGCTGGGCGGTGGTGGCACATGCCTTTAATCCCAGTACTCGGGAGGCAGAGCCAGGAGGATCGCTGTGAGTTGGAGGCCAGCCTGGGCTACCAAGTGAGCTCCAGGAAAAGTGCAAAACTACGCAGAGAAACACTGTCTTGAAAAACCAAAAAAAAGGTAATAAAGTATATGAGTAGAGAGAACATTATTTATGCTCCAAATGGAAGTGTTTAATGTTCTCCACTAAAGACTGTCTCCTACTTGTGCTTCTGCTTCTGGGATAAACATGCTAATGTTAGCAGTGTAGGGAGCAAAGGATTTATTTGCCTGACACCTTGAGTTCAAATCCACCCCTGGATGAAGTCATGGAAGAAACTCAAGGCAGAAACCTGAGAGTAGAATCTGGGGAGGAAATTTGCTTGGTGCTTCATTCTCTCTCTCTCTCTCTCTCTCTCTCTCTCTCTCTCTCTCTCTCTCTCACACACACACACACACACACACACACACACACACACACATACACATACACACACACTCACACACACACACTTTCATACACACACACACACACACACACACATACACACACATACACACACACTCACACACACACACTTTCATACACACACACACACACACACACACACACACACACACACACACACACACACACACACTGTCTGCCAGGTTCTCTCTCTGTCTGGATCAAGCTCAGCTATCTTCCACAGACCATCTGCATAGGGATGGCACCACACAGAGTAACTTCGGCCCTGTTAAACATATTAAGACAATCAAGACAATCCCTCACAGATAATTATGCAGACTGCCCTGATCAACCTAATGATTCACTTAAGAAGTGGCCCCCACATTGGTGACAAAGGCCTGTGTGAGTCTGACAGAGAATGCTAACTAGGACAGGAAGTTCCCTGTTCACCAATGGAGTGGCACCCATTGCTGTCTGTGACATCACATGTGCTCATATCCACAGACTCACACAGCTGGACCTTTAGAGCCAAGACTCAGCTCAGAGGCATCCTAACCTGGGGTTCACTTTCCCATTTTCCTGCTGCCGAAACAGGGATTTTCTGATGTCCATCAGTGATATACTTTCACCTTTAAAAATAATCAACTAAGTAGCATCATCAAATCATTGATGATCTGCCTTATCCTGACACAGAAGAGACATCCCTGGCATCTTCCCCACCCAGAGAGTAGAACCAGTCACCACATGAGATAGGAGCAGAGCTGGGAGCAGATCTCTGAGCTGCTGGTTCCCATTAGTAGGGAGCTTTTTCTTCTAATATGAGAAATAAAAGTGTGTGAGCAAAAGTCAAAACCCTGGTGTCCATTCTGCATAACAGCTGTTGTAAAATTAATGGAGGGGCAGCAATGCATGAGTTTTCTGACAAAAATAAATCAACTTTATTTTTTAAGAACATATGCTCCACTGTGAAGTTCTTCCCTTACCTGAGACTGCCCAGGACTGGGAGATAATATACTCACATTCCATGGTGGAGAGTGGGACAGAAGCAATCAGGGAAGCAGGAACGGAGAGAGCTGGAGTTCAACTTCAAATTGTAATGATTAGGACTTGATGGTCCTGGGGACCCAGTCTAGGAACTAACTTCTGTATCTTTTTAGAAAACCAAAACACTTCACCCCAAAGGGTGGTATTGCAGTTCAGGGTTCTGATTAGAAAGGACTGTGATTTTCCTCGCTGTGGACCCAATGAGACCCTTGGCAGAGCTATTAATTGGGTCTGATAACTAGAAATGATTTTGGGGATAAAAATTTTGGGGTGTCTGGTTGAGGCTCCCCATTGATAAAGCAAGAATATTGGGCAGGTCAGTTAGAGGCAGCAGAGGAAGAGTTAGAAGTTTGTCCTTGTTGGTGGTTTCCATGAGAAATGTCCTCCTCATTTTCAGGAGTATGAACTCCTGGTCCCAAGTTGGTGGCACTGTTTGGTGAGGCTTGTGAGTCATATCCTCTGCAGTCAGATCATCACTGGGACAAGCTTTGTGTCTAGCAGCCCTGCACTATTTCCAATTCAATCTCTCTGCTTCGTGCTTACAGTTCAAGATATGAGCTCTCAGCTTCCTGCTCCTGCCACAATATCTATGGCTTGCTACCATGCTTCACTGCCATGATAGACCATAAACCCAAATAAATAATTTTCTCTGTAAGTTACCTTGTTCATGGTGTTTTGTTGCAGTAACACAAAAGAATGAATGCTTGTTGACATGAAGATTGGAAGGGGTGGTTTCTGGAGTAGTAAACTGAACAAATAGTAATGTGACAGTATGAGAGGAATCATAAGCTCCCCATCTTTGGAAGGCCATAATAGCTCTGAGAGCCATGTAAACCTCAATTAAATACCACCCAATTGAATCTAGGTATGTAGTGAATTAGCAAGATACGTGTATGCCAAGCACAACATCCCAGATTTCAAAACCAGCACATCATATCTTGTGAGAACCCCTAGTTACATTCATATGTGTTAACAGAGCCTGAGTCTGAGGTGTCATTTTTCTCCACCACAGATGGTAACCCTGAGGTTCTCCAAGCAGGAGATTTTCCTTCATGCCATTCTTGGCTTCAACCAAGGTCTGGCTGGATATACAGGAGCTAACACAGGATGACACGGCCAACCTAGGTGTTCATATAGATGGTTCCAGAGTCACCGGTTCCCCAAGAATGAAGCATGAATCTAGGAATGATCTCAGAATGTTAAGAATCAAGTCAGGATTTGCAACAGAGCCACCTTTTTCTTGTTGGGTGTTAACATACCTTCTTTTATATGCTTATACCATCTAAAGAACTATTTTGAGATTCAGGTGGATACTGAAGATGTGACCTATAGAAATTAAGGGCAAAAACTTCTGATGGACTGGATATGTTTGACAGGTTGGTGGCTTGTTTCTGCCACCTGAAAGAAGCCAGAGACTCCCATGAAACCTCAAGAAATTGCCTCTGTCAGTTTGGCCTCTGGGTGTGTCTATGGAGCACTTCCTTGGTCACTGATTGATGTTTGAAGTCCCAGCACACTGTGGGTGGTGCCATTCCTAGGGAGGTGGCCCTGAGCTGTACAAAGAAAAGGTAACTGAACAAACCTTGGGGAGTAATTAGGAAAGCATTGATTCTGTATGGTCTAACATCCACAAGTTAGAATAATGATACAAATGAATAACAGTAGGGGAAGTCATTGAATCTGAAGTTGGTTTTTCAAAATGATTAAAAGTATCAATAACCTTTATTTAGATTAGCTTTGCTTTAAATATATTACCATTAACGCTAGAAGTGAAGTTTGAGCCCTTACAGTTCATACTAAAATATACTAAGAGTTCCATGAGTACTCAATAGTTGTGCTAAATGTTGAGTGACCTAGATGAAACAGAAATATTCCTATAAGCCCAGGACCTACAGAGATGGAAGCATGAAGAAACACAAAACTGATTCAACATGTAACTCATAAAACTAAGTCAATAAAGACATTTGACAAAAGTGAACAGTTTTTAATGATGAAAACAGCTGAACAAGGTGTACTGGGCACCCAAGTGTAGTAGAGGAACACATGGAAACCCACAGTAAACTGTACTCAGTGGGGACACTGAGAGCTTTCCCTCTATGACCAGGATTGACACAAGGATGTTGCTGTGGCCACTTCTCTTTAGTGTTACCCTAGGAGTCTTAGAAAAAACAATTAGGCAAAACAAAGAACTGAAAGGTAACCCATCAATCAACTGTCACATATATCTGCAGATGACATGAACTTATTTGGAGAAAATAATAAAAAGATTCTACAGAAGGTTCTGGAACTGGTGAGCAACCATACCCATCTGTTATGTATTTCTATAAACTAATATTTACCACAAACAATTAGATGTTCTGATTTTTCTTATGCCTAGAGACAGAAGTAGAAGGGATATAGGTTTAGAAATGCCTTGTAAATGGACAATGGTGATGTTAACATGATAAAATGAATGTGCTTAATGCTACTCATCAGTGCACCTCAGAAAAGTTAAAGTAGAAAATCCCATCTATGTTTTAAAATATATATAAGCAAGGAAAATAATCATGAACAAGTTTGCACTGTGAGTGCCAGTGTCAGGGTAGAAGCAGTCCACTTGATCCTTACACCATGGATTTTACATCTGTGTATGAAACAAACTGAGCATCAAAGCTATTTAGAAATCAGTCATGTCCACAGATAAACTTGTGCAGTCACTTATCCTGTCACCACTCCTCACTTCACATGGATGATTGGTATCGAGGAAGCATTGGTATTACGTGAAACTACTTGAGCTTATGAGAGGATGTTTATCTCTATGTAAACACTGCACGATTTTAACAGGGACCAAGAGTATCCAGAAGTTTGGGGATCTAAAATTAGTTTCCATAGACTCTAAGAACTGGCTATATATTTGATGGACAACCTAAGCTCTTAACTCCTTTGTAGTTCTGTTTACTATATTTTTGTTTGCTTTTCAGCTTTAGAAACTGAGTATCCTTTTATGTTCTGGCCAGTCCATGTGCACATTTATCCCAGGATTATAAGCTTGAGTCATCTTACCTGAGTGGTAATTGACAATTTTTTACCACATATCTTTTCTCCTTGTTATACGCCATTGATAAAAACTGCCCATACTGTGCTATATAGATTGAAAGGAGAGGTTACTCATTCTTCACGACCAGGATGACTGGGAGACTAGTCTTTGAACTGACTGGGTTGGAGACCTCACATTTATACTCTCCAGCATCCTCCATCCTGACAGGATAAATGCTGAGCTGGCAATTTTGGGGGGACAGGGTCATCCTGTTTGAGAGCAGCAGACTCTGGTTATTGAAGATCCAATGGATGGAGATTCCAGGGTCAGCTGAGAAGCAAGTGAGGACCACAAAGCTTTGTACTGTGACTGTGGTGTCAATGATTCGAATGAAGGGCTGTGTCACAGGCTCTGTGAAGAGAGGAGAATAAATGACAATATTCTTCAGTGAGCTCAACCAGCTCCTCTATACTTCATAATTAATAAAGCCTACAGAGGAGAGAATTTGGACCTGAGAATATATATTGCATTGATCTGCCACCCACAGGCTATATGACTATGATTCAGATACTGAGTTTGCTGCATCTCAAATTACCTATAACAAGACACCTTGCAAATGATAACTGCTTCACTTGTGAGTTAAGCTTAGTTATGAGCAGTGGCCTGATCTTGGTATCAGGGAGATACTCAAATCAACAGCATCAGTTACTATTTACCTGCAAAAGAGAATTTCCTAGACTTGACCCCTGATAATAAGAAGGAATACTGAGTAAATATCATCTCTGTATTTACCCTTCGGGACATTGATCTTCCTGTGAAGTCTCTTAAACCTATCAGAATAATTGGCTAATGGTCTGGGAACCTATCCATTTGGACTCAGAAGGAGAGGATGCCCAGGTGACCTACCTAACTGCAGCTCCCAAGACAGTGCACAGCCAGTTACACACTCTATGGAACTTGGACAGTCAGTAAAGATTTGATCCCTATCAGCAACAACAGGAAATTAAAGCAAAACATTGACAAAATATCCCGTGTTGCCTGGAGAAGAGTCACGGGCAGAGTTTTGGAGCTAGGACTTCCTGGTACTCTCTGTAAGGATCCCATGGCTTCCTCAACCAATACCTGCCTGGAAACTACAAAATCTCTCTTGAGGCCTTGTATGGTGAGAGTCCCAAGAGTCTGGCCTGTGTCTGACATGCTTGTATTGTTATCCATCAAATATTCTCTTCTCTGCAGAGGAAGACCAGTGAGGGTTTCTAATCAATTGTTGTCTACTGTATGTGTGTCTTGCAATCAGGCATAAAACCCAGTGTGGGTACACAGTGCTGTAAGGGAAACAGCAGGCACAACCCAGTTCTGAGAGTGTAATGTATGAAGTAGGATCCACACCCAGCAGTTGGAAGCCATAAAAGCTCACTTACTGTTCACATGGAGTTGCACATATGCTTTTTCAATTTTGTAATCTTTGTTCAAAGTTTCTAGCATGTATAATCCTGCATCTTTCTCAGTGATGCCCTCGATCAGCAGGGATCCATTGGTGTACACTATTTCTCTTTGGCTGTGTGCAAGCCCCCAGAGGGTGGAATTTGTGGCTTTGCTATATTCTGCAATTTCAAAAATGTCTGTCCTATGCACTGATTTGTACCAGTAAAATTCTTGAAGATCTTCTGGCAGATTATGAACTAGGAGAAGAACACTTTTCCCTTCAGCAACATACTGAGGCACTGATTCGATTGTGACTCGGGTGGAGGTTGGATAGTTAGAGCATGTAGAAACGGAGGCTGGAAGAGAAAAAAGCCATCAATTGAAGAACATTAGGTTGGGGGAAGGATGGTAACCACTGTTCTGAACAGAAGAATTCATGCCTCAGCCTAGAGATGCAGATGTGGGTGTGTCTATCCTTCAAGGTGGAGGTAGCAACATGACCTCCAATCCCTGAGTGCTTCTGCATGTGTCATTTCCTCTGCAAGGAGCTCTCTCAGTGGTTGTTAAATGACTCTTTTTCATTGTCCTCAGTCTGACACTGTACACACTCATGAACACTGTGATTTGAGTTGATGTCTCCCTTGAAATCTACCAACCATAGAAGTTTAATTTCTGGCTTTTTTCAGTTTGCTTTATCACTCCCGTCTACTCCTGACCTCACTTATTGATCTCCTTGGTGATTTGTCCTGCAGTCCACAGGACTAGGGCTGGGTGAGGACAGGAGCAGTCTTATGTTCTTGGCAAGCTCAAGTCATAGAAAAGTCTTGGATACGAGGCTGACTTGTTTTATGTCAACTTGACACAAGTTAGAGTCCCTTGGAAAGCAGGAGAGTCAATTTAAAGTGCCACTATCAAATTGACCTGTGGGCAAGACTGTAGTACATACTATACCCACCCCCCACACACCATATTATTAAATTGTAGATTAGTGTGAAAGTATTCAGCTTACTGCAGGCAGTTACACCCCTAGGCTGTCAGTCTTGGGTGATAAAAGGGAGTCAGCTGACCAAGCCATAGGATAAAGTCGGTAAGCAGCACTCCTCTATGGTCTCTGGACCAGTTCCTGGATTTTATTTATGATGCTCTCAGTTTTGAGAGCATCATACATACACAAGTTTTGCAGGGGCAACTAAAAACCATTGTTCCCTATTAAGCTCTGAGAAGAAGTAAGAATAAGTCCTAGACAAATGATCTCCGGGGTCATATGTAGTCAAGCCGGGGAAACATGACAGGGGCCAGGGCTTTCTGGTGCTCATCTCTGTGAGATGCTATGGTTTCCTCACACACATGGATAGAACCCATAGATACTGGACAGAGTCAGACATTTTATGCTGAATTACCTTCCATCAATGACTTCCTCGATATTGGGAGTGGGGGAAGTCAGACTACAGGCAATGATCTATGGCCATTTGTCTCCACCAGATGTGTCCTGTACTCAAACCCCAGTACTCAAACCCCAGCATGGAGACACAGTGCAGAGAAGAGTCACACACAAGCCAGGCATGAGAGTCCTGTGTGTTTAAGCCTCACCCAGCACTGAACAATCACACAGAATCACTTACTGTTCACCTGGAGTTGCACATGGGCTACTTCAGCTTTTAGATCTGTAGTCAGAGTTCGTAGGGTATAGAATCCAGCGTCCTTCAAGGTGACATTGTGGAGCAGCAGGGATCCATTCCTGAACAATGCTTCTCTACCACTGTGTGCAGGCCCCTGCAAACTTGAATCCATGGCTCTTAGGTGTCGAGCAACCTCAAAATTCTTGTATGCAATCACCCCTTTGTACCAGTAAAGAGCTTGAAGATTCTCTGGGAGATTGTGAACAAGTAGAAGAACACTTCCCCCTTCAGCAACACTGGGTGGCACTGATTCAATAGTGGGCTTGGCAGAGTGGGGAGGTTGCCCATAGGTGAAAAGGGAGGCTAGAAGAGAAGAGAGATGCATTAATAATTTGAACTTTGTATTTTGCTAAGATGAGTCCCTCTGTCTTTTACAGCTGTGTCCATTGCTCAGCCGAAGTGTGTGGGGTTTTGTCTCACTTTCCTTCTTGTTGGGGGTCAGCACATGACCTCTACATCTCAGTGTCCCCAAAGTTGTCTTTTTCACTGTATGGCACTCTCTCCTCAGGTGTCAACATGGCCTGGCTCACTGCCCTCAGACCCCTGCTCACATTTATGGTAGATTGGTGTTGGGGTGATGCCTGCCCCTCCTCTTCCCCTACACAACCTGAATCTTCTCTCTCTGATGTTTTGCTATTGTTCTGTTCCTCTTGTGGTTCCAGCCAACACCTTACTTCACCCTCCAGCTTCTTGTACTTCAAGTCCACTCTAACTGGGGCATTGTAAGAACCATGATTTGTCTTATATTTTTAAAAGAAAATGCTGCCTAGAAAAATCTCAGATACCTATAGAGACTCAATCAATGAATGATGTCTCAGAACCCTGTATGCCCATGGATTATTTAAGAAAAACATAGGTTTGGGGGTACAGTGTAAAATTTTTTCACTGGCTTTTTTGGGCGTTTATTTACAAATTATATTTGTGTGAGAGTTTGTGTGCAAAAGCTTGTCTCAGTGTGCATGGGGCATGGGTGCAGGACACAGTACTTAGGTGGAGGTCAGAGGACATTTTGTGTTCCTTGCTTCTCAGTTCATCAGACAATGAACCAAATGCCCATATCCACTGATATCAGGGCCGTGTCACTGATCACTACCAGCTTGATTTTTTGTTTGTGAAGTCATAACTGAGAACATCAGTCTTCAGAATATTGTGGTCATGGTGTATAACTTTGGTTAAGAACAATCACCACCACCCCTTATGGTTTCTTGTTCATTGAGAGCTTCCTGCTGCTGAGCAACTCTCTGGCCTGTGTCTTCTCCCCTACAAACCCTGAAACTCCTCTCAGCTCCTTGTCCTGTTTAGGAGACTCCAAATGGTAAGTCAGACCTCTCTTCTCACACACTCTCAACTTGCAGTTTCACCTGTGAGCAGGAGCCCGTGACAGGTAGCGTACTCTTTGGAGAGGGGTACAGAGAGTGTATTCCTGGTCTCTGTGGCACTGTATGTCTTCTTCCTGTGGCACATCTACTCCAGCACAGCTTGCAAATTCTGTTTTCCTTCCCCACTCTGAGCTGAGCAGGCAGAGCAATCCACAGACTCCCATGGGCTGTGGGTGGGTCTGTGTTCAAAATATTTCTCTGCCCCCTCCACTGACAGTGTTGCCTGGTGTCTTTCTCCCCTTCTGTCTTTATGTTTCAGTTGTGTAGATCACATGTGGACAAGGATGATGAACATCCCTGGGCCTTGAAAGAGCAGCATCTTAATCTAGTGTTGCCCTCTGCTGTATCCTGGCGTTGGTCTGTCAGCACCCAAGAGGGAGTCTCTATACTACCTATGTGGGACAGAAACCCAGCTATATTCAGTCTCCCCTGTGATCTCAATGTTCTGGAAAGATGGAATTGCTTTCACCAGAAAGTGGTCAGAAATGTCTGTGAGGGCTCCAAAGGGACCAGTCATATTGTGCATGAGAAAAGGGACAAAACTTTTCTCTCTGCAGTCACTAGTCAGGGTACTGACTCAGGACAAAGGCCCAAAAGCAGATGTGTCAGGAGTCTCCCTGCCTGGGTGACTGGGAATAGGAGACCCGGGTCACAGAAGGAGGATGTGGATTCTACTGTCCTGTGTAGAGTTGCAAGGCAATGCTCCCACTTCCTCTGCTTACTGAGCTATGTGATGGGTCTGTCCTTTAGTTCTTTTGCCATTCTAAGATACCTTGGACTTCAGTCTAGGTCATTTTGCTTGGGTATCCTACCTTTCCCAAAGAAACGACATAAAGGAGGAGCTGAATATGATGGTCTATCAATGTAGCAGATACAGGAAGGAGACAGTAGATCTGAGAAGACTATCCATGACTTCCAGGTCTGAAGTGACAGAAGTGGAAAGCAGGCTACATGGTAAAGTCCTGATTCAGACAAATGATTTTCTGTGTACTGATTGTGTGGCCTGATAGGTCCCCCTGTTTGTCACTGGGTAACTGCAGCTCACATCTTTGTAGCTGTGCAGATCAGCAGAACCTCTAACCATTTGCCTCCAGGAGAGAATTTCCTGAGTTGAACCCCAGAGGGCAAATACTTGTCAGGAGATCCTGTGTTTTCTGTGCCCTTCTTTGGCAACCATAACCTTTCTGGAAGTCTTATGATTAATCAGAACATTTATTTAAAAGCTTGGGCACCTTTACTCTCCCTGCTTAGTCTCTGAACAAAATGTCTGGGGATCTAGCCTACTTGTCGCTCTCATAACAGTACACTAGCTGGTTCCACATATCATAAGATTTCAAGTGTTAAAATGTTCCCTGACAGCAGGAAGTAAAAATGTAACTCTACTAAAATGCTTCTCAGGGCTGCCTGGTGTTGAGTCTGGGACTAGGTCCTCAACCACAGCTTCCTGGGGCTCACCATTCTATCAGAATCCCATTCCCATTCAATCCATTAACCAGGCCCACTCTCTGTCCCTTGGGGACTTTCTCAGGGACAAATTCCTTATGAGTAATCCAAGAGTATAGACAGTGAATGATATCCTGGATTAGGTTATCCACCATGCATCCAGCTGCCTGCAAGGTATGGTCAAATGAATGATTCTGGTCAAGTACAGTTGTTCTCCACTTTGTGTGTCCTGCAGTAAATACTCAAACCCCAACATGAGGACACAATGCAGATCGAAAGTCTGTGTGTGTGTGTGTGTGTGTGTGTGTGTGTGTGTGTGTGTGTGTGTTGTGCTTTGATCTGCCAGCCATAGGTTGCATGACTCTAATTCAGATACTGAGTTTGCTATGTCTCAGTTTCCCTATAATAGGACACATTGCAAATGATCACTGCTTCACCTGTGAGTTAACCTTAGTTATGAGGTTGCAATGGGGGAGATGCTCACCTCAACAGATTCTGCTACTACTTACCTGAAGAAGAGAATTTCCTAAGCTTGACCCCTGAGAACAAGGAGGTGTACTGAGTAACTGTTGTCTCTGTTTTAATCCTTTGGGACATTGATCTTCCTGTGAAGTCTCTTAAACCTATCAGAATAATTGGCTAATGGTCTGGGAACCTATCCATTTGGACTCAGAAGAAGAGGATGCCCAGGTGACCTACCTAGCTCCCAAGTTAGGGCACAACCGGTTACACACTCTACAGTACTTGGAGAGTCAGTAAAGACTTGATCCCTATCAGCAATAACTGGAAATTAAAGCCAAACATTGACAAAATATCCCCAGTGTCACCTGGAGAAGAGCCACAGGCAGAGTTTTGGAGCTAGGACTTCCTGGTACTCTCTGTAAGGATGCCATGGCTTCCTCAGCCAATGCCTGTATGGAAACCACAGAGTATCTCTTGAGGCCTTGTATGGTGAGAGTCCCAAGAGTCTGGGCTGTGTCTGACATGCTTGTATTGAGTTATCCATAATATATTCTCTTCTCTGCAGATGGAGCCCAGCGAGGGATTCTGATCAATTGTTATCTACCCTATGTGTGTCTTGCAGTCAGTGCCTAATCTTCAGTGTGGGGACACAGTGCTGTGAGAGAAACAGCAGGCACAACCCAGTTCTGACAGGGTAAAGTATGAAGTAGGATAAGCCACACCCAGCAATTGGAAGCCATAAAAGGTCACTTACTGTTCACATGGAGTTGCACAAATGCTTTCTCAATTTTGTAATCTTTGTTCAAAGTTTCTAGCATGTATAATCCTGCATCTTTCTCAGTGATGCCCTCGATCAGCAGAGATCCATTGCTGTACACCATTTCTCTTTGGCTGTGTGCAAGCCCCCAGATGGTGGAATTTGTGGCTCTGTTGTATTCTGCAATTTTAAAGATGTCTGTCCTATACACTGATTTGTACCAGAAAAATTCTTGAAGATCTTCTGGCAGATTATGAACTAGGAAAAGAACGCTTTTTCCTTCAGCAACATACTGAGGCACTGATTCGATTGTGACTTGGGTGGAGGTTGGAGTGTTAGAGCATGTAGAAACGGAGGCTGGAAGAGAAAAGAGCCATCAATTGAAGAACATTGGGTTGGTGGAAAGATAGTAACCTCTGTTCTGAACAGAAGGATTCATGACTCAGCCTAGAGGTGCAGATGTGGGTGTGTCTATCCTTCAAGGTGGAGGTCAGCAACATGACCTCCAATCCCTGTGCTTCTGAATGTGTCATTTCCTCTGAAGGGAGCTCTCTCAGTGATTCTTTAAATGACTCTTCTTTCATTGCCCTCAGTCAGACACTGTACACACCCATGAACACTGTGATTTGAGATGATGTCTCCCTTGAAATCTACCAACCATAGATTTTCAGCTTTTGCCTTTTTTTTCAGTTTGCTTTATGGCTCCAGTCAACTCCTGACCTCACTTATTGATCTCCTTGGTGATTTGTCCTGCAGTCCAGAGGACTAGGGCTGGGTGAGGACAGGAGCAATCTTATGTTCTTGGCAAGCTCAGGTTATAGAAAATTCTTGGATATGAGGTTGACTTGTTTTATGTCAACTTGACACAAGTTAGAGTCCCTTGGAAGGCAGGAGAGCCAATTTAAAGTGCCACTATCAAATTGACCTATGGGCAAGACTGTAGTACATACTACACACACACACACACACCATATTTTTAAATTGTAGATTAGTGTGAAAGTATTCAGCTTACTGCAGGCAGTTACACCCCTAGGCTGTCAGTCTTGGGTGATGAAAGAGAGCCAGCTGACCAAGCCATAAGGATAAAGTCAGTAAGCAGCACTCCTCTATGGTCTTTGGACCAGTTCCTGGATTTTATTTATAATGCTCTCAAATTGGAGATATACATACCCAAGTTTGGCAGGGGCAACTAAAAACCATTGTTCGCTATTAAGCTCTGAGAAGAAGTAAGAATCGAGTCCTGGACAAATGATCTCCAGGGTCATATGTTGTCAGGCCTGGGACACATGACAGGGGCCAGGGCTTTCTGGTGAACAACTCTGTGAGATGCTATGGTTTCCTCACACTCATGGATAGAACCCATAAATACTGGACAGAGTCAGACATTTTATGCTGAATTACTTTTCATCAATGTCTTCCTCGATATTGGGAGTGGGGGAAGTCAGTCTACAGGCAATGATCTATGGCCATTTGTCTCCACCAGAAGTGTCCTAAGTGCTCAAACCCCAGCATGGCGACACAGTACAGAGAGGAGTCATGCACAAGCCAGGCTTGACAGTCCTGTGTGTTTAAGCCTCACCCAGCACTGAACAATACCAGAGAATCACTTACTGTTCACCTGGAGTTGCACATGGGCTACTTCAGCTTTTAGATCTGTAGTCAGAGTTCGTAGGGTGTAGAATCCAGCGTCCTTCAAGGTGACATTGTAGAGTAGCAGGGATCCATTCCTGAACAATGCTTCTCTACCACTGTGTGCAGGCCCCTGCAAACTTGAATCCATGGCTCTTAGGTGTCGAGCAACCTCAAAATTCTTGTAAGCAATCACCCCTTTGTACCAGTAAAGAGCTTGAAGATTCTCTGGGAGATTGTGAACAAGTAGAAGAACACTTCCCCCTTCAGCAACTCTGGGTGGAACTGATTCAATAGTGGGCTGGGCAGAGTGGGGAGGGTGCCCACAGGTGAAAAGGGAGGCTAGAAGAGAAGAGAGATGCATTAATAATTTGAACTTCATATTTTGCTAAGTTGAATCCCTCTGTCTTTTACAGCTGTGTCCATTGCTCAGCCTAGGTGTGTGTGTGTAAGTGTTTCACTTTCCTAGTCGGTGGATCTCAGCACATGACCTCCACATTCCCAGTGTCCCCACTCTTGTCTTTTCCACTGTATGGCAATCTCTCTTTAGGTGTCAACAGGGCCCCAGCTCACTACTTCCTACTTGGTGGCGGTCAGCACATGACCTCCATGTTCTCAGTGTCCCCAAAGTAGTCATTTCCACTATATGTCACTCTCTCCTCAGGTGTCAACATGGCCTGGCTCACTGCCCTCAGACCCCTGCTCACATATATGGTAGATTGGTGTTGAGGTGATGCCTGCCCCTCCTCTTCTCCTACACACCCTGCATGTTCTCACTCTGACCTTTTGTTGTTGTTGTTCTGTTCCTCTTGTGGTTCCAGCCAATACCTTACTTCACCCTCCAGCTTCTTGTACTTCAAGTCCACTCGAACATTGTAAGAACATTTGTGGCATTGTAAGAACCATGATTTGTCTTATATTTTTAAAAGAAAATGCTGCCTAGAAAAATCTCAGATACCTGTAGAGACTTAATCAATGAACGATATCTCAGAACCCTGTATGCACATGGATTTATTTAAGAAAAACATAAGTTTCGGGATACAGTGTAAAATTTTTTCATTGGCTTTGTCTTTGCATTTATTATAAATTATATTTGTGTGAGAGTTTGTTTGCAAAAGCCTGTCTCCTTGTGCATGGGAGATGGGTGCAGGACACAGTACTTGGGTGGAGGTCAGAGGACATCATGTGTCCTTGTTTCTCAGTTGATCAGACAATGAACCAAAAACCTATATCCACTGATATCATGGACATGTCACTGATCACTACCAGCTTGACTTTTTTGTTTGTGAAGTCATAACTGAGAACACCAGTCTTCAGAATATTTTGGTCATGGTGAATAACTTTGGGTAAGAACAGTCCCTTATCCCTTACCATTTCTTCTTTATTGAGATCTCCCTGCTGCTCTGGCACTGTCTTCTCCCCTACAAACCCTGAGACTCTTCTCAGCTCCTTGTCCCGTTTAGGAGACTCCAAATGGTAAGTCAGTCCTCTCTTCTCACACACTATCAACTTACAGTCTCACCTGTGAGCAGGAGCCCGTGACAGGTAGCGTACCCTTTGGAGAGGGGTACAGAGAGTGTATTCCTGGTCTCTGTGGCACTGTATGTCTTCTTCCTGTGGCACATCTACTCCAGCACTGCTTGCAAGTTCTGTTTTCCTTCCCCACTCTGAGCTGAGCAGGCAGAGCAATCCACAGACTCCCATGGGCAGTGGGTGGGTCTGTGTTCAAAATATTTCTCTGCCCCCTCCACTCTCAGTGCTGCCTGGCGTCTCTCTCTCCCCTTCTGTCTTTGTGTTTCAGTTGTGCAGAACACATGTGGACAAGGATGATGAACATCCCTGGGCCTTGAAAGAGCAGCAGCTTAATCTAGGGTTGCCCTCTGCTATATCCTGGCCTTGGTCTGTCAGCAATAAAGAGGGAGTCTCTGTACTAAATGTGTGGTACATGTAGTACAGAAACCAATATATACTCACAGTCTCCCCTGTGATCTCAATGTTCTGGAAAGATGGAATTTGCTTTCATCAAAAAGTGGACAGTGATGTCTGTGTGGGCTCCAAAGGGACCAGCTATGTGGTGCATGAGGAAAGGGACAAAACTATTCTCTTTGCAGTCACTAGTCAGGGTACTGACTCAGGACAAAGGCCCAGGAACAGACGTGTCAGGAGTCTCCCTGACTGGGTGTGTGGGAATAGGAGACCCGAGTCACAGAAGGAGGATGTGGATTCTACTGTCCTGTGTAGAGTTGCAAGGCAATGCTCCCACTTCCTCTGCTTACTGAGCTACGTGATGGGTCTGTCCTTTAGCTCCTTTAGCTTTCTAAGATGCCTTGGACTTCAGTCATTCTGCTTGGGTACCCTACCTTTCCCAAAGAAACTACATAAAGGAGTAGCTGAATATGATGGTCTATCAATGTAGCAGATACAGAAAGGAGCCAATAGATCTGAGAAGACTGTATCCATGACTTCCAGGTCTGAAGTGACAGAAGTAGACACCAGGCTACAAGGTAAAGTCCTGATTCAGACAAATACTTTTCTAAGTAATGATTGTGTGGCCTCAACCCCCCCCTCCTGTTTGTCACTGGGGAACTGCAGCTCACATCTTTGGAGCTATGCAGATCAGCAGAACCTCTAGCCCTTTGCCTTCAGGGCAGAATTCCCTTAGTTGGCCCCCAGATGGAAAGCAATTATCAGGAGAACCTATGTTTTTTGTCCCTCTCTTTGGCAACCATGACCTTCCTGGAAGTCTCATAACCATTTCAGGACATCTATTTAATGGTCTGGGCACCTGTGCTCTCCCTGCTTAGTTTCTGGACAAGATGTCTCAGGATCTAGCCAAACTCAAGCTCTCCTAACAGTACACTAGCTAGTTCCACATATCACAAGACTTCAACTGTTAAAAAAATGTTCCCTGACATCAGGAAGTAAAAATGTAACTCTAGTAAAATGTTTCTCAGGGCTACCTGGTGTTGAGTCTGGGACAGAGGTCCTCAACCAGGGCTTCCTGGGACTCACCATCGCATCACAATCCCATTCCCATTCAATCCATTGAACAGGCTCACTCTCTGTCACTTGGGGACATTCTCAGGGACATATCTCTTATGAGAACCCCAAGAATATAGATAGTCGAAATAGCCTAGGGTGATTTACCTACCATGCATCCAGACATCTACAAGGTCCAGTCAAATGAAGGATTCTGACCTACGGCAGTTGTTCTCCATTTTGTGTGTCCTGAACTAAATGCCCAAACTCAAACATGGGGACACATGTAGAGTGGAGGTAGACACAGGCTAGGTTTGATATTTCTGTGCATCTCCAGTGTAATGAACCCCAACCCGCACCCAGATTTCATACAGAATCACTTACTGTACACATGGAAGTACATGGTTGTTGTAGATACAATTTTACCAGCTCTATTCACTGTTCGTAGGGTATACAATCCTGTGTCCTTCTTGGTGACATTTTTCAGCCACAGGGATCCATTGCTGTACACCATTTCTCTGTCACTGTGTTCAGGCCCCATCACACTCTGATTAGTGTTCAGTGCAAATAGTGCAATTCTGAGGTTCACATTCCTCACCTCCTTGTACCAGGAGAAAGCTAGAAGATTCTCTGGCAGATTGTTGGCACGTAGAAGGACGTTTTCTCCTTCAACCACTTGGGGCGGCACTGATTCAATGGTGACTTGGGCAGTGGTGGACAGGTGCCAGCAGGTGAAAAGGGAGGCTAGACCAGAAAAGAGAAAGACAACCAACACTGAGCAGGTACGTTCATCACTCAGATTAGGTGTGTGGTAGGGTGTGCCCACCCTCCTTGATGGAGGTGAGCAACATGACTACCATTTCCTCAAAGTTTCTAACTATGTCATTTCTCTATATGGGGATTCCTTGCTCCAAGTGTCTACCTGGATCCCCACACAGTGTCCCCACATCCCTCTTCACATAAACAGCATTTGGTGCAAGGAGCAATGCTCTCTGACCTCCACCTCTAGAGAGCCCTCACTTTCTGACATTTTTCTCAGTTCCCTTCCTAGTTCTAGCCACCTTGAGACTTCATGCTCTAGACAATCTGATCTCTGTTCCACTATAATCAGTTGTTTGTGATAACCTGGAGTCTTTGGAAGGTTCAATTCCTGTAAAAGACACAGACACCAGTGGAGAAAGAAAAGAAAATGGAAGAAAGAAGGAAGGAGGACTGTGTCCATGGATTTTTCTACATAGTCTCTAGGTTTGGCAATAATGACAATAATTATAGTCAAGTGTGATTTAATTTTTTTTACATTTACTTATGTGTTTGATGTATGTATTTGTGAAGGACCTGTCTCAGTGTGTGCATGTGTCCGTCTATGAAATGGTGCTCATGGGAAGCATGTGTCCCAATGTGTACATCTGCAGGTCTGTATGTCAGGTCCTCTATGGAGGGCTGGGTTGATCTTTCAGGAGTCTGTTTTATTTGTGTGGGGACTGAGGAATGAATTCAGGTTGTATACCTGGACACTGAGCAATCTCACTGGTCCACCCCTTTTTGATTTTTGTCTGGAGAGTGAACCTGTCAGGGAATATCAGTCTTCAGAACACAGCAGCCAATATGACTGACTTCAAATATTTAGTGTTTGGGGCTTTTCACTTTCCCTCATCACCTCCTGTCTGCTGAGAGCTTCAGGCTGCTGTGCCTCTGACCCTCCCTGTGCCTTCTGCCTTGTGACTGCAAACAGAAACCCCAAGTATCCTCTTGGGCTCCTTTCCTCTTTAGAACACTCCATCCTGCTTCTGAGGTCCCTTCCCTCCACACTCAGAGAATAGACACACTTACCTGTGAGAAGAAGCCCCTGCCAGGGGGTGCAGCCCTTGCATGGAATCAGAGATGACACCTCCATCTCTCTTCTAACTGTGCTTTCCTCCCTTGGAGATGAGCTTCACCTTTACTTCAGGCTCCAAGTTTGGCTGTCCTTTTTTCCTCTAAGGTGTGTGTCTTCCCAGGCACATCACAGAATTAAATGGACTGTGGGTGGTGGGGTCTGTGTCCAAGGCACTGCTCTGTCCCTTCCACTCTCAGTGCTGTCTCAAATCCCTCTCACTTTTTCTCTCCTTATATTTCACCTCCAAGTAACACATCAAGCTACAAGGCTGATAAACATCCTCACACCCTCAGAGAATAAGGGACATCTGCTGTGATGGCCTTGGGTCTGTCAGCTGCAAGGAAGGTGGCTCATTTCTACCTATGTGTCCATGTGACACAGAGATCCATGTAATCACCCAGTGATTCTCAGTGCTGTGAAAAGGTGGGATTTACTCCCAGCAGTAAGGGTACAGGGATGCCTCTGAGGACTGCAAGGACCTTCTGAGTGATGACCAGGGAAGTAGATCAGTCCTTTATCATTGGTGTAACCAGTCAAAATTCTGATGCAGGAGAAACCTGAATCAGTTGTGTGTGCAGTTTCATGTACTCAGTGTTGGGGAAGAGGTGAGATGTATGACCTTAAAAGAACTGTGAGCTCCCTCTTCCTATGAAAGATTTCAAGGCAACCCTCCAGTATGTTGAGTCAGCTGAACTGTGTGAGCCCATGTCCTCTCTGATCTTGCTGGGTCACCTTTTCCCTTTGTCTATGTAATCCTCCTGCAATAATCCTGACTTCTATGGGATATGCTAGGAGGAAGGGTGCTTTCAGGTTCCCCATGTAGAAAGGTGTTCTCAAGCATAGAAAGCATCCAGTAGGTCAAAGCAGGGTTCAGGACAGGAACTCTGAAATAGTGGAGACAGGGATGAAAACTAGTCTGGAATGTGGGTTCATGGCTCAGGGAAGCCATTTTCTGAATGTTGACCATATGTCTTGATATCACTCCCCAGAGATCATTAAGAGGACTGCAGTCTCATGTCTAGGGCTACAGCAAGGATGGTCAACAACCCAAATGTGAACTGCCTGATACCTTCAGTACATGTATGGGATCAACATGCAGTTTCTAGTTCATCTCTGCTGTCTAAATTTTTCCCTTCTCTTTTCCCAAAGGGATCTCTGTATTTGAGTATAGAGAACATTGGTTCAAATGCATGTGTCATACTCTCTTCCCTATGAACTGTTCTAGGATTCTTTCCCTTGCTATAATAAAAACACGCTGGCCGGGCGGTGGTGGTGCATGCCTTTAATCTCAGCACTCGGGAGGCAGAGGCACGCGGATCTCTGTGAGTTCAAGGCCAACCTGGGCTACCAAGTGAGTTCCAGGAAAGGCACAAAGCTACACAGAGATACCCTGTCTCGAAAAAAAAAAACCAAAAAAAAAAAAAAAACCACCCTGGACACAGGAGAACAAAGGATGTGTTTGCCTTCCATGCCTGGGTCATAGTGTAGCAATGGTTCATATTGTGGCTCATGCTAAACTAGCTTTCTTATACAAGCAAGGACCAACTGCCTAAGGATGATACTCCCACAGTGTCCTGAGTCCTCCTATGTCAGTTAAGACAATGGCTCAAGACATGACCACAGCCCATCCTGATAAAGATAGTTACTCTGTTGAGACACATTTTTCACAGGTGACTTTGGGCTATGTCAAGGTGACAGTTAATGCTAACTGAGACACTATTTCAGACCATTAAGTCTTCCTCCTCCACAGGGAGATTCCCAAAGAAGTTCCCCATTCATCAATTAAGTGTCTTTCTCTGTTTGCTGTGGTCATCATATGTGCTGATGTCCACTCTCCCTCAGAGCTGGGCCATCAGAGCCAGGAAAGAGCTCATGACACCTATCCTGGGTTCATTTTCTGATTCCCCAAATCTTCAGCCAAGGGACATTCTGATGTCTACCACTGACATTGTGGAGAATAAGTAAAATAGCATCATCGAACCATTAGCTTCATCTTGATTCAGGAGAGGCTCCCAGGCACATTCATCACCTGACTCTAAAGACTTCACATGAATCAGAGCAGAAGTCATTCATCAACTGAAAAAAAGACAGCAGCTGGGAGGATGTGGGATAAAAGAATGCAAACATGGTTCAAAGCTCTGGGTGTTCCTTTGGGCCATGGAAATCATGAAAGCAAATGGAGGGAACAGGAAGGCATAAGTTATTGGCAGAAAGAAAAATCTACTTGACTTTAAAAACAGTCTGTCCATCTTGGAAATTACTGCTAAGTGGGAGAAATTATTCTCAGTGCAGTCTATCATACAAAAGAGAAATCAGAGATTCAAGGAAAGAGTTGGAGCTGAAATATCCTGAAATCACAGGAGTTTGTGCCAGTAGACACAGACTGGGGATTAACTTCTGTGTCTATCCATGAAACCAAGACTTCACACAAAAGCTCAGTGCTGATATTTACCAAGACCTGTAATTTTCTTAGCTATTGACCTACTGAGGCCAATGACTGAGTTCTAGACATGAGAGATATAGGCACCCTCTGGACCACTGCCAGCAGACCAAGGTGGGGTCAACCTTGTGGATTCCTGAGAGCCTCCCCAGCACCCTGCCTCTCTGCAGTTGTGGGTGATAGTCTGGCCATCCCTTCCCTCACATTTAGTATCCACTTATGAGTGAGTACACACTATATTTGTCCTTCTGAGTCTGGGTTACCTCACTCAGGATGATATTTTCTAGTTACATCCATTTGCCTGCAAATTTCATGATATCATTGTTTTTTACTGCTGAGAAGTACTCCATTGTGTATATGTGCCACATTTTCCTTATCCATTCTTCAGTTGAAGGACATCTAGGTTGTTTCAAGGTTCTTGCTATTACAAATAATGCTGCTATGAACATAGTTGAGTATGTGTCCTTGTGGTAAGGTTGAGCATTCCTTGGGTATATGCCCAAGAGTGGTATAACTGGGTCTTGAGGAAGACTTATTCCCAATTTTCTGAGAAACCGTCATACTGATTTCTAGAGTGGCTATACAAGTTTTCATTCTCACCAACAGTGGAGAAGTGTTCCCCTTGCTCCATATCCCCTCCAACATAAGCTGTCTTCAGTGTTTATGATCTTAGCCATCTGACAGGTGTAAGATGGTATCTAAGAGTTGTTTTGATTTGCATTTCTCTGATGACTAAGGATGTTGAGCAATTCTTTAAATGCCTTTCAGCCATTTGAGATTCTTCTGTTGAGAATTGTTAAGCTCTGTAGCCCATTTTTTAATTGGATTGTTCAGTATTTTGATGTCTAAGTTTTTGAGTTGTTTATATATTTTGTAGATCAGCCCTCTGTCAGATGTGGGGTTGGTGAAGATCTTTTCCCATTCTGTAGGTTGTCGTTTGGTCTTATTGACCATGTTCTTTGCTCTACAAAAGCTTCTCAGTTTCAGGAGGTCCCACTTATTAATTGTTGCTCTCAGTGTCTGTGCTACTGGTGTTATGTTTAGGGATTGGTCTTTAGTGCAAATTTGTTCCAGACTACTTCCCACTTTCTCTTCTATCAAACTCAGTGTAACTGGGTTTATATTGAGGACTTTATTCCACTTGGACTTGAGTTTTGTGCATGGTGAAAGATATGGATCTATTTGCAATCTTGGCATGTTGACATTCAGTTATACCAGCACCATTTGTTGAAGATGCTTTCTTTTTTCCATGGTACAGTTTTGGCTTCTTTGTCAAAAATCACATGTTCATAGGTGTGCAGATTAATGTCAGGGTCTTCAATTCGATTCCATTGGTCCACATGTTGGTTTTTATGTCAGTACCAAGCTGTTTTTATTACTGTAGATCTATAGTAGAGCTTGAGTTCAGGGATCATGATGTCTCCAGAGGTTGCTTTATTATACAAGATTCTTCTAGCTATCCTAGATTTTTTGTTTTTCCGTATAAAGTTAAATATTGTTCTTTCCAAGTCTGTGAAGAATTGTGTTGGGATTTTGATGGGAATTGCATTGAATCTGTATATTGCTTTTGATAAGATTGCCATTTTTCCCCACATGTGACAGAGGACTGATATCCAGAATATATAAGGAAAACAAGAATTTAGACATCAAAACGACCAACAGTCCAATTGAGAAATGGGCTTTAGAACTAAACAGAGAATTCTCAACAGAGGAAACCCAAATGGCTGAAAGACATTTAAGGAATTGTTCAACATCCCTAATCATCAGGGAAATGCAAATCAAAACAACTCTGAGATACCACCTTACGCCTGTCAGAGTGGCTAAGATCAAAAACACTGAAGACACTTTATGCTGGAGATGATGTGGAACTCGGGGAACTCTCCTCCACTGCTGGTGGGAATGCAAGCTTGTACAACCACTTTGGAAATCAATATGGCGCTTTCTTAGAAAATTGGGAATCAATCTCCCCCAAGATCCAGCTATACCACTCTTGGGCATATACCCAAGAAATGCTCAATCATACCACAAGAGCACTTGCTCAGCTATGTTCATATCAGCATTGTTTGTAATAGCCAAAACCTGGAAACAACCTAGATGCCCTTCAACTGAAGAATGGATAAATAAATTGTGGCACATATACACAATGGAATACTACTCAGCAGAGAAAAACAATGACATCATACGGTTTGCAGGCAAATGGATGGATCTAGAAAAAATCATCCTGAGTGAGGTAACCCAGACTCAGAAAGACAAATATGGTATGTACTCACTCAAAGGAAGATGCTAGATGTGGAACAAGGATGACTGGACTGCTACTCACATCACCAGTGAGGCTACCTGGAAAATGAGAACCCAAAAAAGACATGGAGAAATGGATGAGATCTACATGAACAGCCTGGTCATGAGTGGGAACAATGAAGAGCGACGGTCGAGGGAAAGAGAGTGGGAGATCCTAGCTGGATCAAGAAAAGAGAGGGAGAACAAGGAATAGGAGACCATGGTAAATGAAGACCACATGAGAACAGGAGGAAGCAGACAGCTAGGGAGGCCCACGGAGATCCGCAAAAGACTGCTGGCAGTGGTCGAGAGATGGCAGGAACTGACCTACTCTGGTGATGGGATGGCCAGACACTCTGATAGTTGTGCCATAAACCCCATCCAAGGACTGAGGAATCTGGTTGCAGACACCCACGGCTGGGCCCCTGGTGGAGCACTGGGACTCTAATTAGTGAGAAAGAAGAGGGTTTATATGAGCGAGAATTGTTGAAGCCAAGGTTGGATAAAACACAGGGACAAATAACCAAATGAATGGAAGCACAGGATCTATGAACCAAAGGCTGAGGGGCCCCCAACTGGATCAGGCCCCCTGAATGGGTGAGACAGTCATTTGGCTTGATCTGTTTGGGAGGCAGCTGTGCGTTGGTGCCAGGTCCTGGGCTCGTTGCATGAGTTGGCTGTTTGAATCTTGGGACTTATGCAGGGACGCTTGGCTCGGTCTGGGAGGGGGGGACTGGACCTGCCTGGACTGAGTCTACCAGGTTGACCCCGGTCCTCGGGGGAGACCTTGATCTGGAGGAGGTGGGAATGGGGGGGGTGGGCTAGGGGGAGGGGGAGGGGGCGAGAGGGGGAGAACAGGGGAATCTGTGGCTATTATGTTGAACTGAATGGTGTTGTAAAATAAATTTAAAAAAAAGATTGCCATTTTTACTATGTTGATTCTACCTATCCATGAGTATGGGAGATCTTTCCATTTTCTGATATCTTCTTCAATTTCTTTCTTCAGAATCTTAAAGTTCTTATTATACAGGTCTTTCACTTGCTTAGTTAGAGTTACCCCAAGGTATTTTATATTGTTTGCGGCTATTGTAAAGGGTGATGTTTCTCTGATTTCTTTCTCAGCCCCCTTTTCACTTGTATATAGGAGGGCTACTGATTTTTTTTAGTTAATCTTGTATCCTGCCACTTTACTGAAGGAGTTTATCAGCTGCAGGAGTTCCCTTGTAGAATTTTTGGAGTCACTTATGTATACTATCATATCATCTACAAATAATGAAAGTTTAACTTCTTCCTTTCCAATTTGTATCCCCTTGATCTCTCTATATTTTCTTATTGCTCTAACCAGAACTTCAAGTACTATATTGAATAAGTATGGGGAGAGTGAACAGCCTTGTCTTGTTCCTGATTTTGGTGAAATCATTTTGTGTTTCTCTCCATTTGATTTGATATTGGCTGTTGGCTTGCTGTAAATTGCCTTTATTATGTTTAGGTATGTTCCTCGTATTCCTGATCTCTCTAGAGGGGTGTTGGATTTTGTCAAAGGCTTTTTCAGCATGCAATGAGATGATTATGTGGTTTTTTTTCTTTCAGTTTGTTTATATGGTGTATTACACTGACAGATTTTCATATATTGAACCATCCTTGCATCCCTGGGATGAAGCCTACTTGGTCATGTTGGATAATTTTTTGATGTGTTCCTGGATTCAATTAGCCAGTATTTTTTTGTGTATTTTTGCATCAGTGTTCATGAGAGAGATTAGTCTGTAATTCTCATTCTTTGTTGCATCTTTGTGTGGTTTGGGTATCAGGGTAACTGTAGCCTCATAAAAAGAATTTGGTAATGTTCCTTCTGTTTCTATGGTGGGGAACAATTTGAAGAGTTTTGGAATTAGCTCTTCTTTGAAAATCTTATAGAACTCTGCACTGAAACCATCTAGTCCTGGGCTTTTTTTTGGTTGGGAGACTTTTAATGACGTTTCTATTTCCTTAGGAGTTATTGGTCTACTTAAATAGTTTATCTGGTCTTGATTTAACTTTGGTATGGGGAACCTATCCAGGAAATTGTCCATTTCTTTAAAATTTTCCAATTTTGTGGAGTACAGGTTTTTGACATATGACCTGATGATTCTCTGGATTTCCTCATTGTCTGTTATGTCCCCTTTTCACTTCTGATAAATTTGGATGCTCTCTCTCTCTGCTTTTTGATTAATTTGGGTAAGGGCTTATCTAACTTGTTGATTTTCTCAAAAAACCAACTCTTTGTTTCATTGATTCTTTGTATTCTTCTCTTTGTTTCTATTTTATTGATTTCAGCCCTCAATTTGATTATTTCCTGGCATCTGTTTCTCCTTGATGAGTTTGCTTCTTTTTGTTCTAGAGCTTTCATTTGTGCTGTTAAATCACTACTGTGAGATTTCTCTACCTTCTTTATGTGGGCATTTAGAGCTATGAATTTTCCTCTTAGCACTGCTTTCATGGTGTCCCATAACTTTGGGTATGTTGTACATTCATTTTCACTGAATTCTAGGAAATCTTTAATTTCTTTCTTTATTTATTCCTTGACTCATTGGTGATTCAGTTAAGCATTATTCAGTTTCCATAAGATTGTAGACTTTCTGTAATTTTTGTTGTTGAAATCTAACTTTAAGCCATGGTGGTCTGATAAGGTACAGGAGGTCATTTCAATTTTTTTGTATCTGTTGAGATTTGCTTTGGAGAAGGTTCCATGGGGTGATGAAAAGATGGTATATTCTTTTGTGTTAGTGTGGAATATTCTGTAGATATCTATTAAGTCTATTTGAGTCATAATGTGTGTTAGTTCCCTTATTTCTCTGTTAAGTTTCTTTCTGGCAGACCTGTCCATTGGTGAGAGTGGGGAGTTCAAGTCCCCCACTACTAGTGTATGGGATTTGATGTGCGATTTAAGCTTTAGTAATGTTTCTTTTATGAATGTTGGTGCCCTTGTATTTGGAGCATAAATATTCAGAATTGAGACTTCATCTTG
Organism: Peromyscus maniculatus bairdii; assembly: GCF_049852395.1. NCBI lineage: Eukaryota > Metazoa > Chordata > Mammalia > Rodentia > Cricetidae > Peromyscus > Peromyscus maniculatus. Next base: position 28,378,994 of record NC_134852.1, on the reverse strand, counting down.
TCGGATTTTCCCTGTGATAAATATGTAGTGTCCTTCCCGATTTCTTTCAATTGATTTTAGTTTAAAGTCTATTTCATTAGCTATTAGGATAGCTACACCAGCTTGCTTCTTAAATCCATTTGATTGGAAAGTCTTTTCTCAGCCCGTTGTTCTGAGGTGGTGCTGTCTTTGAAGTTGAGTTGTGTTTCTTGTATGCAGCAAATGGATGGATCTTGTTTTCATATCCATTCTGTTAGGCTGTGTCTTTTTATAGGTGAACTGAGACCATTGATATTGATGGATATTAATGACCAGTTATTGTTAATTCCTGTTTTCTTTTGGTGATAGTATTGTATGTTTCCCTTCTTTGGTATTTGTTGGTAAGGGACTATCTATTGCCTGTGTTTTCATGGGTGTATCTAACTTCTTTAGGTTGGATTTTTCCTTCAAGTGCTTTCTGTAGGGATGGATTTGTGGAGAGATGTTGTTTTTTTGTTTTTTTTTTTTTTTTTTTTTTTTTTTTTTTTTTTTGGTTTTTCGAGACAGGGTTTCTCTGTGTAGCTTTGCGCCTTTCCTGGAGCTCACTTGGTAGCCCAGGCTGGCCTCGAACTCACAGAGATCCGCCTGCCTCTGCCTCCCGAGTGCTGGGATTAAAGGCGTGCGCCACCAACGCCCGGCAAGAGATGTTGTTTAAATCTGGTTTTATCATGCAATATTTTGTTTACTCCATCTATGTTGATTGAGATTTTTTCTGGGTATGATAGTCTTGGTTGGCATCCATGGTCTCTTAGTATCTGTATGATGTCTGTCCAGGGCCTTCTGGCTTTTAGAGTCTCCATTGAGAAGTCAGGTGTTATTCTTGTGGGTCTACCTTTATATGTTACTTGGCCTTTTTTCCTTTGCAGGTCTTAATATTTTTTCTTTATTCTGTATGTTTAGTGTTTTGATTATTATGTGATGAGAGGACTTTTTTTGGATCTAGCCTATTTGGTGTTCTGTAACCCTCCTGTATTTATATAGGCATTTCCTTCTTTAGGCTAGGAAAGTTTTCTTCTATGAGTTTGTTGAATATTTTTTTTGTGCCATTGAGTTGGTATTCTTCTATCCTATTATTCTTAGGTTTGGTCTTTTCATGGTGTCCAAAATTTCCTGGACATTTTGGGTCATGACTTTGTTAGATTTAGTGTTTTCTTTGACTGATGAATCTATTTCATCTACCATATCTTCAATGCCTGAAATCTGATTTTCCATTTCTTGCATTCTGTTGGTTATACTTGCATCTGTAGTTCCTGTTCATTTTTTCAGGTTTTCTACTTCCAGCATTACCTCAGTTTGTGTCTTCTTTATTGACTCCATTTCAGTTTTGAAATCTTGAACTGTTTCCCTCACTTGTTTAATTCCTTTCTCTTGGCTTTCAAGGGATTTACTGATTTCTTCCCATTTTTTTGTTTGACTTTTCCTCAATTTCTTTAAGGGAATTTTTCATTTCCTCTTTTAAGATATCTAGTATCTTCTTAAAGTCATTTTTATGGTAGATATCTTCTGTTTTGAGATGTTAAGGTCTTGCTGATATAGGTTCTGATAGAACCATATTGTTTTTTATGTTGTTGACTGTATTTTTGCACTGGTGTCTACTCATCTCTTTCTCCACTTGGTGAAAGTGGTGTCTGTGTCTGAGAGAGTCTCTCTTGGTCTGATTGATACTCTTGGTCTAGTGGGAGCTCTTGGTGTAGTCGATGCTGATGGACTTTTTTTCGTAGGGAGTAGCTCTTAGTCCAACTGGCACTTGTGGGCCCTGTCTCAGAGAGTAGCTGCAGTCTTAGCATGTGGTAGATGGTGGTAATCTGACCTGTCTGCAGGAGATATGCCTGCTGACTGGCCACTTAGACCATTTGGGTGCTAACAGGCTCTGTCTCAGGGAATAGTTGCAGTCTCAGAGAGTGGATGGGATTTTGGGGGGGGGCAGGGCTTGGGTTACAGGGTCTGATGGGAGATGGTGGTAGTCTGTCCTGTGTGCAGGACTTCTGCCTGCCAACTGGCCTGAAACTGGAACTGCAATGGGTGGTGGTATAGGGGTGCAGGGTTGTGTCCCTGGGCTCAAAGTCTAGGGGCTGGGTGTTCAGGTATGAGGATAAAGACTCACTTCTTATTCTAGTCAGGTGCTCACAGGCTCTGTCTCAGGGAACAGCTGCCTTCCTCGAATTCTTTAAGTGAATTTTTCATTTCCTCTTTAAAGATCTCTATCATCTTCTTAAGGTCATTTTTTAAGGTCCATTTTTTTTCTGTTTCTTCTGTTTTGGGATGTTCAGGTCTTGCTGATATTGGTTCTGATGGAACCATATTGGTTTTTATGTTGTTGACTGTATTTTTGCACTGTCCTCTACCCATCTGTTTCTCCATTTGGTGCAAACCATGTCTGTGTCTGAGGGAGCCTCTCTATGTCTGATCAATACTCTTGGTCCAGTGGGAGCTCTTGGTCTAATCGGTGTTGATGGACTCTTTGTCTTAGGTAGCAGCTCTTAGTCCAATCTGGTGCTGGCAGGCTCTGTCTCAGGGAACTCTTACAGTCATGGAGGATAGGTGGGATTCGGAAGAGGTAGGGCTTGTGGGTTATAGGGTGTGATGAGGGGTGGTGGTAGTCTGACCTGTTTGCAGAAAGCCTGCCTATTGGCTTGAGACTAGGATTGTAATGGGTGGTGGTGTGGGGGACAGGGTTGTGCCCTTGGGCACCACATAGACAAAGAATCATCTCTTAGTCCAATTGGGTACTGGCAGGCTCTGTCTCAGGGAACACTTGCAGTCTTAGAGGGTCGGTGGGATTTGAGGAAGGTGGGGCTTGTGGGTTACAATGTTGATGGGAATGCAAACTTGTACAGCCACTCTAGAAATAAGTATGGTGGTTTCTGAGAAAATTGAGAATAAGTCTTCCTCAAGACACAGCTATACCACTCTTGGGCATATACCCAAGGAATGCTCAATCTTACCACAAGGACACATGCTCAGCTATGTTCACATCAGCATTATTCATAATAGCATGGAAACAACCTAGATGCCTCTCAATTGAAGAATGGATAAAGAAAATGTGGCACATATACACAATGGAGTGAAATCTGCAGGCAAATGTATGGAACTATAAAAATATCATCCTGAGTGAGGTAATCAAGGCTCAGAAGGACAAGCATAGTATGTACTCATTCATAAGATGATACTAGATGTGAGGGAAAGGATGGCCAGACTGCAATCCACAACTCCAGAGAGGCTAGCTAGCAGGGAAAGACTCTAGGAGAGACACATGGATGGACCATTGAAGACAAAGTGGAGAAGATCTACATGAGTGGACTGGGAGTGAGGGGTGGCAGAGGGCAAGGAGTGGGGCATGAAAACTTAGGGAAATGGGAGGTTCAAGCTAGAACAGGGACAGAGTGGGAGAGCAGGGAGGGAGATACCATGATAGATGAGAACATCATGGGAAAAGGAAGAGGCAGGGAGATGGGGACACTCTTAGGAATCCACAAGGATAACCCCACCTTGGAGTGCTGGCAGTGGTCTAGAGGGTGCCAGAATTGGTCTACTCTGTTGACCAGTCTAGTGAATACCCTAACTGTCATTATAAAGCCTTTGTCCAGTAACTGATGGAGGCATTGCAGAGATCCGTGGTCAGGCTCCAGGCTGAGCTCTTGAAATCCAATCAATGACATTGAGAAGGGATTCTGCAGGCAGGGGATGTCAAGATCATTATGGGTAGACATGCAGAGATGTCCGGCCTCACTAGTGGAATCCCATGAACTGCAGACTAGTGGCCGTGGAGCCCTCATGGGACTGGACTAGGCCCTCTGCATACTGAAGACAGTTGTTTGGTTCAAACTGTTTGGGAGGCACCCAGGCAGGGGGATCATGATCTATTCCTGGTGCATGGGCAGGCTTTTGGGAGGCTGGTGCCTCTGGTGTGGTGCCTTGTACAGTCTTGGTGCAGTGGGAAGAGGCTTGGACCTGCCTAGCCTCAGTGTGCTGGTTTTTGTTAACTCCCCATGGGAGATCTTGATTTAAGGGATGTGGGGATATGGGGTAGCTTGGGAAGGAGGGCTGGAGGGTGGGAGGAGGTAGGAGGGGGGAGTCTCTGGGTGGTATGTAGAGTGAATAGAAAATTTCTTAATAAAGAAGAATGAAAAGAGAAAAATAAGAAGTGAGTAAAACTGTAATTAAATGTAAACATGGAAAAACAGTTATATAGAGTTTCCTTTTGAATTAAACATGTGAAAAGTTTAAATATTGAGTATAAAAAGTGTAAATATTGAGTGTAAAAAGTGTAAATTTTGAATGTAAGTTTTTTAAAATATATATTGATGTTCATACCAGAATTGTTCTATTACTCTTTTACTGCTGGAAATGTCTGTACGCTGTGAATGTGTTGCTCTGATTGATTGATAAATAAAACACTGAATGGCCAGTAGCTGGGCAGAAAGTGTAGTATAGGCAAGATAAGCAGAGAGGAGAATGCTGGTAGTGGAATGCTGAGTCAGGAGACGCGGCCAGCCACTGCCACCAAGAGAAGCGAGATGTAAAGTACCAGCAAGCCACAAGCCAAGTGGCAACTTATAGATTATTAGAAATGGGTTAATTTAAGATATAGGAAGTAGATAGCAAGAAGCCTGCCAAGGCCATACAGTTTATAAGTAATTTAAGTCTCTGTGTGTCTACTTGGATCTGGGTGGCTGCAGGCCTGGGTGGGACTGGAGAAATCTCCTACTACATCTTACCTTTAGATATATTTGAACACTTTTTATGATAGCTCAAAATATAATTTTATGATTCAATGGTCCCTGGAAAACATAAGTGAACATGTCATAATTAGGGAAGGTTTTATATCTTCTTCCTTCTGTTTCTGCTCAAAAAGGGATAGGTGTCCTACAAAGGGGTAGACCTCCCACAAATGAATTAGTTTGTTCAGAAATTCTCCTGTGATAGGAACATGTGTACATATGAGGTACTTAGACAGCTAAAAGTGTCTTTATAATTAGCATGGTTTTTGTTTGAGTAGTTACTTTGAAGTGTTTTGAAATGACTATTTTATCCTGGGAATCAAAATAGTCTCTTAAAAATTTTATTGAACATCTCTTAGGAGAGAGTTTTGATTTAGAAAAAGGCTTGGTGCAGCTAAGGCTGCTGTAATTACTTTACACACATTCCAAAAGAGATATTCTATCTTTAATATTCTCTACTCCTTTACTAGAGTAGCTAGAGTTTTCCTGCCTTGCCCACAGTCAGGACAAATCTTTGTCACCTGCCAGTCCCACAGCCGCTCAGACCCAACCAAGTTAACACAGAGACTTAAACTGTATGGCCGTGGCAGGCTTCTTACTAACTGTTCTTATATCTTAAATTAATCAATTTCCATAAACCTATATCTTGCCATGCAGCTCGTGGCTTACCAGCATCTTTTCATGCTGTTTGTCCTGGTGGAGGCTGGCAGTGACTCCTGCCTTCCTGTTCTTTTATTTCTCCTCTCTGTTAGTCCTGCCTATACTTCCTGCCTAGCCACCGGCCAATCAGTGTTTTATTTACTGACCAGTCAGAGCAACTTGACATACAGACCATCCCCCAGCACAGCCAAGTGCAGACCATCTCAGACACCCACACTCAGGCCCGTGGTCCTAATCATCCTCTATGCGGACCTGCTGGGTAAAGCCATGAGGAACCCAAGAACGGGCTCTCACAGGACATACAGAACATTGCACAGCAGGAAAATGTGGCAGCTATGGAGATTGCTGTGGATATTTGAAAGCTCTTAGTAGGAACTTAGGTCAGAACTGAGTTAAGCTCTGTTTCCCCTTTTGCCAAAGGCTGGTAGCCAAAGATAGGTAACTTTCTTCTTGATAGCTTTCTGAATGTATGTATGTAAAATGAATCTAGAAGAATGACCTAAGACAGATACAGTCTATCTGAGGGGCCTGGGGAGCCCTTTATTACATCAAGAAGGAGGATTTGTGGAGGCCCACAAAGGTTTCCTAGTGAGATCTGAGCTTGCTATACCCAGCAGGGCTGCATTAGAGGATTGCTTGACAACATTTGTGGTTACCAGATGATTGGAAGGGTCTGTACTTGACTGTGCTATGCGGAGGTTTTTGCTCCACCCCTTGGAATTCCTATAAAAAGCCCCTTAGGAGAGACAGAAGGGGCATGTGGATGGTGATACAGAGTATCACATGTTTCTATGTTTCTCTCCCCTCTATTCTTTTCTTTCTGAGGCAGGGTTTCTATGTGTAGTTTTGGTGCCTATTTTGGATCTCACTCTGTAGACCAGGCTGGCCTCAAACTCACAGACAACTCCCTGCCTCTGCCTCCCGAGTGCTAGGAATAAAGGCGTGTGCCACCACTGTCCAACCCCTCTATCCTTTTATCTAATATCTCTTATACCTCACTTTTCAAGAGTACCCCGTCAATGAAGCATATAGTTTAACACCACAATTGGTCTTAGACATCAATATTGCTTACCCAGAATAATGTGCAAAATCAATTCTTTCCTTGCAATACAATTTTATTGATCCTGGCAATCACCACTATTTTTTGTTTCTGATAATGGTATAATAAGTCTGATTGCTTTTAATAAAATTGGAACAGCTTCAGTCTTGCAGTGGTCCTTCCAACCTGAGCCTGATTAATTCCTTGAGCAGCCATCACAGGTAATCTTAGCACAGTAGAAAGCATGAACACTTGGAAGATGGGGAATAGACAGGCTTGAAACAGGACGAGCTAGTTTGAATGTCCCCATGATTTCATAGGGAGTGGCACTATTAGAAATTGTGGCCTTGTTGGAGTGTAGTTTTGTTGGAGGAAATATGTCACTGTGAGGGTGAGCTTTGAGAGCTTGAGCATTTCTTATGCTCAAGATATCACCCAGTGGGTCAGTCAACTTTCTGTTGCCTACAGGATGTAACACTCTTTGCTCCAGAACCATGTCTGCCTGCATACATCATGCTCCTTGCCATGATAATGAACTGTATATCTAAAACTGTAAGCAAGCCCCCTCAGTTAAGTGTTTTCATATAATAATTGCCATAGTCATGGTATCACTTCACAGCAATAAAAAATCCCTAAAACAGAAGTTGGTAGAAGGGACTGGGGTATTGCTGTAATAGGCCTGACCATGTGTTTGTTTGCAGGAATTTGGACTTTGGTACTTGGTACTTTGGGTTGTGAAAGCAGAGGAATGCTTTAAGCACTGCCTAATTGGCCATACTAGTAGGAGCAAGGGAGACAAAGGTACTAAGAATTATTTGAATTGTTGGGGGTTCATTCAAGAGATTTCAGAGGAGAAGAATTTTCGTATCTTGCCTAGAGATTGTTCTTGTGATATTTTGGTGAAGATAGTGGCTGCTTTTAACCTTTGTCCAAAGAGTCTGCCTGAGGCTAGTGAAGAGTTTTAGACTATTTCCATTGGCAGAAGAAATCTCAAAGCAGCCTAGTATAGACACTGTTGAGTGGATATTAATGGTAATTCTAATAAAAATTTATAATGAATAGGGAAAAGCTGAGCAGGGTAAACTATAAAATGCAAAACTTAAATTGAAAAGGAACACCAAAAAGTCGAATGGAATTAAGTCATGTGTTCAATGACATAAACAGATCAAGAAATGGAATAAAGGGAGTGTTCACCTCAGGGAAAAATTGCACCCAGCGAAATTTTCACCTTGGTGAAAGAAACTAAAGAAAATCTTAGAGTTGGGTGTGGTGTGACACACCTTTAATCCTGACTCATCCCTGAAAAGGCAGAGGCTGACAGATCTCTAAATCTGAGGTCGGGCTAGTCTACAAACAAGTTACAGGACAGCTAAGCTTTGACAGTGAATACCAGAAAGTTGGTAAAGATGAAATTGAATGAGGGGCCCATGTTCCAGCCCCAGCAAGTAGTAGAAATTAGCAGCTTTGACCACCTGGTTCTGGCTTTAGTGTTAAGAATAGTAGAAACAGGTTATGGAATTTACCTCCATGCTAAGGAAAGATACTGAGGCCAAGCATGTGTCAGGAGTGTCCCTGAATTGAGACCAAGAGAAATCATTGTGTGAAGCTGTCAATTTGAAGCCTGAATTGTCTTGGGGACACCAAGATGTTATTGATTTCACAGTTGTGGGATACCTGTTGAGGAGGGCTGCTAACAGGAAGTAGAACCAGCCCAAGAGAAAAAAGTGTGTTTCAGTCAATAAAGCTGACAGGAGTTGGAGATCTGAAGAGTGTTTCAATATCAGATATCGAGGTGCACAGTTTTCAGTTTGCTCAGCTGGTTTTCTATCTTGATTTGGTATAGTATTTCCTCACTGTGCTCCATTTCCTGCATTTTGGAATGGTTTATCCTGTGCCACTATATGTTGCAAATTTGTGATTTATTTTTATTTTTATTTTTACAGGTGATTACAGTTAAAAGATTGCACGAATCTCAGAAAAGACTTTGGACTTTCAAATATTGTTGAGATAGTTATAGACTACGGGGACTTTTGAAGTTGAACTAAATGCATTTTGCATTATAATATTTTAACACGCTTATTGGCGCCCAAGAGTGGAATGTTGTAGTTTGAATGTAATGTGCCCCCATAATCTTATAGGGAGTGGCACTATTATGAGGTGTGGCCTTGATGGAGTAGGTGTAGTTATGTTTGAGAAAGTGTGTAACTATGGATATAGGATTTGAGGTTTCTTATGCTCAAATTATCACCCATTGAGTCAGTTGACTTCCTGTTGCCTGAAAGATGTAGCACTCTCAGTACCAGAACAACATCTATCTGCATGCACTGTGCTCCCCACCATGCTGATAATGGACTGCATCTTTGAAACTGTAATAAAAACCCCTAGTTTAAATATTTTCTTATGAGTTGCCATGGTTATGGTGTCACTACATAGCAATGAAGTAAGGATCATGTACAGGTATTTCGTGAAACAAAAGTGGATATTCTCTTTCTTTTAATTTTTTGTATATGTATTGTTATTTTGACTGTACACACATTTGTGAAACACAATCATGGTTGGTGTCAAGAGGCAAGAAGAGGACATTGGATTACCTAGAACTGGAGTTAAATGATGGTTATGAACTGCTATGTGTGTACTGGAAACTGAAGTTGAGTCCTCTACAAGAGCATCCAGTGCTATTAACTACTCAGCTATCATCTAGCCCTTGCTGGTAGATGCTTTCAGAGGCAGATCCAACTGGTAGAAGGTAGATATCAAGAATTTTCTAGAAGGGACAGGTATGTTTGGCAGATCTGGGCTAGAGATATGAGACACTAAATGTCAACATATGAGGCCATTCTTACAGATGCCTAAGATCTATGGCCAATCCGTGGAAGTATTCTTCCTCCAAAGAGCACAATGAGCTATGATTAGAGGCAGACGCCAAACTTGTGTGAATTCATTGATACTTTGAGCAGAGAGATTACTGTGTTAGATGCAGGATTTATTGGAAGGAACCAAACAAAGTTCTGTCCTTCACCTTCCAGGAAGAGTGACAATGTCACACCAGAAACATATGATTTCCTGTTTAGTACGTGGGCTGTGGAGTGCTGGAACTCTGCAGAAATATTCCAGAGGCAGGTGTTTTAGTTCTAGATTTAAATCTAAATGCATGTTTTTACCAGATGTTCCCTCAAGCTATCAATGAGTAAGATTAACATCTCTAAAATACAGCTCCTTCGTGCTCTACAGACATCAGAGAAGACATTCAGGGTGGAGACACTGGATACATGGTGGCAGATACATATCTTGTTTTTCACATCTGCCTGTGTGAGCCTGACATGGTCTGTATCTGTTTCCCAGATATAGGACTCATGGTTAACAATATTGCCACGTCCATATTGTAGTCTTAAATATGAACAGGCATCTGACACTAGGACAGGGTGCTGTCTACATCAGTGGTGTCTGTTACTATTTGACTAAAGAAGAAAATTCTCTAGACTTAGTCCCTGAGGATGCTGGGGTGTCAGGAAGACCTATGTTCTCTGTTTCTCCCCTTGGGCACTCTGACTGTCCTTTGAAGCCGCTTAAGCCCATCAGAAGAGTTGGATAAGGGCTGGGGACTTGTGAATCTATGTTCTCCATGCTGAGACTTAGGAGGTGTTGCCCAGGAGACCAAGCCAAACTGTGTTTTCATGGTAGTGCACTGGCTAGTACCATGAACTAGATGATTCAGACAGCTAATAAATTATTCTTTTTTGTTAGTGTTAACAGGTTAAATTCCAACCCTGTCCACATTTCCCCAGAGTCACCTGAAATCAGGAGTCTGTGACAATGATTTGGAGCTTGGAATTCCTGGTGGTTTCCCCAATAATATGTCATATTTTGCTCAGCCAGAATCTGCCTGAGTTCCAAAGAACTTTGTCAGGGCTACATTTATGGTAAGGTCCACATCATTTGGACTTATTCTGGTACTTTGGCCACCACACATCCTTTTCACAGCAATGTGAATTCAGAGAAAAGATCCCGATATTGTAGTTTGTCTATACTGGGTGTGTCCTACACTAAATGCTCAAACTCAATGTGGGCACAAAATACTGATGGGGAGCAGTCAGACTCCAGACCTGATACTTCTGGTTTTGCAAAGTAGAAACATCCCACCTAGCACCCATAAATCACAAAGAGCCAGAGACTGTTACATGATGATACACATGTGTTTCTTTGCTTTCAACTTCAGCATTTCAGAAATGATGGTTAAGAAATCTTGTATTCATCTGGATGGAGTTCTGAAACAACAGAAACCCTTTGGTGTATATTTTCTTTCTGCCACTGTATGCAGGCCCAAGTACTGGCTATTACAAAATGTGAATTCATGGCTGTCAAACAGCATCAGTAAAAGTCTTGAACAATCTCATTAAGAACAAATAGGTCATTTTCCCCTTTAGCTATATTTTGCAATGATGATTCAATAGTGAATTGAGCAGTGTGGGAATATTAGCATTAAAAGTGAGGCTAGGCACTAGGAAGAAGGCTTAGTAGTTAAGTGCACTGACTGCTCTTTCAGAGGTCTTGATTTCAATTCCAAAGCACACACAGGGTAGCTCACTACTGTATGTATCTACAGTCCTAGGAAATCTGACCACTTTTCTGGGCACTGAAGGTATTGCATACCTTTAGTACATAGACACATGTGTAGGCAAAACACCAAAAACACACATAAATTTTAAACAATCTTTAAAAATTAAATTAAAAATGAATCTAGAAGAGACAGAGGGGAATCTTAGGACCTGTGCATTTTGTGAAAAGTTGGTTCCTGTGTCCTAAGCAGTTGTGTTCATCACTCTGCTTCCATGTGTTTTCATGGGTGTGTCTACAGAACTTGATAAACAGAAGCTATGTAAAATGATCTTCTTCCTTTTTTTTTATTATCAAGACATTTTCTGTTCATTTTACATACAACCACAGGTACCCCTTTTCTCCCTCCTCCTGTCTCCCCCAGAATTGCCTCTAACCCACTCTCCATTCCTACCTCCTCCAAGGCAAGATGTCCCATGGGGAGTCAGCAGAGCCTGGAACAATCAGTTGAGGCAAGTCCAAGCACCTCTTCCTGACCCAAGGCTGTATAAAGTGTTCCACCACAGGCACTGGACTCCAAAAGCCCACTCATGCAGCAGGAACAGATCCTAATCCCACTGCCAGGGGCACCTTAAGCAGGTCAAGATAACAACTGTCTCACCTATGCAGAGTGCTGAGTCCAGTCCCATGGAGACTCCACAGCTATTGGTTCACATTTCATGAGTTCCCACTAGCTTGGTTCGGTTGATTCTGTACGTTTCCCCATCATGATCTTGATGCCCCTTGCTCATAGAATCCCTCTTCTCTCACTTTGACTGAACTCCTGGAGCTCAGCCTGGTGCTTAGCTATGGATCTCTGTATTTGTTTCCATCAGTTACTGGATGGAGGCTCTATGATGACAGTTAGGGTATTCACTAATCTGATTACGGGAGAAAGCCAGTTCAGGCACCTTCTACACTATTGTTAGTAGTCTAAAGTGGAGTAATCCCTGTGGATTTCTGGGAACTTCCCTAGTACCCTGTTTCTCCCTGTTCCCTTGATGTCTCCCTCTATCATGGTATCTCTTTCCTTGCTCTCCCACTCTGTCCCTGTTCCAGCTCCACCATCCCACTCCCTTATGTTCTCATCTCACATCTTCTATCTTCCATTGCTCACCCCTCATCCCCAGTTTACTCATGGAGATATTATCTATTTCCCCTTCCCAGGGTGATCCATATATCCTTCTTTGGGTCCTCCTTAATATCTAGTTTATCTGGAGCTGTGGGTCTCTTTATCCTTTGCTTTACATCTAGTATCCACTTATGCATGAGTACATACCATGTTTATCCTTCTGAGTCTGGGTTACCTCACTCAGGATAATATTTCCTAGTTTCAACCATTTGCCTGCAATTTTCTTGATGAATATCACCTCCTTTCAGTGCTCCTGAACATGTCATTGGCCCTGTATAGACTTCTCTTCTAAGGTTTCTAAGTGGATCACCTCTGACTGCCTTAAGATCTCTGTTCCCACTCAAAAGCATTTGTACTGTGGAATAATGCCCTTGTACACTGGTTTAATAAAATGCTGATTGGCCAGTAGTCAGGTAGGAAGTATAGGCAGGGCTAAGCAGACAGGGAGAATTCTGGGAAGAGGAAGAGCAGAGTCAGGAGTCACCAGCCAGACACAGAGGAATCAAGATGAAAAGGCAGACCTGAGAAAAGATATCAAGTCACATGACTAAACACAAATAAGTATTATGTGTTAGTTTAAGTGTAAGAGCTAGTCAGTAATAAGCCTGAGCTAATGGCCAAGCAGTTATAATTAATATAAGCCACTGTGTGTTTACTTGGGGGACATGAGTGGGAGAGATTGTCTTGATCACTGGCTGGCTGGAACACAGGAAAACTTCTGACTACACATTTGGAGTATGAGAACATGCCTTCCACAACATTTTCCTCTACAGTCCCTGAATCATATCTTTACCATTTTCTTTTTATAAGATTTATTTTAATTTTGTTTGTGTGTGATTCTGTGCGATATGAGCACAAGAGTCCTGTGAGATCAGAGGACTCTGTGGAATCCCCAGAGCTAGAGAAAGTTGAGATTGTAAAGTCTCTTAAAATTGGCTCTGGGAACTGAACCCCAGAATGGTTCCCTCTATCAAGATATCTCTTTCATTGCTCTCTTCCATTCCATCTTCAAGGCTATATCTGACCCTCTTCACCTGACTCAAGTCCCCCTTCCTTAGGCCCAACTAGGATATTTTGTCCCTTCCTGCCCTCTTCTTCTGACTTCACTTCAGAGCTGCCTGCAATCCCACAGCTCCTTTAGGCTTTCATGGCTTTTGTGACTCTGTTCTCTAACCTTTTCCTGTGGCTGAGACCATATTCTCCCAGAACTTATATTTTGTCCCCACCTTCTGGCCTCTATGGCTATGAAAGCCCTGGTACTAGGCACTGAGCCTCTCCTCCATGACCCTTGTTGAGAGTGTTGATGATCCACAGAATGGCTTGTCCTCATTTGATCCTTCCTGAGTCCCGAGAATGCCTGCAAATACAGGCTTCAGTGACATTTTTTTCTTCCCTTCTCTCATCCACGGTGTCTTCTATATCCTCTCGTTCCTCCTTTTGAAAACCTCTGTACTCTACAACTGGCCCTGGATCTGATGTATCCTAAAATTATTTACCTTTTAAATCAAATTTGGCTTCAATACCTCTTAAATAATCAATCCAAATGGCTAACTAATGGTATTCTAGATCCTAATATTATGCGAGATCTTTACATATACAGTAAGTAATTTGGGAAATGAAAAGAAATCCCCCATTCACTATTTCTCTTTTCTCTACTTCAAGCTCTATTTGTTTTGCCTGGTCTCCTCTCCCAACACCATGTAAATGTCCTGTCTTTTCAGTTCTTGTTGACGGGTCTTTAAGTTTATTGAAAAGTGGAAGCCAGGAGCCAGATCTAGCAGGAGTGGGGGAAAGCTAAGGAGTAGGTCATCTATAGTATGTACACATTCCTTGTTGGCTGGTGTGCCTCTCAGCTCTCTCTTGCAGCATCCCCCCTCTATAGGCCAGGCTCAAAAAATTTCTTACCTCTAGGCCTTCTTTGTTCACAGTTTACTATATTCAGTTCCACAGGAATTTAGGTATGTTTTAGGTAAGAGCATCATTAAAACATTGTTTTATGCTGTCCCATTTGAATTAAAATCTGTCTCTGGAGATGGGATGTGGCCTCCCTTCCTCTAGACTCAAGCATGTTTGTTGAAAAGTTTCCTCCAAAATCTCTGTCCTATGTCAGGAACTTGAAGGCAGGAACCATGCAAGAAAGCTGATTGCTGGCTCATTCTTGTCCCTCTCTCTGGGTGCTTAAGATTGGCTATCTTTCTCAGACATCCCAGGGTCACCTGCATAGAGATGGCACCACCCAGAAAGGCCCCAGCCCTCCTAAAACCATTAAGACAATCAGGACAATCCCCCACATACAATTCTGCAGACTAGCCTGCTTAAGGCAAAAACTCAATTAAGATAGGGTCCCCACATCCATGACTGTATGCTGTGTCAATAAAGCTCCCTGTTCTCCAATGAAGTGCCCATGACTGCTGTCTGTGACCATGACATGTGCTCCTATCTACAACTTCATGCAGTTATTTACTCTTGGGTGTGATTACTTCTTTTTGTTTTAGAGTTTTCAGGTGTATTATTAAGTATCTAGTATGATATCTATCCAGTTTTTTTAAATGTAGGAACTTAGTGCTATAAGCTCTTCTCTTATCACTGCTTGCATTGTGTCCCATAAGAAATAGTCAAACTAAGGGCTCAAAAGAATAAAATAGAAACAAATAGAACAATACAAAGAATTAATGAAACAAATATCTGGTTCCTTGGAAAAGTAAAAAAAAATAGACAAACCATTATCCACACTAACTAAAAGACAGAGAAGAAATATCCAAATTAACAAAATCAGAAACTAAAAAGGTGATATAACAAAAGACACTGAGAAATTCCAGAGAATCAATGGTCATAATTTTAAAATAAACTGTACTCCACTTAATAAGAAAATCAAAAAGAGTATTTTTGAGATATGTACCACTTAAAAAAACTTAAATGAAGACAAGGTAAGGAATTTAAACAGACTTATAACCCTTAGGGAAATAGAAAAACTAGCTAAATTTTTTTCTATCAAAAACTGCCCAGAGCCAGATGGTTTTAGCTTAAACTTCTGCTAGACATTCAAAAATGAGTTAAGGCCAATAATCCTCAAATTATTCCACAAAATCAAAACATAAGGAACATTGCCCAATTCAGTTTCTGAGGCTACAGCTACCCTGACATTCAAACCATATAAAGATCCTACCAAGAAAGAGAATTACAGCCCAATTTCTCTTATGAACATAGATGAAAAATACCCAATAAAAAACTAGCAAAACAAATTCAAGAACACATCAAAAGATCATATATCATGATCAAGTAAGCTTCAGGCAAGAGATGTGGGAATGCTTCAGTATGAGAAAATCAATAAATAAAACACACCATATAAACAAAGTGGAAGAAGAAAACACACACCATTAGGTGCAAAAAACAAACAACAAACAAACAAAACCCCCCAAAAAACCTGCCTTTGACAAAAATCCAACACTACTTCATTATAAAAGTCCTGGAAAGATAAGGGAAAACAAGAGAAATGCCTAAACATAATGAAGGCAATTTACAGAAAGCTTATACCCAACATCAAATTAAATGGAAAGAATATCAAAGCAATTCTACTAATATCAGGAACAGGACAAGGTTGATCAGTCTCTCCATATCTATTCATTGTAGTGTTTAAAGATATAGCTACAGTAATAAGACAACTTACGGAAATCAAGGGAATACAAACCCAAAGTATTCTTGTTTGCAGATGTTATGATAGTATATATAAGTGACCTTAAAAATTCCAACATAGAAACTTTACAGCTGATAAACACTTTCAGCAAAGTATCTAGATAATAAAATTAACTCATGAAAATCAGTAACCCTCCTATATACAATAAAAAACAAACCAAGAAAGACATCAGAAAAAGAACACCTTTCACAATAGGCTCAAATATTTTGGGGTAACTCTAACCAAGAATGTTCAAGATCTGGATGATAAAATATTCAAGTCTTTGAAGAAAGAAATTAAAGAAGATATCATAATATGGAAAGATATTCCATGTTCTTGGATTCCTAGGATTAACATAGTAAAAAATGTCCATCCTATTAAGAGAAATCTACAGATTTTAATGCAGTCTCCATGAAGATTCCAACACAATTCTTTACACACTTTGAAAGGACAATTGTCAACTTATTATGGGAAAACAAAAAAGCCAAGATAACTAAAAGAATCCTGAATAATAAAAACTGCTGGGGGTATTACCATTCCTGATTTCAAGTTCAACTCCAGAGCTATAGTAATAAAATCAGCATATTGTTACCATAAAAACCTGTTGATCAACGAATGGAATAGAAATGAAGACATAAACACAGACATAAATCCACATACTTGTGGACACCTGATTTTAAACAAAGAAGTCAAAATTATACAATGGAAAAAAGAAAAGCATCTTCAGCAAATGTGCTGGTCTCTCTGGATGTCTGCATATAGAGGAATGTTAATAGATCCATACTTTTCACTGAGCATCAAAACAGAAATCCAAGTGGATCAAAGACCTCAATATAAAACCAGATACACTGAACCTAATAGAAGAGGAAGTGAGGAATTTGCTTGACTGCATTGGCATAGGAGACAACTTTCTGAATAGAACACCAATAAGACAAGTACTAAGATAAACAATAAATAGGACCTCAGGAAACTTAGAGGCTTCTTCACAGCCAAGAACACTATCAGACAAAGAGTCAGTCTACAGAATGGGAAAGAGTTTTGCCAACTCCACATCTGATAGATAACTAATATCCAAAATATATAAAATACTAAAGAAACTAGATTTAAAAAAACAAATAATCCAATTAAATGAAGGGGTACAGATCTAAACAGAGAATTCTCAATAGAGGAACTTCAAGTGGCTGGGAAACACTTAAAGAAATGCTCAGTATTGTTAGCTATCAGGAAAATGCAAATTAAAACTACTTTGAGATTCCATCATACACCTTTCACAATGGCTAAAATCAATAATACAAGTGACAGCTCATGCTGGTGAATATGTGAAGCAAAGGGAACACTCCTCTATTGCTGGTGGGAATATAAACTTGTACAGCCATTACAGAAATAAATATGGCTGTTACTCAGAAAGTTGGGAATCAGTCTACCTCAATATCCAGCTACATCACTCTTGGGTATATATCCAAAGGTTGCTTTGCTCAGCCATGTTCATTAATGATACCCAGAAAGTGGAAACAATACAAATGTCTCTCAACAGAAAAATTAATAAGAAAATGTGGTACATTTACACAATGGGGTATCACTCAGCTTTTTAAATGACATTATGAAATTTTCAGGCAAATTCACAGATCTAGAAAAAAATCATTTTTCTAGATTCTAGATCTGAGTGAGGTAACACAGACCCATAAGATAAATATGGTATGTATTAGGACAATAGCCACACAACTCACTGAACATGGAATAGTTGAGTCTACATGGAGCCTTTGCCCCTAAGTTATATTTTCTTTGGTGCAGGAAAAGGAGAAATGTGAACACCCACCAAGCCACAAAATCTTTGCCCCACAAGTAGCCAATCAATGTCTGATTTTATCTATGACTCACTTCACAAGAAAGAACTGATACCCAATACGGCTTAGGTAAACTGGAACAACAGACTAGACAGCCAAAAGTTGTGAAAACAAATATAACTGCTAGAAATAAAAATTTTAAAAAACCAGCAAAATGATTCCTATTGATACTCTGCTATACTCATAGATCATTTCCTTTTCCAGTCATTATCAGTGAGGCTTTCTCAGGCAACAGATGAGAACAGAAGAGATGCAGAGACCCACAGAAAGACATTATGCAGTGTGAAACCAGTTATGTCCACAGTGAAACACGGGTAGTCCCTTCTGTTGTCACTCATCCTCACTTAAGATGGATTACTGGTGTCCAGACAACACTGCTGTTAGGTGAATTAGTTAAACATGAAATATATTGGGCATGTGATAAGATGTATTTATTTATCTCTATGCAAACACTGCACCATTTTCAAAGCAGACTCAGAGCATCCAAAAGGTTGGGGATCCCTGAAATTAGTTCTCAGGGATTCTGTGGTTTGGCTATATATTTTAAACACAACATAAGCTTTTAATGCTTCTGCATTTCTGTTTACTATATTGATGTCTTTATTTTCCTTTAGAGACATAATCTCACTTGAAATCCTGACCTGCCCTTGTAGACATGTGTATCCTAGGAGTACAGGCATGAGTCACCATGCTTACTGTACCTGAATGGTAACTGACACTTTTTACCACATACTTTTTCTCCTTGTTGTGCCCCATTGATAAACAATTACCCCCATTCTGTTGTAGTATGAGAGGAGAGGTCACTTATTCATCACGGCTAGGCTAACTGGGAGACTGGTTTTCGTACTGACTGGGTTAGAGACCTGACACTTATACTCTCCAACATCCTCCCTCATAATGGGATCTATGCTGAGTTGGCACTTTGTTGGGGACAGAGTCATCCTCTCTGTGAGCTGCAGACTTTGGTTATTGAAGATCCAACGGAAGGAGATTCCAGTGCCGGCTGAGAGGCAGGTGAGGACCACAGAGCTATGTAATGTAAGTATGGTGTTGGTGACTTGAATGAAGGGATGTTTCACAGGCTCTGCAAAGAAACAGAGGAGTAGACCAAATGATAGTAGTCCTTCAGAGAGCTCAACTATCTTCTCTATAGTTCACACTTACTAAAACCTCCAGGGTAGATAAGTTAGAGCTGTGACTATAGACATGTCTTGTACCCTGGATCTGTCACCCATGGCCTCTGTGACCTTGATTAAGCCACTGAATTTTCTGTGTCTCAATTTCCCTACAATGGGACACATTGTAAATGATCACTACTGTGTCTGTGAGCTAAGCATAGTTATGAGCAATGCCATGACCTTGGGATGCAGGAGCTGCTCAAATCAGCAGCATCTCTAACTATTTGCCTGCAGAAGAGAATTCCCTAGGCTGTGTCCATGACAATGTCTGAAGTAGCTGCTTCCTCTCTTTCTGCCATGGGGACACTGACCTTCCTTTAAGTCTTCTAAGCCCAGTAAGATAACAGGCTATGACACCTGTCTACTGAGAATCAGGGGAAGGAGTTGCACAGGTGACCTAACTGAAGCTCTCTTGGCAGTGAACAGCTGGTTCCGCAATCTATGGAACTTGGACAGCCAGTAAAACCTTGTTTCCTGTAAACTCTAACAGGAAATCAAAGCCAATAAGTCACAAAAATTTCCAGTGTCATCTGGATAGAGGTGATGGATAGGGATAAAGTTTGGGGCCAAGGCTTCCTAGTGCTCTCTGTTAGGACCCCATAGCTTCCTCAGCCAGTGCCTGCCTGAAAACCAAAGAGTCTTTCTTGGCACTGTGTGCATAGTGAGAGCCACAAGAGTCCGAACTGTGACTGACATCCTTGTGCTGAGTTATCGAAACATGATACTTTCTGCAGGTGGAGACTGGTGATGGCTTCTGATATATTGCAGTTTGTCTATCCACATGAATGTCACACAATAACAGCCCAAACCTCAGTTTGAGGACACAATGCAGTGCGGTAGCAAACAAGCATAAACCAATCCTGACAGATCAGTGTATGAAGTAGGATAAACCACACCCAGCAGTGGAGACCATAGAGTCACTTACTGTTCACATGGAGATGCACATCTGCTTTATCGATTTTGAAATCTCTATTTAAAATTTCTAGTGTGTACATTCCTGCATCTTCCTCAGTGACATCCTGGAGCATCAGGGACCCATTGGTGTACACCGCCTCTCTTCTGCTGTGTGCACTCCCCCAGGTGGTGGAATTCATGGCTCTGCTGTATTCCACAATTTTAAGAACAAGGGCACTATGCATTGATTTATACCAGGAAAAGGCTTGCAGATCTTCTGGAAGATTATGTACTTGGAGAAGAACACTTTCCCCTTCAGCAGCATACTGAGGTATAGGTTGGATCATGAGTTGGGAAGAGTTGAGAGGGTTACAGCATGGAGAAAGGGAGGCTGAAAGAGAAAATAGAAAAAAAACCCATCACATGGAGATCATCGGGCTGGGTGAAAAGACAGTGACCTCCATCTTGACTAGATGGACTCATCACTCAGCCTAGAGTTGCAGGTGTATGTGTGTCTATCCCACTTAATGAAGGGCAGAAACATGACCTCCTCCTTTCCAAAAGTGTCCTTGATAGTGTCATGTCCTTTGCATGGAATTGACTCCTCAGGTGTCTACATGGCTGCTTTCTTAGTCAGACACTGTGTGCACACATGCACACTGGGTTTTGAGAGGATGCCTCCCCTGAACTCAACAGGCCCAGGATGCTCACTTTCTGTGTTTTGTTTTTGTTTACTTTGTTTTGTTGTTTGTTTGTTTGTTTCCTTTGTGGTTCCAGTCAGCTCCTGACTTCACCTTCTAGATGTTCTTTCCCTCAAGACTGGGACTGAGTGAGGGCCAGGACCAGTCAGATCTTCAGGGCTCTGGTCTTCGAAATAACAGGTTTTATGTCAACCTGACACATGTAAAGTACTTTTGAAAGACAAGGCCTCAGTTGAAAATACCACCACCAGATTGGCCTGTAGGACTCTTTACACTGCTGTCCACCCAGTATATATATATATATATATATATATATATATATATATATATATATATATATATATATATATATATATATATTACATATAATATATTACATATATTATGCACACACACACACGTGTGTGTGTGTGTGTGTGTGTGTGTGTGTGTGTGTGTGTGCACGTGCACGTGTGCATACGTATGTGATTGATGTGGAAGGGTTCAGACCACTGCCTGCAGTCCAGTCCCTAGGCTAGGAGTCCTGGGTGATATATGAGAGCAGGTTGAACAAGCCATGAGGAACAAGCCAGTAAGCAGCACTCCTCTGTGGTCTCTGTGCAAGTTCCTGGATTTTATTTATGACACTTTCAACTTGGAGCTAATAATTACACCAGTTTCACATGGACAGCTAAAATGCATTGTTCCCTATCAGCGTTGAGAGAAAGTAAGTGTTGAATCCTAGCAAAATGCTCCCTAGGTCACTTTAGTTTAGCCTTGGACAGATGACAGAATTCAGGGCTCCCTGGTCTAGAGCTCCAAGAGACTGGGCTGCCTCTGACTTCTCGGACTGAGTTACTTTCCACCAAGGTCTTTTTTGATGCAGTGGGGGTAGTTAGAAGACGGAGTCTGATCTATGGCCATTTGTCTCTAACATTTGTGTTATGTACTAAGTGCTCAAATACCAATATGGAGACAGTACAGAGGAGAGGGAGGCACAGGCCAGGCATCACAGTCCTGTGTGTCTCAACCTCACCCTGCACTGAACAGTCACAGAGAGTCACTTACTGTCCATCTGGAGTTGCACATGTGCTAATTCTGTTTTCATATCTGTACTTAGAGTCCGTAGGGTGTATAATCCAGTGTCCTTCCAGGTGACATTGTGGAGCAGCAGGGATCCATTGCTGTACACTGTCTCTCCACCATTGTGTGCAGGGCCCAGCACACTTGAATTCATGGTTATTATGTGTCTTGCCACCTCAAAGTTGTTGGACACAATCATCCCCTTATACCAGAAAAGGGATCGAAGATTTTCTGGGAGATTGTGAACAAGTAGAAGAACACTTCCCCCCTCGGGAATGATGGGGGGCACAGATTCAATAGTGGGTTGGGCAGATGTGGAAAGGGGCCCACAGCTCCAAAGGAAAGCTAGAAGGGAAGAGAGAAATCCATCAATATTAAGAATTTTGTATTTTGGTAAGATGAAACCCTCTATTCTGAACAGGTTTGTTCTCTGCTCACTCTATCGGTGTGGGTGAGCATCTCCTAATCTGTATCCCTGAATTAGCATGACAACTAGCTCATTGCTGTCAGATCTCAGCTCACATTTACAGTAGATTGGTGTTGGTGTGAGGTCTGCTTGACCTCTTCTCTTACAGACCCTGTGTCTTCACTCTGACTCTTTTTGTTGTTGTTCTGTTCCTTTTGTGGTTCCACTCAACACCTCACTTCACTTTCTAGCTTTCTTTAATGATCTGTCTTCCACTAGGACAGAGGCATCAGAAGAACCATGATTTGTATTATATTAAAAAATGATGCCTAGAAAAAAACTCAGAAACTTGTGGAGCATAAATGAATGAATGAATGAATAAATGATGTTGCAAAACCCTTGTATATCCATGGACTTAGTTAAGAAATCCATAGGTTTAGGTATACAGAATTGAGTCATTATATTAGCTTTAATTTTTTACACTTATTTGCAGATTATATTTATATGTGACTATGAGTTCATGAGCATGCCTCAGTGTGGATGGGTAGATATAGGACACAGTACTGAGGCAGAGGTCAGAGGACTTGTGTTCATTAGTCTCACATTAGTCTCAGCTTGTCAGACAATAAAGCAAATATCTATATCCATTGAACCATGTCATTGATAATAACGCCTTGATTTTTTGTTGTTGTTGTTGTTTGGGATGTCAAGGTGAGATCATTAGCCTTTAGAATATTGTGGTCATGGTGACTAACTTTGGGAAAGAATAATGTCTCCTCCATCCTTATTTTCCAATATTGATTGTTTCCTGATGCTGAGCCTCTGACCCACCCTGTGTCTTCTCCCCTACAAACAGAGACTCCTCTTGGGTCCTTGTACCACTCAGGAGATTCCAGAGAGTAAATGAGTCCTCTCCTCTCACACACTGTTAAATCACATTCTCCTCACCTGGAAGCAGGAGTTCCTAAGAATCAGTGACCCTATGCAGAGGAGTACAGGGGGAAAACTATGGCCTCTGTGGCCTGATCTGTCCTCTTCCTGTGGCATACCTATTCCAGCACAGTATCCAAGTTCTTTTGCCCTTCCCCTCTCTGAGCTGAGCTTCCTCCCAGGCAGGAGCACCTCCCAGATTCCCAGGAGCTGTGGGTGGTTCTCTGTTCAAAACACTGCTCTGTCCCTCCCCGTCAGTGCTGCTCCATGTCCCACTCCACTTCTCTCTTTATGTTTTAGTTGTCCATAACACTGAGTAATCATCAAGGCTAATGAGCATCCCTATTATCAAGAAAGTAGCAGATGACCCTGGGGCTGCCCTCTACTGTGTCCTGGCCTTGGTCTCTAAGCACCCAAAAGGGAAAGTCTGTACAACTGTGTGGCACAGAAACCTAGCTGGTCACCCAGTCATCTTTCCTGTGTTTTCAGTGCTCTGCAAACATGGAATTTGCTCTCAGCAGGAAGGTGATGGAGATTTCTATGGGGCTTCAAAGGGACCAGCTGAGTGATACATGGGGAAGGGGACAGATCCTTCTTACTGAAGTCATCAGTCAGGATTCAGACCTAGGACAAAGGCCCAGGAGCAGATGTGTCAGGAGTCTTACATGCTGGGTGTGTAGAAGGAGGTGACCTAAGTCCTGGAAGGAAACTATGGGCTCTTTTGTCTCATGCAAGATTTCAAGACCAGGCTCCTACTTCTTCTGTTTGCTGAGCTGTGTAATGGGTAGGTCTGCCTATGTGCTCCCTGGTTTTTCTAAGATGCCTTGGACCTCTATCTAGTTGATTCCCCTTGGGTAGCCTATATTTCACAAAGGAAATACAGAAAAGGAAAAAATGGAACATGATCCCCTGGCAGTGTAGCAGACACATAAAGCAGCCAGTAGGCCTAAAAATGGTCTGTTTGTGATTTCAAAGTTGGCAAAAATATGGGATGGGGCCAGTCTTCTAGGTTAAGTTGTTGGTTCATGCAAATAGCTTTCTTAGTGTTGATGCTGTGTCCTGATGCTGTCCCTGGTGATCCCTGGGAGAACTACGGCTCATGATCTGGCAAGCTGTCAGATCAGCATAGCCTGTAGCCATTTGCCTACAAAAAAGAATTCCTTGAGCTGAACCCCAAAGGACAAGCACTTGTCAGGAGGACTTATGTCCTCTGTCCCTCTCCTTGATGACCATAGATGACCATAACCTTCCTGTGAAGTCTTAAAAGGCCATCAACACATAGAGTTAGTTGCCTGTGCACATATCCAGCTGAGATCTCCCTGATGAGTCTCTGGAGATGTCCAGGGGACTTAGACTAACCTTATCTATAATGACAGTACATAGCTGACTCAACATACCACAAGACTAGTAAGCACCATTTTCAACCATCAGGAAGTCAAAATACAACTTTTGTAAAATGATTCTCAGCGCCATCAGAACTTGAGAATGGGACAGAGGTCTGGAGAGTAAGGTTTCTTGATACTCACATCTCTGTAGAGATCCTGTGTTTTTCTCAACAAGGTCCAATGTTGATTCCCTAATGGTCTTTCTTGAGGGTACACTCCTGGTAAGAACCCCAAGAGTCTAGACAGAGGCTGATAGCCTTGACTGAGTTACCCACTGTGTATCCACTATACGGAAAGTGAAATGAAATGAAGGATTCTGATCTATTGCCATTATTATACATTATGTGTGTCCTGCACTAAATGCTCAAATGTAAGAATGAGGACACAATGTAGAGGGGAAGTAGGCACAGGACACTCTCCTGTGTGTGTGTCCAGTCGAATGAACCCACCCAGTACTGAGAGTTTGCAGAAAATCACTTACAGTACACGTGGAGGTATATGGATGTTGTTGATATGATTTCTTTATGTCTGTTTATTGATCGTAGGGTATAAAATCCAGTGTCCTTCTGGGTGACATCTTGGAGATGCAGGGATCCATTTCTGTACACTGTCTCCCTACCACTGTATTCAGGCCCTTCCACTCTTAAATTAGTGTCCAGCGAATAAAGTACAATTCCAAGGTTCATATTTGTCACCCCTTTGTACCAGACAAAGGCTTCAAGATTCTCTGGCAGATTGCGGACAAGGAGAAGGACATTTTCTCCTTCAACCACATCAGGTGGCACTAATTCAATAATGACTTGGACAGTGGTGGGTAGGTGCCAACAGGTTAAAAGGGAGGCTAAAATGGAAGAGAGAAAATCAATCAATATTAAGCAGGTAAGATCATCACTCAGCCTAGGTGATTGGGTAGGGGTGTGCCCACCCTCTTTGGTAGACATGAGCAACATGACCTTCATTCCTCAGAGCCTCTGACTAGAATTCCTCTGTAAGGAATTCTATGATCAGGTATCTGCCTGGATTACCACTTAGTGTCTCCCTATTTGGTATGAGGAATCCTCTCTGGCCTCCTTCTCTAGAGAGTCTCCCCTTTTGACTTTTTTCTCTGTTTGCTTTGTGGTACCAATCAGTCCTTGGTATCATTTTCCATCTATGCTGATGTCAGATCCACTAGAACCAGGTCTTTGTGAGGACAGGGATTAGTCTGACTGTTTCTGAGGGTTATTTTCTAGGAAAAGGCTCAGACACCAGTGGATAATAGAAAGAAGGAGGAAAGGAAGGATGGAAGGAAGGAAGAAAAAAGGAAGGGATGGAGGGAGGGAAGAAGAGAGGGAGGAAGGTATGGACAGGAAAATGTGTCCACATGGGTTTATGTACATAGCTCCTTGGTTTGGAGGTAACAAAAACAATTATAGACATGTGTGATTTAAATGTTTATACATTTCCTTGTGTATTGTATGTGTGTATTTGTGAAGGCGGGTGTTTCAGTGTATGTCTGTGCACACTCACGCTGCAAAAGATTTTGTAAGGCGAAAAAAGGCCAGCAGGAGTCTGTTTTCTCCATTTATTATGTGGGAGCTGAAGACTGAATGCAGATTGTCACGTCCCTACACACTGAGCTGTCTCACTGGCCCACCCCTGCTTGATTTCTATTTGGAGAGTCACTGTGTCATGGTAGGGAACATTAGACTCCAGACCATGGCAGCTGATGTGATTGGTTTGAATAGGAAGCAGTTAAGGCTTTTCCCTTCCATTTATCACCTCCTGTCCACCACCAGCTATAAGCAGCTGAGCTTCTCTCCCTCCCTGTACTTTGTGTTCTATGACTGCAAACAGACACATCGATTCTCCTCTCAGACTCCTGTCCTCTTTAGGAGACTACAGGTATCCTCTAAGTTCCCAGAGATCTGGTATCCTTACCTGTGACCAGTAGCCCCTGCCAAGAGATACAGCCCTTACAGGGAAGCACAGAGGACAACTCCATCTCTCTTCTCACTGTGCCTTTTTCCCTCTGAGGAGAAGAGCTTCAGTTCCAATACAGCTCCAGCCTCTGCTGTCCTTCCTTCCTCTGAGCTGAGTGTCCTTCCAGGTAGGAGGAGCACTTCCCAAAACCCAGTGGGCTGTGGGTTGTAGGATCTGTGTCCAACACACTGCTCTGTCCTTTCCACTCCCAGTGCTGTTCCACGTCCCTCTCAACTTTTCTCTCTTTATGTTTCACCTCCAAGCAACACATTGAACAACAAGGCTGATAAACAGTCCCATGCCCTCAGAGAACAATGGATCATCTAAGGGCTGACCTATGCTGTGTCCTGTCCTTGGGTCTGTCCGCACCAAAGAAGGAACCTCCAACCAGCCTATGTGTCCTTCTGACAAAGAGACCCAGCTGAGTACCCAGCGTGCACTGTGTTCTCAGTGCTCTGGGAAGGTGGGATTTACTTTCAGCAGGAAAGTGACAGAGATGTCTCTGAGGGATGGAAACAGACCAACTGAGTGATTACTAGGGATGAAGATCAGTCCTTTGCCACTAATGTCACTAGACAAATTCTTGATCCAGGAGAAGTTTATGAGGTGTTTTATGTCCTCAGTGTTGAGGAAGATGCAACGTTTGTGTCTTTGAAAGGACTGTGGCCTCCCTCTTTCTATGGAGGGTTTCAAGGCAAACTTCAGCGTTATGTGTTGGCTGAGTTGTGTATTGGATAAATCCATATCCTCTCTGATCTTCCTGAGTCACCTTTCCCATTTGTCTAGGTGATTCTCCAGTGGGAATTCTGTCTTCCCATATGAAGATGTCAGGAGGGAGGGGAGATCAGCTTCCTCGTGTAGAAAGGTGTGTTCAGACATAGGTAGTATCCAGTAGGTGAGAGCAGGGTTGTGGGACAGAGCTTTATGTTAGTAGGGGCAGAGATGGAAATCAGTCTGCTTGGCAAGGTCATGGCTCAGGGAGACAATTTTTTAAAGGTTGAGCATATGGCTTGTTATCACTCCCTGAAGATCTATGTTAGAAAGGAAATCTCATGTCTAGGGCTACAGCAGAGATGATAAAAAAGTCAACTGTGAACTTCTCTGATACCCTCAGCATAGGTGGGATGCAGGGCCTGTTATACTGATCACTGTGCTCATTAGCACTCCTAATTCCATCTAGTGTGGGGTAGTTCTAGACAGGATTTAAGATTTTTCCTGGGAAGCCCTGGACTAAAGTCAAAACAATGTGTAGCCAGAGGATAGGTATCCTTGGGAGGACTTTTGTGCTCAGAAAATTTCAGAGGAAATTTCTAGGACATTTTTCTTGATACTCAAAGGAAAGGACACTAATTTATGGTTGGCACATTCACTTTCTGGTTCATCTCTAGGGTCTAAGTCTTTCCATCTCTTTGCATATAGAGGGGTGAGAGGGTCCAATTTTGAGTACAGAGAAAATTGATTCAAATGAATATGTCATCTTCTCTTCCTTGTACACCATTCTAGGTTTTTCCTCTTGCTATGATAACATCCTGAGTAAAAGCAGCTTAGGAGGGAGCAAAGGATCCAGTTTTCTTCTGGGGCTATGTCATATTGTAGCGCTGAAGGAAGTCAAGGCAGAAAACATGCTGCTTGCTGGCTCATTCACTGACTTCCTCTATTGCTAACCCTGAGCTAGCTTTCTTGTAAAACCAAGAGATGGTCCTTGGTTGTACAAGAAAGCTAGCATGGGACTGGACTAGGTCCTCTCCACGTTCTGTAGCTTGATCTGCTTGGGGGCCCCCTGGCGGTAGGATCAGAATCTATCCCTGGTGCATGAGCAGGCTTTTTGGAGTCCACTACCTATGATGGGGCACTTCATGCAGCCTTGAGGCAGGAGGAAGGGCTTGGACTTTCCTCTTTGGGATGTGCCTCCCCATGAGAAGCCTTTCCTTCTTGTTAGCGGGGAGTAGGGAGTGGGTTAGGAGCGGGAGGCTGGGGGTGGGAGGAGGGAAGAGGGGGATCTGTGATTGGTGTGTAAAATGAATAAAAAATTTTTCTTAATAAAAAAAAAAAGAAAAAAATCCCTCACAGACATGTCCACAGCCTGACCTGATAAAGACAGTTACTCAGTTTAGATTCTGGTTTCAACCCACGTGACATTGGGCTGAGTCAAGGTGACAGTTAAGTCTAACTAGGACACTGTTTCAAACTGCTAAGTCCTCCTCCTCCATGGGAAGACTCCATAGGAAGTGAGTGTCCCTCTTTGTTTGCCACGGTCATGGCATGTGCTGGTGTCCACTCAGAGCCAGGGAACAGCTCAAGGACATCTACCCTGAGTGTCACTTTTCCCACTGCCCATTTCCTGAACTCAGGGACAATTGTGATGTCCACAACAGACACTGAGAAGAGCTAATGAAACATCATCATCAAAACATAAGTTTCATCCTGACTCATGATAGGCCTCCCAGGCACGTTCATCACCTGCCTCTGCTGGAATCAGAGCAGAAGCCAATTATCAGCTGACATGACCATTGTTCAAAGTTCCAGGTGTTCCTTCTGAGTCACAGAAGTCATGATAGCAATGGGGGTGGGACAGGAAGAAATGAGTTAGTGTCAGAAAGAAAAATCTATTTGACCTTAAGTAAAATATCTGCCTAGGAAGTTCCTCACACCTGGAAGGAGTTCACCCCTTCATATCTCAAGACCAATCAAGAGTCACCCAGGAGAAATCAGAGATTCAAGGAGAAGGGGATGAAATGGATCTGGAATCTCATAGGAGTAATGGGATTTGTTTCTGCCCCTGGTGACAAGCTGGGAATTAATTACTGTATCTACCCATGAACCAAATCTTCTCCCCAATGTTCAAGACTGGCATTTCAGTGATCCCCTCACCAAGACCTGTAATTTTCTTCAGTGTGGTCCTATTAATGCCAATTGCAGAGTTCTAGGCAAGGAAGATACAGGATTAGTAGTGATGTTTGGGATAAAGAGCCTATTGGAGGATTACTGGTGTTTCCCATTGATAAGCCAAGAGTATTAAGTGGGTAAATCAGTGGATGTATGGCAGGAGAGGTAGAGGTTTGCCCCTGGATTGAAATGAATATCTGAGGGGGATATTATTGAGACGTCCAGACCATATGGAGCAAACAGAATAAAACGGCATGTGATATCAGCAATGGGAGGGGAGAATTCTGATCTATAAAAGACAATATCATTTCTTTGAGTTGCACTATAACCTTAGATAAGTAGGTCCCAACCAGAGCTGGGGTGTGGATTAGTAGAAGACTACTTATGTAGTACTTATGTAGCATGCACAAGCCCTGATCAATCAGGAGCACAACACACAAAGCACCCCTACTATACAATCATGAGTGTATGGAGCTGAGTCTGAGATGTCCTCTGTCTCCATCATCCTAAGCCTTTCTAGGAAGAAGTCATTACACTCCATTGTACCTTGGGCCTTACTACATGTGCTTGGTCTAGGCCAGGGTGACTACATGTGCTTGGTCTAGGCCAGGGTGACTTGGCCCATGTAGGTATCTGTGTGTTGGGTTAGTGTCACAAACCAAAGAAGTACTGAATGTCCCAGCTCTGGCCCTCTGTATGTAGGCAATTGTAGCCATAAGGCAACAGAAATTACTCACAGGTAGCATGAAGTTTGAATGGGTCATGTAACAGTCATTTCCACATTACGCTGTCAGTGTGACACTGAATAAGTGACAGTTTACTTGCCCTCTGACAGCTTCAGCCTGTCACCTTCTGAGAAATTTTGACCATTTTATTTTTCCTCCACTGGTAGGTTGTAATGTAATGCTCAGGTTCTCACTTTAAGGCTATCATCACTAACCTCCATAGGGTTA
The DNA here is from genome assembly GCF_049852395.1 of Peromyscus maniculatus bairdii. Taxonomy (NCBI): domain Eukaryota; kingdom Metazoa; phylum Chordata; class Mammalia; order Rodentia; family Cricetidae; genus Peromyscus; species Peromyscus maniculatus. Next base: position 28,348,957 of record NC_134852.1, on the reverse strand, counting down.
GAATCGCCAGTTTTGGTATTGGCATCAGGTAGAAGTTCTGTGCAGGCAACAGACAGATGATGCCCTCCATAGGACCACTGATCTTTGCAAATGCCCCTTTCAACTAATGTTGATCTTTCTAACCTCTACCCCAATCCATGTCCTTACAGAACCAGGCAGAAGATGAATCACAGGCATATGTATGAGGACCTGAGTACTCAGAGATGTTGGGCTTCCTGAGCTCTCTGGGAGAAACCTTCTTTGTCATGTGTGAACTGACCTGCAAAGCTTTAAGGTACATACCTTATCTTCAGAACCCCATTGTCTATGCTGGTTCTCACAGGCCCACTGCCTGCCTTGCACCATGGGATGCTATGTCCCTCCAGTTGCACTGACATCCACTGGCTCAGTCTGGGCCAGAGCCATCCAAGGCTTTGCTCTCTAAGGATGTCCAATAGATAGAACATAAGACTCCCCGTTGACCTTCATTGAGAAGTACCCACAAAATCTCCCCAAGACTCGAAATGTGTACAGAAGCCTCATACTATAGAAAAGAAGCTGGCCTAGTATTCAGTTATCTAACCAAGCTGGAGCATGATTTGTGCCAAAGTTCCCATGTGTTTGATGGAAACTGACATGAGTCACAAGACCCAAAATGACCAAAAAAAAATATCCCAGAATAATGTAGGAATGTGAAGGGAATGGTTTAGGGACCCATGGAGTTGGCCTTTTCTACCTGCCTTCAGACGCCTGCATCCTAGGTTTTTCAGATTAGAGTCCATGGCTCCTCAGGCACTGTATGCTTTTTAGTTCATGAGAAACTGAACCACTCCCTCAGTTTCACTTTGTGTTTTATTCAACCCACTTTGTGTTTCTCTGTGCTATCACAGAAGTCAATGAAACATGCAGTGTCACAAAATAAATGGTCTTAGACATTAATCTTGTGTATCTGTATAGCTTGAAGATGTCATCGTATGCTGGTAACTACAACTGTATTGATCCTGGCAATTGCCATTGTACTCTGTTTCTAATAGAGGTACAAAACATCTGATTGCCCTCAATAAAATTGTCACAGCTTCAGTCTTGCTGTGGCCCCTTCAACCTGAGTCAGATTAATTTCTCACCAGCCATGTCAGATAGCCTTGGCCCAGTAAGTAAGTATGGGTGCTTACAAGTGGCACATTGAACAGGAACCTGGAATACGGGTATTAAAAAAAAGTAAAAGGGGAGGAACCCTTGTGCTTTCATGTGCACACAAGTATAATAGAGCTGGAGAATTAATTGGAGGTAAAAAGATGTGACAGGCTGTGTTGAAGGAAGAACATTTTGCAGAAGTTCTGTAAACTTGTTGCTAGCAAATGGAGTTAAAACAGAACACCAGCAGTGAATAAAATTCCTGAAGTTCATTATGGAATTTCAACCTTCTGTACATGATGAGGGATCTCTGGATCCCAGAACATGGTCCCAATTAGAGAGAGCAATTCAAGGAGAATTAGATGCAAGGGACTTTAAAAATTCCTAGTGATGTTTTCAGCTTTGGAAAGAAATAACAGCGGTAGTAGATAAAAGTGGCACAGTTAAAATTAAAAATGCAAGTTACAGGGGAAAAGCAGAACTAAAACTTGGAATGAAAGAAAAATTAGCTCCTGAAGATATACTATCTAAGGTCTCCCTCTGTGTGAAGCTGACTATTCTTTTCCTCCTTGTGCTGATCTGATTTTTCATCCCCTCCTTCCACCTCCAGCTTCAATTTTCACAGCTCCGAAATTTTATACATCACTGCTTCACTTCATTTCTTTGTGAGGTTATTAGGGAGGATTCTCACCTACCCTGAGAAAATTAATTCCTTTTATTCACAGTACAGGTCTCCCAGCCAAGAGATTGGTATTGAGCCCAGGAGACAGGAGAAGACATGGAAGGATTTTCTTTCACTGGTGAGTGAAATGTCAGATCCTAGCAACCTGGGGCAACAAGTTAAAATTATATAGCCATTTAATTTAAGGATCTTAATCCAGCTTCTACTCAATATGGGCTAACTACAACTTTTACATTTTAGCTCTTTGATTCTATTTCTGGGGAAGCTTTCCATCACTGACTGGAGGATGATAGCAGCGACTTGGAAGACTGTGGAAGACTGCTATTCAGAAAAACAATAGAACCAAGTTATTAGAAATCAACAAAATAATGTGATCATCACTTTTGAAATCTTAACAGGAGATGGTATGTATAATGATGCTCAATGGCAGATTATATATCCTCCTGAAGCATATGGACAAATAAATGCTTTGGAACTGCAAATATGGTGTAAGTTCCCAGATTCTGGCAGGAAAAGACAGAGGAACTCTCTGAAATTAAAGAGGGGCCTCAAGAGCCATATCAAGATTTTGCTTCTTGTCTTCTGTAGGCAGTTAGTCATCTGATAGTTGAATGGGAAGCAGGAATTATTATTGTTAAGCAACTGGTATATAAGTTTACTGATGCTACCTTCCAGACTGATATCTGTCCCTTTCAAAACAAAAGGAGATATTAATGATTGCATTTGCCTCTGTGATGACATTGGGCATTCATATACTTAAGGGTTAACTCTGGCTCTCACCCTTCAGTGGCAGACAGTCCCTCACATATTGTCAGTCACTCAACAAGGAAAAAGGATGGAATAATGGCAAATAACCTGTGGGAGCCCGTTCTGGGGTTCCTTGTGGCTTTACCCAGCAGGTCCGAATAGAGGATGATCAGGACCACGGGCCTGAGTGCAGGTGTCTGAGATGGTCTGCACTTGGCTGTGCTGGGGGAGGAGGTCTTTTGCTCCACCCCTTGGCGTCTCTATAAAAACCCTGGACCAGAGACAGTCCGGCCCGTTGGAATAGGTTCCAGGCCCTCTCGAGGCTATCCTTTATTTTCTATCTGTTTATCTCTGCAAGATTCTCTGCTATAAATCCTTCTATCTAATATTTCCTGCTGCTCGCACTCAAGAAAACTCTGGGAAGCTGTGGGCGTGGTGGTTAAATGCCCCACAATAACCCAACTTTATGTCATGTTTGCTGCTCCTGTTTAAAGAGAACTTAAAAGTTATTTCTTCATACTTTTCTTATACATTATATGAATGATATTCTGCTTTCTGCTAAAATTAATGAAATACCAAAAGATCTGTGTTATAAAAATAAAAATTAGATTAGCTCTTTTAAATTGTGTTTATCATAAAAAATTAAAATTTTTGAGGAATACTTCAGATGATTTAGCACTGACTTTTGCTCCATATCTCTTTCGAATTAGTAACCATTTTCCTTCCAGTAAACTTACTGATATTGTATCAAAACATTTTGTTCTATATCCTAAAAGTCCTAGGATTCAGTAGTTACCCAGTACAGATAGTATTTGCAGATGCCACACAGGATGATATGGTTTCTAGAGATGTTTCACTGATTTTTACTTACCCAGGTGCTTCTGTGCCTTACAATGCTTCCCTCAAACTCTAAACCTATATTCTGATTCACAATACACAGTCCTAACAGTGCAGCATCTGGAAACAGTGTGGATCACTTCATCAGGTACCTCTGTTTATGATTTACTACATTAACTTATCAGAAATTACACACACCAGAGAGTCCAGTTTATTTTGGCCATATTAAGTCACATTCTAATCATCCAGGACCTTTGTCAGAGGAAAATGCAAAGGCAGATTCCTGTTTAACACTGTCTCTTTTCCTAGTAATGAACAACCTAAAAGAAGCAGGAGAATTTCATGCGCACTTTCATCAAAATCCTTCAGCATTGAAAAAAAAAGAAGAGCTTTTCACTAACTAAAGAACAGGCTCATTGATAGATGAGAAATGCCCTTCACATGTAAGAGTTAATAACACATTTCTACCCTCCTGTGATATGAATCCCCTAGATTATTGCAAAATCATATTTAGCACATGGATGCTAGTCATGTTCTCTGTTTGGGGAGGCTTAAATATGTTTGAGTCATTGTGGACACATGCTCATTGCGCATATCTGCTGTTCCCTTATTAGGAGAAGCAGTATGGGATGTTATCAACTTTTTACTCAGAAATTTTGTTGTTTTAGGCTCCTGTAAAATATTTAACTGATAATGTTCCTTCTGTCACTGCCAAGACTTTTCAGGAATTTTGCCAACAGTTTGATATAAAACACTGTAAGGGGCCAAAGTCAACCTGTAAGCCCCACTTGCTTAAGGGCGATGACTTTCTGGAGTGCTGGAGGTTGGAGCTTATGGGAGATAAAAAAACAGGTATTTTTGCCCCCCCCAAACAAATTTGTTTAAATCAACAACAGATAATATGCTAAATCCCATGTAGGTGGGAAGTATGTGAGCAGGAAATAATTCATGATTTGTATTTACCCCTGATTGGCTGTAGGCAGGAGGTATGCAGAAAAAAAGTTGCCAGGATATAAGCTTGACCCTGATTAAACCTGATGGGCAATACAGTGTCCTTGTGGTTTTGCCTTTTTAGGCCTCTGCAAAATGTGATTCATTGCCATTTCCTGGGTACCCTGGAATGGACCTGGTGAGAGCCCATCATCCTGGCCAGTATTTAATTAAGCTTTCTCCAAATTTGGCTCAATCATTGTGTAACTTGTCTTTCTTGTACAAGTCTCAGGTTAACATTTGGGGGGTCCCAAGGAGACTCAACAACAACAACAACAATTCCATAATGTTTTTCTGTGGGCTTAGTGGTTGCACATGAATCTACCAATACTTTAATAATTACCACTTGCAGCCCCTCAGCACTGCAGTTAGTGCCCTGCCAGCCACTCAGGCCACAGCCTGGAGCGACTTCTGGACCTGAAAACCAGCTCTGCAATGGCCATGATATATAGGTTTAAACTGAGTCAGTTTCATTCTATTTTCTTTTTTTTTTGCAATAGCTCCAGCCAGCTTTATTTATACATCAAAAACAAGCATGCTTTTCCATAATAACAAACATGTTTTTTCCATCCTCCATTAACCCCTAGCAAAAACAAATATGTCAAATGTGTTTTTCCCAACTTTAACATCAAAACATCTTTAAACCCAAAACAACAGTTATCATTTTGCTGGCTTGGCCAAATATCGAGTTGGGTACATCCTGTCTTTACAAAACTAAAAGGTAATTGACATAGGCACACATTTTCAAGAACAACAATATCATTCAAAACATATTTACAGAAATAGGTGTGATCTGCCTCCGATCCTGTCAGCTCTGAATCAGAACAGCTCCCAGGCTCTTTGAGACAGCTGGCTTCCCCAGACAAGAAACCTGAGAAGCATCAGCTCCCAAAGAATTTTAGGGGAAAATATTGGAGAAAAATTGGGTTTCCAGGAATGATCACATCTGTTCCATGCAAGATTGACAAAATGACACAAAATCCACCAAGAGAATCATCAATATCACGAGAGAGAAGGGAGAATGCAGGCCGCGTGGTCCCAGCAGTATCCTGCAGTATCCTGAAGTCCACTGGTCCTTGCCGAGTAAGACTGTCCCTGTGGGCTTTAACTTCATCTGAACCTGTTGGACAAGCACTCATATACTGGTCCAAAACTAGACCGCAGGGCTCCCAACAGAGAATCAGTGGTCTGAGGGCATATAATCAACCCAATATGGCAGGAATTTAACAAAGTTGGTCATATTGCTCCCACAGTCAAGAAGCAAGGGTAGATGAATGCTAACACCCAGCTGCTTTCTCTTTTTTTCCTTTTTATTTATCCTTGGACCTTAGGCCATAGGATGGTGCCACCCAATTTCAGAGCTGGTCTCAGTTCAACTTCTCTGGAAATGTTCTTACAGATATGCCCCAAACTGTATCTCATAGGTGATTCCAAACTTGGTTAACTTGACAATGAAAATGAACCCTCAGAGCCCCTATTATCCAACATGACAGATTTCTACTCAACTGCCACTTGTATGTTCAAGAGATACTTTTGAGTCCTATTACATTTGCCCTCATCGTTACTCCTTCCACATTAAAAGCCTTTCTTCTGAGTTCAGTGCCACCCTTTTTTTCTCCTACTGTCTTCTGGCCACAGCTGGGTTTCTTTTTTTTTTTCCCTTTCTTTTTCCTTTTTTTTTTGAAAAAGAAAATATAACTTAAGATATTTGAAAAAAACAAGGTGAATACAGGTTCAAAAATAATTAAGATACACTTTCCTAAGGCTACCTAGAATTAGGCTTTAAAGAATTCTACCATTTCAAGTTTACCACTAGTTACTAGATACCAATTTACAAACAAGATATTCACTTTTTTTGTTCCTTTATCAAGAGAAAAATCTACCTTCAGACTATGAGGGTAGTGATGGGGAGGGACTAGAAAACAAGATTCAAACAATCCCATGTAAATATCACATTTTTCAAATGGAAGAACTCCAAACTGCACTAGAAGTTCCAATCACTAAGACACTTTCCATTGAAATGATTTAAGTACAAATACATGGCACCAAGGTTTAGGCCTAATATAGGCCTGACAACCAAGTCCTTGTTTTCTGGAAGAAAGGCCTCAAAAGTCCCACTCAGTTCCACATAACAATGCTTCAAAGATCAATTAGGTTTTCATTTCCTTAATATTTTTGTTTTTGACTTCTAATCTTAAAGACTAGATTAAAACTTAGCTCATTTCCCAGAAGGCATTGCTTCCCTTTGCTCTATAAAAGAGTCCACCAAGACCTCTTCCTCAAAACCATCTAGCCCCCAGCCTCCAGCCTGTGCTTATGATGCATCTTTCTCAACATCCTGAAAAGGTAATGTAGGTAAAATATGCTCATAAACATTAAAACTAGTTGTTAGAAAGACGTAACTACCTTTATAATTTAAGTTTTAAAACATAAATACTTGCAGCTTGATCTGCACTGACAATGATTGTCAGAGCCTAGAATTCAACATTTACAAATTCTCATTCACACACACAAAACACACTATTATCACACAACTTGTGTCTTGAGAGAATCTTCTGCTTTTTAAATCTTTGGCCTCCCAGTCAATCCCAAGTTCAACCAACTTTAACTAAAACTTCACTCAGAATTTCACCAAACTTTTCACCCACACATTAATGCTTGTCATATCTTTCATCAACTGTCAAAATCTGAAGCCTGTTCAGAGATCGCCAGGTAAAAGAAAATAAATGAAATACACAGAGGTTATTTCAAAACAGAACATGACCATCAAAAAAAATGTCACAATTCCCGATTGGGATCATCCTTTGTTTACTACCAGTAAGAAAAATCCCACAAAGGACACAAGAGCTGGTTCTGGAGCATGCAGTTTCTCACTCAGGTGTCCCTAGAGGAACACCAGGGACAAAGTCATGTGAGGCCTCTCCCATACAGAGGCTGTCTCACAGGGGCAGCGAGGACACCCACTAGTTTGTGGAGATCCCTGAGAAAGTATGATTCTTAAAATCTGGACTGTACATAATTCACATCAGCCCTGTTCAGGTACTCACTGGAAGAAAGATGCAGCTGTTTGCCAGAACTCAGCACTCCACTCTAGGTCAGCCATGTGGCCATGATGGCTTTCTCACAAGTGATATTCTCTAGTTTAAAGGATAATTATGTTGGGCTAAAGATTTTCTATTTCCAAGGATGACTTGGAGTTCATCACTCATCACTTGATTTGAGTAACCATCCCAACATCAACCATCTATTGAAAAAAGAAACTCTTCAAAGAATGACTTCTCACTCTGTAAGAAATAAGCTAGAAACAGCAAAGTAAAAAAACTCTAATGGCTGATACTGAGATTAAATTGTGTTCAATATGGGATCTAGTGGCTTAGTGCAAAAAACAGACCCAGAGAGCTGTAGAACTACACATATGCTCACCATCAAAATAACTTATATGAAACTGCTTCTGGAATAGATCAAGAGGTTAAGATTAAAAAAATAAAAACAAGCCGGGCGGTGGTGGCGCACGCCTTTAATCCCAGCACTCGGGAGGCAGAGGCAGGTGGATCTCTGTGAGTTCGAGGCCAGCCTGGGCTACCAAGTGAGTTCCAGGAAAGGCGCAAAGCTACACAGAGAAACCCTGTCTCGAAAAACCAAAAAAAAAAAAAAAAAAAAAATAAATAAATAAATAAAAACAATGGATTGAACCTGCATGCTCCATTGCTCATAAACTTGCACACACTATTGTTCTGCAAAAAAGACAACTGCAGCAAAGAAAAATGGCCCTTTTGCAAACAAGCCTAAAAGTAACCCCCCAAAAGAAAAAAAATAACATGCATATATGTATAAAGTGTTACTATTAAACACAATGCTATCTCTAGGGGGGGAATTAACTGCATAGGTTATAAAAGAAAAACAAAAAACCATGTGCAACATCTTAAGCCAGTAAAGCACCAAAATAAAAAAAAAATAAAAAACCACCAAAAATCACTTTTCATAATGATTAACATAGAAGCACAAAATATTGACCATAAGTCAGGAAGCAATTACCTGGACAGATACAATGTCCACTGTTGAAAGAATTTTTCTTCAATTTAAATGTCTTTTCTCATCTCTAAAGAAACCTTAAAGTGCTAACTTTACTTATATAAAGCAAGCAAATTCTTCAAGTAATTTGCTACGCCAATTTTTATCAGCCTAAACAAGGAACTAAAAATAGCAAGTGAAGTGAAAAAGGGCAGAACACCCGACCGGTTCCACACAGGTAGACACCCCAGAGAGCGTCACCTACCATCCCGCCTTTCTTCACTGCACTGCACAAGCTAACAGATTAAGTATCTGTTTTCTTACATTAACTCCCTTTTTGAAAGTCACTAGGTAACACATACAGTCCTAAGGAAATAATGTCACTTAAAAAATCAGCACTGGACACTAATTAAAGCGAGCCTGTGTGTGTCTACTGCCTTAAACTAAAAGTGAGGCATTGCTTACAAACAGTGATGAGCCACCCTCCACAGGCCGGCTCACTACTCCTGCCCCTTGGCTGCTTTTTCAAGGAAGCATACATTAACCAGGTGGCGATTGAGGTGCTTGCTGTAATCCTTTCCCTTTCTGAAAGACCGATCACAGAAAATACACACAAACTCTCCCTCGGTTATTTTAACTGCCAACCCCTCCTTCCCACCTTTTGAACTTGCTTCTTGTGGCACTGGCCGAGCCCCATGCAGCCCAGAATCATCACTTCCCTCGGACATATTATCACTCAGGTCACTTCCATCATGGCTGTGGATGCCTTCGTCTTCATCAATGTCCGGTGACTCATTTTCAGCCAAAGTGATAGGAGATGAGGCCGTTATGGTTGGTGATGGGACCGGAGGCAATGGTGACGCCGGTTCAGGTGTTGAGGCTTTCACAGGGACACTGTCTGGGTTCTTCTCAGTGTCCACTTCCATTTCACAAAGCCCAGCTGAACCCGTCTGACACTTAGCATGTAACGTTTCACCACCTGACCCATTTGAGTTTTGTTTCGAGGATAAGACACTGGTAGATTCCTTGGGAGCAGCAAGCGGAGCTAGACTCTTGCCAGCTTCCTCTGTTCCCACTTTTTTGATAGGGGCCATTTTATTTCCTTCCCCATCAGAGCCAATTTCTTGGTCCTTGGGTGTCTCATCTCTTCTTGAGTTTCCCTTTGGAAGATCCTGTGCGCGCCTGCTTCCCTTCAGATGCTGGTTATCTCTAACAGGCACTAAGCCAACTTCAATAAGGACTTGCTCCTGCTGCACCACCTCACTCCGCATGCCCGACCTCTCCTTGGTACTCTCTTTTCAGGGAGAAGACCTTTTGGTGACTGATTTCACTTGAAGAGGTGGCTCCATGACAGCAGGAGGCTCCTTCTGAACAGATCCCATGTGAGGAGGCCCTGTCTGAGCAACCTCCACCTGAGCATGGCCCAAAGGACAAAGCAGCCTCTTCTGACAATGTCCCTGCTGAGACTCCATGGGAGGAGGCGGCCCCATCTGATCAGGCTCCATGGGAGGAGGCTGTTCCATCTGAGTAAGCTCCATGGGAAGAGGCTGCTCCATCTTTGGAGGCTCCGTGGGAGAAGACAGCTCCCTCTGAGCAGGCTCCAGGGGAGGAGGCGGATCCCTCTGAGGAGGCCCCAGGGGAGAAGGCAGCTCCATCTGAGCAGGCCCAGTCTGAGCAATATCCATGGGAGAAGGAAGCCCGGGCTGAGTAGAGCCCGTAGGGGTGACCACCACCTGAGTGAGCACAGGACCGGAAGAGACCTCCTCCTGAGCCAGCTCCATGGAAGGAGGCTCTGCCGGAGCCGTCTCCTTCTGCGTCTCCCGAGCAGGTCTGCTGCCTTTCTTACTTGATTTACCTTTTTGAGGTTTCTTCTTTGCACCTTTTTTAATGGAAGTATTTTGCTTTTTATTGTCCCCCTTAGTCTCCTCCGTCTTGCTGTCATCCTTTGGCACCTCGGTACTATTTTTGGATTTGCTTTCCATCTTTTTTTTTCTTTTTTGTCACTGGTTCCTTGTTCACAGGCTCATCTGACTGATGGGCTTCAGCACCACCTTTATTTTGTTCTTCTTGGCTTTACTCACTTTTTCTTTATTATTTCCTGTATGTACATCTATGTGTTTCGTCTCTGCTGCCTTAGTCTCCATCATGGATTTCCGAGTTCTGGTAGTTACCTGGACCACTGAGGCATTGCCACAAGACTTCTCTTTTGAAACATCCTTTTTCTCTAGATATTAGGATAGCTACACCAGCTTGTTTCTTAGGTCCATTTGCTTGGAAAGCCTTTTCCCAGCCCGTTACTCGGAGGTAGTGTCTGTCTTTGAAGTTAAGTTGTGTTTCTTGTATGCAACAGATGGATGGATCCTGTTTCCTTATCCATTCTGTTAGCCTGCGTCTTTTTATAGGTGAGTTGAGACCATTGATATTGATGGATATTAATGACCAGAGATTGTTAATTCTTGTTATTTTCTGTGGTTGTGTTGTGTTGTCCTTCTTTGGTGTATATTGGTGTGGGATTATCTATTGCCTGAGTTTTCATGGATGTGTTTAGCTTCTTTGGGTTGAATTTTCCCTTCTAGTGCTTTCTGTAGGGCTGAGTTTGTGGACAGGTATTGATTAAATCTGGTTTTATCCTGGAATATTTTGTTTACTCCGCCTATGGTGATTGAGAGTTTTGCTGGGTATAATAGTCTGGGTTGGCATCCGTGGTCTCTTAGTGTCTGCATGAGATTTGTCCATGATCTTCTAGCTTTCATAGTCTCTATTGAGTAGTCTGGTGTTATTCTGATGGGTTTACCTTTATATGTTACTTGGTCTTTTTCCTTTGCGGCTCTTAATATTTTTTCTTTGTTCTGTGTGTTTAGTGTTTTGATTATTATGTGGTGAGGGGACTTTTTTTTTGGATCCAGCCTATTCGGTGTTCTGTAAGCTTCTTGTATCTTCATATGTATTTCCTTCTTTAGGTTAGGAAAGTTTTCTTCTATGATTTTGTTGAATATATTTTCTGTGCCTTTGAGTTGGTCTTCTTCTCCTTCTTCTATCCCTATTATTCTTAGGTTTGGTCTTTTCATGGTGTCCAAAATTTCCTGGACGTTTTGTGTTACGACTTTTTTGTCTTTAGTGTTTTCTTTGACTGACGAATCTATTTTCTCTATCGTGTCTTCAGTGTCAGAGATTCTCTGTTCCATCTCTTGCAATCGGTTGGTTATGCTTGTTTCTGTAGTTCCTGTTCGTTTAGTCAGGATTTCTATTTCCAGCATTCCCTCAGCATGTGTTTTCTTTATTGTCTCAAATTCATTTTTCAGATCTTGGAATGTTTCTTTCATCTGTTTAATTGCTTTTTCTTGGCTTGATTTGATTTCTTCCCATTTTTTGTTCATTTTTCTTCCATTTCTTTAAGGGAGTTTTTTATTTCCTCTTTAATGGAGTTTTTCATTTCCTCTTTAAGGGAAGTTTTTATTTCCTCTTTAAGGGAGTTTTTCATTTCCTCTTTAAGGAAAGTTTTTATTTCCTCTTTGAGGGAATGTTTTATTTCTTCTTTAAGGGCCTCTATCATTTTCTTAAAGTCATTTTTAGGGTTGATTTCTTCTGTTTCTTCTGTCATGGTATGTTTAGGTCTTGCAGGTGTAGAATCACTAGGTTCTGATGTTGCCATATAGGTCTTTATATTGTTGCCTGTATTTTTGCACTGGCATCTACTCATCTCCTCTTCTGTGCGGTGCAGGTGGTGTCTGTGTCTGAGAGTGCCTCTCTTGTTCTAATTTTTAGTCTTGGTTTAGTAAGGGTTCTTGGTTAAATTGGTGCTACTGGGCTGTTTCTTTAGGGGCAGCTGATTTCAGTCGGTGAATTATATACTTATGATTCTGGTGATCTGGTTTGGTGGCTGGGTAGCGCCTTCTTCTGTGTTCCCAGGTCACGTTTTGTTCATTTGTCGACTCCTCAGCTGATTTTGTTTCTTCAGACTTCAAACTGTAGGCATCTGAATCCTCTCCCAGATGGGTTTCAGCTGAGCAGGTAGTCTTACCAACACCTCCAAGTTGTTGGGTTTCACAGGATCAGCAGTTGGGCCCTGGGTTGTCCTCAGAGGGAGTGTTCAGATTCACTCCTGGTCCGACCCACGGAGACAGCCTCCTCCCCAGGTGTTGGGGCCAGGGGCATCCCCACTCCAAGCCGCATCTGCCTGTCTCTGTCCCCGGGCCTGTCCACCTCCGAGGTCCGCCGCCACAGGCCTACCTGCATTGCTGGGCCTGTATGTCCCTGTCAGCTGCCGCTGGGCCCGTCCGCCTCCTGCTATTAATTCTTAATGGTTGTGGTCCTGTCGATCCAAACTATCTCTCTACTGGACTCATCAGCACCTTTCTTCTCCTCCTAGCCACTAGCTTGTGAAGTACCGCTCGCCCTCATTCTGTTTTCTAACAAAGACTCAGAAATCAAATGTGGGGGCAAAAACCTGCTAGATCAGAGAAGTGGAGAAGCAACCAGCTGATCTCCCTTTATGGCCAGATGCCCAGCAAGAACACATCTCTCCATTCATCCCAAACCCCAAAAGATAGCCTGAAACCCCAAGCCCCACTCTACTCCTTTCTGTGTGTCTCTCTGCTGGTATTCCTGGCTCCTCTGAACCCTTCAGGGCTAATTCTGGTCAATTGGTTGCTGGCTTCATCCCCTGAAACAAGGTTGGTTTTATTTAATTAATGCAAATGCAAACTCAATATTTCAGGACTTGTGATTCTTGGATCAGGCAAGATTTACTAAAGAATAAAATCAATTAGGCACACTCATGACAGAGAAGAAGGCAGATGCTGCTGCTGATCCAGCTGTAATTTTCCTGCCATTCTGCCCAAGGGTGAAGGGAAACAAACTGAAAGTCACACTTCTCTGCTGATGGCTACCTGCTCCAACAAGCCCAATAGAGCAAGAGTGAACCCCTACTCATGAATCTGTAAAGGGTCAAATATACTCAGAGAAGACCACACTCATAGGGCCAAACTGCTCCCATTGTTCGTTGGTTTGAATGGCAGAAATCCTACAACATGTCTCCTTTTTTGTTTGAAATAAAAGAAAGGTTCTAATCCTAACATAATGAAAACTATACATAATAAGAACTATTAACATGAGTTGTCAAGAGCGATGGAAAGGTTATAATCTTAACAAAAATTGAAACTACATTCAACAAGAACAATATTCAAGTAAGAAGTACATCCTAGACATTCAGACCATAGGTAATACATAATTTTTGAGAGGGAACTCTAATAGTTGCCCTTTCCTGAAGAATCTAAGTTTTGTAGCTAATATGTTCTTGGTTAAGACTTGGGAGGCTTGTAACCATAACTATCTAGTATTCAATCCCATTAAAAACCTGAAAAGGAAAATAATATTACCTGCGTAAGCAAGTGACTTCAAAAAATTCAATAAAAGACAGAAACAGCTGACTGAGAGTCACTCGAGATTTCTCTATAACATTGGGGCATCCAACTTTGGCTTATAAGCCAATATCTGACAGACCTTCTTAAGAAGCAGGGAAGTTTGAAGGACTATCCTATCTTGTCTTGGCAAAGTTCAGCAGTTGCTTTTTTTTGTGTCCTACTTGTCTAGATTGGACAGTGTGCTTATTGTCAGCAGTTGAGGCTTTTTATAGGTGAATTGAAACCATTGATATTAATGGATATTAATGACCAGTGATTGCTAATTCCTGTTATTTTTTGTGGTAGTGTTGTGTTTTTCCCTTTCTTTGGTATTTGTTGGTGTGGGACTACCTATTGCTTGTGTTTTCATGTGTGTATCTTACTTTCTTATGTTGGATTTTTCCTTCTAGTGCTTTCTGTAGGGCTGAATTTGAGGAAAGATACTGTTTAAATTGGGTTTTATCATGGAATATTTTGTTTATTCCATCTATGTTGATTGAGAGTTTTGCTGGATATAATAGTCGGGCTTGGCATCTGTGGCCTCTTTGTTTCTGTATAATATCTGTCCAGGACCTTCTGGCTTTTAGAGTCTCCATTGAGAAGTCAGATGTTATTCTTGTGGGTCTGCCTTTGTATGTTACTTGGCCTTTTCTCTTTGCAGCTCTTAATATTTTTTCTTTGTTCTGTATGTTTAGTGGTTTGATTATCATGTGGCAAGGGGACTTGTTTTTTAGATCCAATCTATTTGGTATTCTGTAACCTTCTTTTATCTTTATAGGCATTTCCTTCTTTAGGTTGGGAAAGTTTTCTTCTATGATCTTGTTGAATATATTTTCTGTGCCCTTGATTTGGTATTCTTCTCCTTTTTCTATCCCTATTATTCTTAGGTTTGGTCTTTTCATGTTCCAAATTTCCTGGACATTTTGGGTCATGACTTCGTGGATTTATTGTTTTCTTGGACTGATGAATTTATTTCCTCTATCATATTTTCAACACCAGAAATATGCTTTTCCATCTCTTGCATTCTGTTGGTTTTGCTTGCATCTGTAGTTCCTGTTTGTTTACTCAGATTTTCCACTTCCAGCATTCCATCAGTTTGTGTCTTCTTTATTGCCTTGATTTCAGTTTTCAAATCTGAAAGCTCCAACCCCCATTGAGGCTTCAGTAATGGTCACACCTACAAGGCAGGGCTGAGAGAGGATGCTGAAGACCCAAGATCTGGATTAATGGGCCCTCTTGGTTCCTGGACCCTGGATGCTGGAGGTAGACTGATCAGAGTTCTCCAGAGAACACTACTGGACTGCACCACACCTTTCCCAGATCCTGTAAACTATACCTTAACTTGTAATTTACCCCACAAAATAAAGCTCCCTTTTAACTACATGGAGTGGCCTTAATAATTTCACCAGTCCTTAGAAAAAGAAAAAAGTGTCTAAAAAAGGAAAAGAAAAAAATGGAATGGATAGGTATAAGAAATTATGGTAGATTACTGTATATACTAGTAAACAAATTTAGTAAAGTAGCAGCTTTAGATAATTTGCACTGTAATGGATTTCTATATGTTGATACAAATGTAAATTATTTTTATATTCCTGTTTAAGATAATTTGTATATTCATACAAATACAGAACTATATTTGTTATAAGGTACACATATTTTTACTCTTATTTGAAATATTTGTATATTAATACAAATGTAAATTTATGTCTGTCATACTGTATGTATGTTTTATTTCTGTTTAAGATATTCTGTATACTGTTATATATTTAAGATTATTGTCATATTGTACATTGCACTATACATTCCTACCTCTGTTATAAATATCTTGTGTATTGTCACAATTTTGAAGTCATCATTCTTTACCATACATTTGCTTATAGACTGTTTACCTTGTTTACATGAAGCCTTAGTCCTTAGGTTATTTTGGTAGATAAGACTTGTAGATTTATACTCACCTATGCTTGTCATCTCTATAGTTAGGTTAGTTAGGTTATCCAGATTTAAAAATGCATAGGTCAGATGGACAGGTAATCTTCAAACACTTCATAGACCTAGAGAATATGGCATTTAAATAATTTAGAATTCAGCTGACTTGAGACACAATTGCTCCTGGCAGCACCAATTTGATCCTGAGAGAATGTTGGGCTTCTAAGACATTTCCATTTTGAAGTTTGTCTTCTTGGCACAAAATGGCCTATTGGGCACAGAACTGCCCTTGCCTCGACTGCTGACAATACGAGTGCTGTTCTTCTAAACAAGCGGGACACAAGGAAAAGTGACTTCTGAACTCTGCCATGGTCTTTCAGATTTCCTGCTTCAGAAAATGGCCGTTGGATACTCTAGGCCTGTAGCCAATTTGAATGCACCAACAATGCTGAGAAACATTAGGTGACTGTCCACTGTCCAGGTGGCCAGCTGTCTCTGTCTGCTCTTGCAAGATTCCCAAAAGTTGCTTGCATCCATCTTCCATTTCTCAGGTACTATTATATTCCTTCTCAGGTCTTTGATGAGATTGAAGACTAGCAGTTATAGTTACAACTTAGTGTGTGTGTGTGTGTGTGTGTGTGTGTGTGTGTGTGTGTGTGTGTTTGTATAACTTAATATATATAAAACTTAATATATATATATATATATATATATATATATATATATATATATATATATTAGATAGAACATAAGCATTAGATTCAGGTTCTTGAGGATAGTATACCTTTTGCAATGATCTTTGTAACATGCCATTTACCTATGTTCTGTACTTCTCTGGATTTTAGTATGTGTTTCTTGCTTGACATTGTTCTAATTGATTGTAGTTCCATCTTATCTAGGTCATTATTCTTCAGTACTCCTGGATAATATCAGACAACCATTCCTTTGTATATAGTCTTGTGTTAGGTTACAACCTTCTTATATAGACAAAAGGGGGAGATGTAGTGGGTAGCCATTCCATCTTTGGTCTGGAAGTTCCAACCCCCATTGAGGCTCAGTAATGGTCACACCTACAAGTCAGGGCTGAGGGAGGATGCTGAAGACCCAAGATCTGGATGCATGGGCTCTCTTGGTTCCTGGTCCCTGGGCGTTGGAGGTAGGCTGAACAGAGTTCTCCAGAGAACACTGCTGGACTGTGCCACACCTTTCCCAGACCCTGTAAACTATCCCTTCACTTGTAAGTTACCCCACAAAATAAAGCTCCCTTTTATCTACTTAGAGTGGTCTTAATAATTTCACCAATAACCCACCATAAGGAATGGGCTTCAAAAAGCCAGTTCATACACCAGGGATTAATCTTGATCAAGGAAGGAACCCCACAAACAGACCAAGCCATACAGCCATAACCCCAATTCAAAGGGCCTAGTTTGGTCCCATGCAGGTTCCCCAGCTTTCAGTCCAGAGTCAGTGCTCTCCCACTAGCTTGGATCAGCTGTCTCTGTGGGTTTCCCCATCATGATCTTGACCATCACTGCTCATACAATTCCTCCTGCCTCTCTTCAACTGGACTATAGAAACTCAGCTCAGTACCTAGCTGTGGATCTCTGCATCTGCTTCCATTGGTCACTGGATGAAGGCTCTAGGATGACAATTAGGGTAATCAGAATTCTGATTACAGGAGAAGGCCAGTTCAGGCACCATATCCACTATTGCTAGGAGTCTTAGCTGATGTCATCCTTGTGGATTCCTGGAAATTTCCCAAGCAACAGTTTTCTCCCTAAATCCATAATGGCTCCCTCTATCAAGATTTCTCTTTCATAGCTCTCCCTCTCTATTCCTCCCCCTACTCAGCCATCCTGGTCTCTCATGTTCACATCTCCCATCCCCTCACCTATACCCACCTCTCACTTTACCCAGGAGATCTTATCTATCCACCCTCCCAGGGCAATTCATGCTTGTCCTTCTTAGGGCCCTCCTTGTTACCTAGTTCCTCTGGGATTGTGAATTATAGCCTTGTTATCTTCTACATGTTGACTTCCAGTATGCCAGCACCATTTGTGGAAGATACTTTCTTTTTTCCATTGTACAATTTTGGTTTGTCAAAAATCAAGTGTTCATAGGTGTGCAGATTAATGGTAAGATCTTCAATTTGATTTAATTGAGCCACCTGTCTGCTTTTATGCCAATACTCCAAGCTGTTTTTATTTTTTTTCTTGGTCAACTTGGGAAGGTTTATTTGGTATATAGTCGTAGTCCACCATTAGGAACTTAAGGCAGGAATCTTGAGACAGGAACTGAAACAGAGGCAATGGAGGAATGTGATTTACTGGCTTGCTTCTCATGATTTGCTCAGTCTGCTTTCTTACACAACTCAGGACCATCTTCCCAGGAGCACCACCACTCACAGTGGGTGATTAATCAATTATTAATCAAGAAACTGCACTCCAGGCTTACCTACAGGCCAGTTTAATGGAAGGCTTTATCTCTCCAGTCCTTTATGAAACTCTTTTTTTTTGTTTTTTTTTTGAGACAGGGTTTCTCTGCGTAGCTTTGTACCTTTCCTGGAGCTCACTTGGTAGCCCAGGCTGGCCTCGAACTCACAGAGATCTGCCTGGCTCTGCCTCCCAAGTGCTGGGATTAAAGGCATGCGCCACCACCGCCCTGCTATGAAACTCTTATTAGATTTCTTCAGTAGGCATTGGACTTAGCAAGAGAACATGTTCCTAGAAATTAGAAGGAAGAGCAGGGACATGCCCCCAAATAGCAATGGACAATCTGAAGTGTTTCTGTTCTCAGAGTGATACAGAAAATTGTCTCATATATATACATTGTATATATATGAAAAGAATGGACTTCTATGCATTGGTCCTGGTGTCCCATCAGTCTATCTAATCTTGTACCTACTGCTCTCCAACACAACCTCCCAGATATTAGCATAGGATCAATATTCCACTCTACAGCACAAGCAAATGCTCCTGGTCCTTGAACAAGCTGCTGCTCCTTCTTGATGGCTCCATTACTCTTCTCCTAGTCTTACCCTACTTACCTCTGTATGACATATATCTTGCTACTATCTAGCCAGTTACTATCTGAATGTAGATGTTGTATACATTTGTCTGTGTTAGGTTTCTCTGAAATTTGTATTGTTATTGAATTCTAACTTTAAGCCATGGTGATCTGAAAAGATACAGAGGTTTATTCCAAATTTTTTGTATCTTTGAGATTTGCTTTGTGAGAGATTATGTGGTCAATTTTAGAGAAGGTTCTATGTGGTTCTGAGAAGAAAGTATATTTTTTTGTGTTTTGGTGAAATGTGCTATAGATGTATTTTAAATCCTTTTGCATTATAACATCTGTTAGTTCCCTTATGTCTCTGTTAAGTTTCTGTCTGGCAGACCTGTCCATTGGTGAGAGTGGGGATAAAATCTCCCACTACTAGTGTATGGGGTTTCATATGTGATTTAAGCTTTAGAAATGTTTCTGTTACAAATGTGTGTGCCATTGCATTTGTGTCATAAATGTTCAGAATTGAGATTTCATATTCATGGATTTTTCCTGTGACGAATATGAAATGTCCTTCCCCATCTCTTTTGATTAATTTTAGTTTGAAGTCTATTTTGTTAGAAATTAGGATAGATACACAAGCTGGTTTCTTAAGTTCAATTTGATTGGAAAATGTTTTCCAAACCCTTTACTCTAAGGTAATGTCTGTCTTTGAAATTGAGGTGTATTTCTTGTATGCTGCAGAAGGATGGATCCTGTTTTGGTATCCATTCTTGGCCTGTGTCATTTTACAGATGAATTTAATCTATTGATATGAAGAGACGTTGATGACCAATGATTGTTAATTTCTCTTATTTTTTTTAATTATTGATAGTGTGTGTTTCTCTTCCTTGCAATTTGCTTACGTCAGATTATCTGTTGCCTGTGTTTTCATGTGTGCATCTAACTTCCTTAGGCTGGAGTTTTCATTCTAGTCCTTTCAGTAGGGCTGTATTTGTGAATAGGTGTGTATAATCTGGTTTTGTCATGTAATATCTTGTTTTCTCCATCTATGGTGATTGAAAGTTTTGCTGGGTCTAGTAGTCTGGACTGGCATCTGTGCTTTCTTTGTGTCTGCAAAACATCTGTCTAGGACTTTCTGTCTTTCAGAGTCTCCCTTGAGAAGTTGGGTGTATTTCTGATAGGTCTGCCTTTTTATGTTACTTGGCCTTTTTCCTTTGCAGCTCTTCATATTCTTTCTTTATTCTGTATGTTTAGTGATTTGATTATTATGTGGTGAGGGGACTTTCTTTTTTGTCTAGTCTATTTAGTATTCTGCAAGCTTCTTGTATATTCATAGGAATGCCCTTCTCTAGGTTAGAAAAGTTTCCTCACATGATTTTGTTGAATGTTTTCTCTGTGCATTTGAGTTAGTATTCTCCTCCTTCTTCTATTCCTACTATTCTTAGGTTTGGTTTTTTCATTATGTCCCTGATTTTCTGGACATTTTGTGTTATGACTTTGTTGGATTTAACATTTTCTTTGACCAATGAAATTATTTCCTTGATCATATCTTCAGTGCCTAGGATTTTCTCTTCTATATCTTGTATTGTGTTGGTTATGCCTGCATCTATAGTTCTTGTTCATTTACCCAGATATTTTATTTACAGAATTCCATTGGTTTTTGTTATCTTTATTGCCTCTTTTTTAGTTTTCAAATCTTGAACTGTTTCCTTCACTCATTTGATTCTTTTTTCTTGCCATTCTTGGGTTTCTTTAAGGTATTTACTGACTTCTTCCAATTTTTTGTTTGTGTTTTATTCCATTTCTTTAAGTGTATTTTTCATTTCCTCTTTAAGGGCCTCTATCATCTTCCTAAAGTTATTATTAAGGTCATTTTCTTCAGCTTCATTTGCATTGGGATGTTAAGGTCTTGCTTTTGTAGAACCACTATGTTCTGGTTGTGCTATATTGCTTTTTATATTGTTAAATCTATTCTTACACCACCATCTAACAACATGGATTGGGGTACCTCTAGGTACAGGTGTTGATTCTTTGTCCAATTGGTGCAGGTGGTGTCTGTGCCTCTGGGGTTAACTGATGTGCAGCTGATTGGCCTGGGGGAGGATGATGGATTCCTTGATATTTTTTTGGGGGGGGCAGAGTGGAACTTGTAGGTTACAGGGTCAAATGTGGGACAGGGGTGGCAGAGTGCCCTGGCCACATGAGTCTTACCTGGAGATGGGATGCTGGGGCTGCAATGGGTACAGGAGAGGCATATATGTGCCCCAGGGCCTAGGGCCTAGAGTGGGGCTTTACAGCCTGGACAGCAGCTACTCACCTCTTCCTCCAATTGGTGCAGTTGGAACCTGAGCCTATGATGCATGGGGTATGGTTGCCTGGGGGGAGGTTGATGTGTTCTGTGTGTTTGGGGGTAGAGTGGGACTTTTAGGTTATAGGATTTGATGGGTGGAAAGGGTTGTAGCGTAGCCTGGCTGCAGGAGTCCTATGTGTTGGCTAGATGCTTAGACTGCAATGGGGAGTGCATATGATGTGCATGGAGCCTATGGCCTAGAGAGTAGTTATGTCCAGCTAGGAGACCAGCCACTTACCTCTTCCTGCAATTGGTAGAAGTGGAGCCTGTGCCTCTGGGGCCCTATGATGCAGTGGGGGATATTTGACCAGGGGAAGTATGGTGGGTTCTATCTGTTTTGGGGGCAGGGTGGGACTTGTAGGTTATAGGATCTGATGAGTGGTGGGGTGACAGTGCAGCCTGTCTGTACAAGTTTTACCTGATGACCAGCTGCTGGGGCTGTGATTGGTGGAGGAGCTAACCTTCATTTCTTAAGTACCCTAAATAGTTTATAATAATAGCTTTTAAGAACTAGAACTTTACATTTTAAATGAGCTGCATAGGTGCAATGCCTTCAACAAGAGTAGAATCACATACACAGTATGTTGCAACAAAAATATCCTTAAATTTGTATCAATCTACAAAAGTTCATACCAATGTAAAATATTTAAGATCAGTAGTTGCTTTTTAGTCTAAAAGTAGATTCAATAATTACCATTTTATCGTGTCATTCCTTTATCCCCCTTCCTTTTTTTTTTTTCCAGAAAAAAATCCCCGATTCTAACCTCTGTTACTTAGTTTCTTCCCTGATCATGACCAATAAAAACTTGGGACTAACCCCCCTAAACAATGACAAATATCCATAAACCATCAAGTGGCCAAAACTCACACACCCCAAATCCTGTGTGGGCATTGTACTCTTAAAATCACTTTCTATTGTCTGGGGTTGAGTGGACCCTGAGAAAAATGGGATAATGGTCAAGTCTTGGAAAGTCTAGCTGTATAATTTGTTGTTCAGTATCTGTGTGATGGGAATGTACAGGGCTTATCTGATTCTTTCTGGAATAGTCTGTAAGGCTGAACCACCTTATCTAAGGACTTTGAAGTTTCCATGAGCAGTTTGTAGTACAAAGCTAACATTTGGGTGGTGTTTATCAGCTAAGTGGCATTACCACAATCCAGATGGATTCATCATTGAAGGGCACCATCAGCTTCTTAGAGACCTGGGAGGTCACTGCCAGGAATGGTCAGTGTTAACTGCAGAAAACTTAAAACATTTTACATGTCATATATAGCAGATTTCCAAATGATTAGAGGGATGCAATCTATTAAGTACATCTGGGGTAAACAAACTTGTTTGCTAAATATCTGTTTCAGACTCAAACCCCAAAACAGGTACAGGAAGCTAGATAAAGCTGATTATTACTAGAATTAGTTATTACTCTGTATGACTACTAATATCCTGACAGAAAGTTGTGTGTATATATATGTATATGTATATGTATATGTATATGTATATCTATATCTATATCTATATGTAGATATAGAGATAATAACTTTATATATTTTGAGATAATATTTATATCTTAAGAAAAATATTAAGGAGTCAAAAAGACCCAAACAACAAAAGATTATGAGATTAATGGTGATAAAATAGTCCCTTAATTGTGTTTATCTTCTGTCCCATATCAGATGGCTCTTCTGATGTGAGATAGTGGTTTTAGATTTTTCTTTAACAAGCATACTTGAGTTTAGAGAAGGGGAGAGAACCAAACTCCACTCCAAATCCAGTTTTAATTTTTAATTAAATTAAGACCACATTCCTTTTATTTTTATACAGAGCAGCAAAAACAAGGTTTTGAGAAGATTTATGAAATTTGACCCTGTTAAAGATGTGCTATACCTTTAGACAAATTTCCTCTTTTTCTTTGGACATTTTCTCTTGATGAGTAGTTCTTCTTCTTCCCGGGTCTCATTTGTCCAGTTGTTTATAGATTTTTTAGTTGTACACTTTTATTCTCCTGGAAAGATAAAAACAAAACCCTGCCACAGTCTTAACTTTGTGGGGAGGTTTCCTTTTAGGCAGGCTATATCTTTATTAAAGCAAAATGTTTTTGGCAACAAGAAAGATATTGTCTTTTAATTTAAAAACATTTGAAACTAAATGTACCTTGGTATGCATGGATAAAAATATACTTATTTTCCCATTTCCCCCCCTCTCTCCATTACAAAAAGCTAAGATACATTTACTATTTCCTTTTTAGTCATAAAGACCCATCATTTTGAAATTGTTTGCCATACTTTCATTTACTACATGTACTATAAACATATACAATATATACTACAAAAAACATTTTTTAAAATTTTATCTATCAAGAAAGTGTATGATGTTATAATACAATGGCATGTTCATATTTTATTTCAAATTGGTTTGCTTACCACCCATTTCAAGTCATTAATAGTGAAATGTTGCTTATGTAAAATTAAAATTATCTATTTGCATTATTAATAAACAATTCTAAAAAGTAATTAAAATTAACCATGTCAAATATTAGTATCCAAAAATGGGTTCTCACAGAAGTGATTATATAAAACATGACAGCCAATTATAGTTTATTTTGCTCTGTGACAATGTACATGTGTCTTTGACTGGGATTCTAGCACTTGTTAGATTTGGAAGAATATTTGTAAGAAGTGCTTTAATCTCTTGAAGTCCAATAACTGCTACACTACACCCAGCCAAATCTAACCAAAAAGTTAATATAATGGCTCTGAACAACTAGTCACTGAGGAGTTCTTCTGATTCCATCAACAACACACGTAATGAAGAGAGAGGACAAGCCAGCACCAAAGGCAAAGTCAAAGAAAATACAAAAATTCAAATCAGCTGTGACAAGGATTTTCTACAAATATTTTAGATGCCACAATTTTAGGAACAGATTTTTTTTAATTTAATTATTTGGTTTTTGAGACAAGGTCTCACTTTGGAACTCTGACTGTCCTAGACTGCCTCTCTGTTGTTTCATAACTCCATCCAGATGAACACAAGATTTTTTAACCATCATGTCTGAAATGCTGAGGTTAAAAGGGAAGAAACACATGTGTATTATCATGTAAACAGCCTGTGGCTCTTTGTTATTTATGGGTGCTAGATGGGATGTTTCTACTTTGCAAAACCAGAAGCATCAGGTCTGAAATCTGACTACTTCCTGTCAGTATTTTGTGCCCACATTGAGTTTGAGCATTTAGTGAAGGACACACCCAGTGTAGACAAACTACAATATCAGGATCTTTTATCTGAATTCATTCTGCTGAGAGAAGGATGTGTGGTGGCCAAAGAACCAGAATAAGTCCATATGATGTGGACCTTACAATAAATGTAGCCCTGGGATAGTTCTTTGGAACTCAGATTCTGGCTGTGCAAAATATAAAATATTATTGGGGAAACCACCAAGAATTCCAAGCTCCAGATCATTGTCACAGACTCCTGATTTTAGGTGACTCTGGGGAAATGTGGACAGGGTTGGAATTTAACCTGTTAACACTAACAAAAAAGAATAATTTATTAGCTGTCTGAATCATCTAGTATGGTGATATTTTATTTGTGCTGAAATGTGATTTTATTTGTATGTTAATAAATAAAGTTGCCTGGGGGTCAGAGCTAATAGCAAGTCATAGCAGAAGCTGGGCAGTGGTGGCATACACCTTTAATCCAATCACATGGCAGGCAGAGTCTGTGTGTTCAAGGACATAGCCAGTTTGGAGACACACACCTTTAATCTCAATACCAACCATAGAGACCTGGAGGTCTGTATAGACAGGCAGTGACAAGGAGGTCATGTGGTTGGGTTTACAACCAATGAGAAGGCAGAACAGAAAGTCAGTAAAAAGATAGACACACAGAAAGTAGGTCCCTTTCTCAGGGGAAGGATGGCAGCAGCAGTGAGGGGTAAGAAGTCAGTTTTAGTCTCAGCTCTTAGCTACTGCTCTGACCTCTTGGGCTTTTAACTCTGCATTTGGCTCTGTGTTATAATGCAAAATGCATTTAGTCCAACTTCAAAAGTCCCCGTAGTCTATAACTATCTCAACAATATTTGAAATTCCAAAGTCTCTTCTGAGATTCATGCAGTCTTTTAACTGTAATCACCTGTAAAAATAAAAATAAAATAAATCACATATTTGTAACATATAGTGGCACAGGATAAACCATTCCAAAATGCAGGGAAGAGAGCACAGTGAGGAAATACTGGACCAAAGCAAGATGGAAAACCAGCTGAGCAAACTGAAAACTGTGCATCTCCATATCTGATATAGAAATACATTTCAAATCTCCAACTCCTGTCAGCTTTATTGACTGAAACACACTTCTGCCATGTGATTGGATTAAAGGCATGTGCTACCGCCACCTGACTTTTGTTTTATGGCTCTCTATGACCTCTGATGTTCAGTCAAACTTTATTTATTAACACACAACTAAAATATCACATTTTAGCACATATAAAATATCACCACATTTCCCCTTTTATTCTAATAAAAAATAAAAATTATAACTAATATCAAAAAAACTATATACAATAAGTACAATAACTATATACAATATATACAAGCAGCAAATACCTCAAAAGTGTCTAGTCCATTCGCATTTGACAAACTCAGAGAAAATATTCCATTATCTATCCTATTTTGGTAAGTAATGTACCTGAATCACTTTCTATTCTAACTTATATTACTAACAGAGAACTATCTTATAATGCCTTTCAAATTTATACACTTACACCTCTTTAGTGAGTTTCTTTTCTGAAATTATTAACAAGGAAAACTATATAACTATCTCATCTTCAACTAACTATAGCTATAACTACCTAATCTTCAACTCCTCCAGAGACCCAAGAAGGAAATAATATTACCTAGTAAAACATGAAATACAAGCAAGCAGCTTCCAAAAAAAATGTGAGTTAACAGAAATAGCCAGTTACCTGGACAGTCACCTGAGGTTTCTCCTCAATTTTGGGGCATCGTGTAACCTATAGGCTTAGCATATCTGACAGATTCATTTGTCAAGTGGGATGTACACAAGGCCTACAGTTTGACCTTGTATTTGGTGAGAGTAGTCCATGTACCACATTAACCTGAATTCCATCAGTGTTCTGTCATGATTCAGGATTTTAAATTTTGGAAATTGCTGATGATTTTGGAATTTGGCTGTCCATTCTTCTTGGCTTGTGGGTGGCTTCATCTCTTTTATTAAATGCCAGTCTACCATTGAGAGGTTAGACTCCATCATCCTAGTTACTCTTTCAAGAATAACTTTCAGATACTGTTCCACTCCACACCAGAATCTGTCAGTCCACTATATGTTCAGCTGCATTGAAGAAAGGGGCACTGAACCTTTTCTGGATTGCAAAGGTCACTTCAGCAATGGTGCCATATTGTCCTAACCTCAGAGGATGCCTGTTGCTAAAGCCACGACTGCACTCATCTTGGCAAGGATTGGTAATCCTTTGTTTAGTGTCCTATCTGTCCATTTTGTCCTCTTTGTCAGCAGTTGATTTGCGGACACTTTGTTGTTCAGTGACTAACGTTTGCCACAATGAAAATTAACTTGATATGCAGTTTCTTCAATGCCCATATCTTCTTTGAATTAGATTGGTGCTGCGAGGAGCTGACATGTCTCATAGCCATGAAAAAAAGAAAAAAATTCTAAGTTATTAAAATATTTTAAATGTCATATTCTGTAGAACTCTGGAGGATTTGAAGATGACCTGTCTATCTAAAATATCTCTGTTTGACCTTGAAAACTTACCTAATATGACTACAAATTTGGTTGTAATGTCTAATTACTAACTTTCATTTCATTATATCCCAATAGGTGGTAATAATAATATTCAAGGATTACCTAATTGCATTACATTGTTAAATGAACTAAGTACAATATCTTGAACAAGATTAGAAAAAATACATACAGAATTTTCTACCACTATCAATCTTAATATATATAATTTTTATACAATATAAAAATCTAATCCAATCTAAATTATTTAAAACTAGCTATTGTCTTATAAAAATAGATTCAATAATCTACCTTTTAATCTATATCATATCTATATCCTCTCTTTTCTTTTCTGAGTAGATTCAATAATCTCCCCTCCATTCTATCATTTATATATGTCTTCTTTTTTTCAAACAAGAACCTTAAATCTAATCTTCTTTGCTTAGCCCTTTTCCTAACCATTAACAATAACAACTTGTAACCAACCATCCTAAACAATGAAAATTATCCCAGACCTGTAACCAATAGAAACACAAAAAACCACCCACCCCAAACCACCTCTTTGGGAATGTGAGCATTGTGTTCTTAAAATGGCTTCCTGCTGGTTATGGGTGAAGGCATCTTCAGGGGATTCTGAAAAAAAAAACCTTTGGGATTTTTTTGTCAAGTTCTAGTAAAGGTAGCTATATCATTTGTCATCCAGGTTCTGCATAATGAGCTTATCTCAAGTCCTTGTTTGAGTAGTTTGTGAAACGGGATCATCTCAGCTAGCCATCTTGAAATTGTTCTGAGCAGTTTGTAGTCCAAAGCTGATCTCTGGATGATGTTTGTCAGCTTAGTGGTATTATTATTGTCAACTTGGAATCGTTGTGGGGCCCCATCATCTTTCTGGAGACTTCAAAGTCAATGTTAGGCTTGGTCTTGATTCTCTGCAGAAAACAGATAGAGACTAGAACAGAAAAAGTATATAAGCAGCTAACTGAAGCCGTTTTTTCTAGCATTAGTTATTACTCTATATGACCATTAATATCATAACAAAAGTTCATATATATATAAAATTTTATAAATTTTGATATAAAATCCATACCTTAAGAAAAGTTTAAAGAATCAAAATAGAATCTAAGAACTGAGATTAGTAGCAATAGAATAGTCCCTTAAATTTTTATTCTCTTTTGTCCCATATCAGAAGATAGCTCTTTTCTTCTGGCATGATACAGAGATTTTGCATTTTCCTTTTAACAACATGCTTTGGTTTAAGGAAGGAGAGAGCCATTCTCCAACTTGAAATTCAGCTTTAATTTTTTTTAAATTTTATTTTACAATACCATTCAGTTCTACATATCAGCCATGGGTTCTTCTATTCTCCCCCCTACCACCCCCTCCCCTTACCCCCAGCCCACCCCCCATTCCCACCTCCTTCAGGGCAAATCCTCTCCCAAGGACTGCGATCAATCTGGTAGACTCAGTCCAGGCAGGTCCAGGTGATCTAGTGGTTAGGATTCGGTGCTCTCACCAGCTTTAATTTTTAATTGAACTGGAACTACAAAAAGACCATTTGTGTTAAATGTCTTTAGAGAAGAGCAGAAACAAACATTTAGAAAGACTTATGGAACTTTATACATGATATACCAATAGGCCAATTTACTCTTTTTCTTGGGATACTTTTTTCTAGATGATTTGTCCTTTTTCTTCAGATGTCTCATTTTCCCAGTGTTCTTCAGATTCTTAGCCTTCATTCTCCTGAAAGACAAAACCAAAAACCTTTCCCCAAGACTAACTTTGGGGAGGTTCCCTTTTGGCAAGTTATATATGATTAAATGAAAAGCATTTGTTACTGGATAAATTAGTTTAAATTGGATGGTCATGCTGGTTGATTAACTATCACTTCTTCTAGTTAAGAGGTTTCTCTTGTTCAAATCGAACCTTTATCAATGTTCATGATATCCACAGCTTATCTTTTCCTGTAGAAAAAAAAGCAAAACCTCGTCCCCAATTTAACACATACCCTGGTTTCTATTCTGAGGTCAGCACATCCTTAAAGTATATAGGCTGATTTAATTCTGTAGTTTTTGTTCTATTATCCAATGTGTCTCTGCAGCTAGAGTTCCTTTCTCATTGGCACTGAGAAAATTCAAAGTTAATAGAGCATTATGCAATCTATTTCTGGGGGAATATGCTGTTTATTTAGCATAATCTTTTAGAGTTCTATTTGATCTTTCTATAATTGCTTGGCCTGTAGGATTATGCAGTATACCTGTAATATGCTTTATATTGTAATAAGCAAAAACTTTTATTTTATCAGAGACATATACTGAAGTATTGTCAGTTTTAATTTGTACAGGTATACCCATAATGGCCATAACTTCTAGCAAATATGTGATTACAGAATCAGCTTTTTCAGAACTCAAAGCAGTTGCCCATTGAAATCCTGAATGAGTATCAATGGCATGGTGTACATATTTAAATTTTACAACTTCTGCAAAGTGAAATACATTCATTCCTATGAGTACCCTTTAGGTTACATCCTGCTGGTAATGGAGTCTGATTGTAAAAGGAACAAGTAGGACATTTCCTTGGCTTCTTGCCAGGTTATGGAAAAATCTTTTTTAAATCTTTACTATTGACATGATGTTTTTTATGAAATTCGGAAGCCTCCAGCACATTTACTATCAATAATTTATCAATCTCATCATTACCTTTCTGCTAGAGGGCCTGGCAGACACATATGGGATCATATGTGAGTTATATATAAGGGATTCATCCTATTCGTGATTATATCTCATAACTGAATAAATAATGAAGTTAATTCTGCCTCATCAGGGATAAATACTGCAGTCTCAATATGTAATACCACTCTTTCAGCATACTGAGAGTCAGTGACTATGTTGAGAGATTCTGAAAAATCCATTAATACCAACAGAATAGCATACAATTCTGATTTTTGAACCACTTTACTTAAATCTTCTGATTTGTAACTTGCCTTTCCTTGTTTGTTTGCATCTGTATAAAATGTACAACCTCCAGATATGGGTGTTTCCCAAACAATGCAAGGCAAAATCCAGTCAGCACTCTTTATTAGTTCAATTCTATTGCTTTTGGAATATTTGCTGTTAATCTCTCCCCAAAAATTACTGCAAGCTTATTGCCAAGGTTTCCTTTCTGCCCATAATTTTTCAGTGTCCTTCTTAGTTAAAGGTATGGCACTTTCTGCTGTGTCTATTCCTGCTAATTGATGAAGTCTCAATTTTCCTTTTAAAATCAAGTCAGAGATTTTTTTCCGACATAAGTTTTTAATTTTTTTATTCTGTTTATTTGGTAGAAATATCCATTCCAATATATTATCTTCCCTATGCATTAAAATTCCTGTAGGAGAATGCCTAGAGGGTAAAATAACCAAAATGCAATTGACCTTTGGAGCCACACAATCCATGTGTCCTTCCTGTACATTCTTTTCTACCAAGAGCAATTTCTTCTCAGCTTCAGGGGACAATTCTTTTGGACAATTAAGGACCTTGACACCTTCTAAGGTTTTGAACAAATTACTCAGTTCATCATTTTTTAACCCCAGCAATAGTTCATAGATGAGAAACATCTCCAAATAATATTTGAAATTCATTAAGAGTCCGTAATTGATCTCTCTTAATTTGCACCTTTTAGAGTCTATTTTTGTAGGCCTATTTTATATCCTAAATAATTAATAGAATCTCCTCTTTGTATCTTTTCAGGAGCAATTTGTAATCCCCAGCAAGGCAAAATTTTCTTTACTTCTTCAAACATTCATTCTAAAGTATCTGCATTTGAGTCAGCTAGTAAAATATCATCCATATAATATTAAATTATAGATTTAGGAAATTTTTTACGTATCATTTCCGATGGCTGTTGTACAAAATATTGGCACAGGATTGGGCTATTCAACATTCCCTCCATTGATATCTCTTAACCAGCTGAGAATTATTATAAGTAGGCACCGTGAAGGCAAATCTTTCTCTGTCTTTTTCTTGTAAAGGTATTGAAAAGAAACAGTTTTTTAAACCAATAACTATAAGAGGCCATCCTTTTAGTAACAGAGTAGGCAAAGGAATTCCAGATTGTAGAGAGCTCATTGGCTGAATTACTTTGTTAATTGCTCTAAGGTCTGTTACCATTCTCCATTTACCAGATTTCTTTTTAATAACAAATACAGGAGAATTCCACTGTTCTTCTACCAGCTCTTCTAAAGCCTGGAGTTTCTCTGTTGTTAAGCGCCATTGCTGAACCCATACAGGCTTGTCTGTTAACCATTTTAAAGGTAGAGCTGGTGGTGTCTTTGGAAGATCATCAGTTGTTGTGCCCTGTTCTTGTACAATCTGGATGGCTGGTAACCACTCATTAGACTAATACCTTCTAATATTCCTCTTAGAAACATGTGTTAGTTTATGATTTGTTTCTGAGGTTAGAGGAATGTTAATCTGAGTATTCAATTTTAATAGATCACAGTCCCATAAATTCATAGCTATGTTAGCCACATATGGCTTTAATTTTCCTCTGTCCTTCTGGACCTATACATTCGAGCCATCTTGCACTCTGTTTCACTTGAGATAATGTTCCAATCCCTGACAGATGAACATTTACCTCCTGAAGAGGTCAATTTGGATGCCAAAATTCTGGTGCAATTATTGTCATGTCTGTACCTGTATCTACTAAAGAATCCAAGAAATTATCATTTATTCATATTTTTAATTTTGGTCTTTGTTCATTTATAGAAGTTTGCCCAAAAATTGCTTTATGGCTTCTCCTGAATTTTCTGTTCTTTCTGCCTCACATGTTTTATCACCCTGAGCAGCCTGGTTTATTCCAATTGGCATTTGGTTATTTAATTCCTCTGAGTAGGGTTTTCTTCTATGATGGCAGAAAAGGTCTGAACTTGATTTGCTGTGGGGGCCTGCATGAGGCTCCTCTGGGAATTTCCCGAGGACCGAGGCAAAGGATTGTTTTGTCTGTCCCTTGTTGATCTACATTCGTTGGTCCAATGTTTACCCTTACCACACCTTCTGCATATTCCAGAAGAGAGTGCATTCTGTTGCTGTTGTTCCTGGAATAAACATTATTTCTAGAAATGCCCTGTTTACATTCCCATTTTAAATGACCTTGCTTTCCATATCCAAAATGTCTGACATTCCTTTTGAAATTGCTTCTCCTATCCATGTATCTTCATGGCTATGAGACTCAATATTAATTGTGTCCCTGATCCAGTCCTCCAAAGGTGCAGATCTTGCCTTTAACGGCCTGATTATTCTTTTGCATGCTGCATTTGCAGTCTCAAAAGCCAAAGATTCAATTATTATCTCTCTAGCTTCTGATTCTGGTACCATTCTATTTACTGCTAAAGACAGTCTTTGTAAGAAATCCATGAAAGATTCTTTTGGGCCCTGTATAACCTTTGGAATGACTCAATTTTCTTTCCTGGTTCCTCAACTCTGCCCCATGCAATCATGGCTGCCACGCAGCAAAGAATTAATGTTTGGTTATCATACAAACATTGTTTTTGTATTGGCCTTCTCCAAGAAGCTGATCCTGGGAAATTTCTATACCTCTAGCTCTACACTGGTTTTCTGTTGTCTTAGCCTCATCTCTGTACCACATAAACCACTGCAATTGCACTCTGTGTTCCAGGACAGCCGTTACTAATTCTTTCCAGTCTTCAGGAATAATCCCATTACAAGTTGACCAAGAGTTTAACATTTGCTTTTCAAATGGAGAATGCATGCCATAGAATACTATAGCTTCCTTAAATATCCTCAAATCTAACATTTCAACTGGAGTATGGTTACCAGATAAATTAAGTCTGATTGTTTGAAAACAGGCTGTCTCTCTGTAACCTTATAATCCAATCCTGAAATAATTTCACCTTTAAATTCTTCTGTCTGAGTCTGAATTTCTCTATAATTAATTTTCATAGGTTTTTCTAAAGCATTTATCTTGGCACTTAAATTGACCATCTTTTTAAATAGTAAAATAAGGGTAATTAAACAAATAATATGCATATTTGATGTTACATACATTCCATCAACACTAATTATCTCATGTAATTGTTCCATATTCAGACTGCCTAATATTTTATCAAACAAAGACCAATTTTCTTCCTTGCAAAGATATTTCCCATTTTCTAATGTAGAAAAAATTTTCTCTTTTAAGTAGTTTCTCCCTTTAAGATATCTGATATGTTAATTGAATTACCAAGACTATGTATAACAGTAGAAGTCTGAGGGAATTTCAAAACAGCTACCTAGTGTGGTTGCAGTCTGAGATGGAAATCGAGAGAGAGAGAGAGAGAGAGAGAGAGAGAGAGAGAGAGAGAGAGAGAGAGAGAGTCTACTACCTACCAGGAGAAGAGAGAAAAGCTAAAAAGCTTAAGTCCAGCCTGAGCAGGGCCTGAACCAGGGGCCTATAAACCCACAAGCAGTTAGCCACTAGTAACTCCAGCCCCTTTAATCTCCCACGATGTGAGTTTGCAGATCTGGGTATAAGTAGCTCCAGCTGCATGCACCCTGACCACATGTAGCTATATGATCAATTGCAGCTCTGGCTGCATTTAGCTGGACAGCTTGTAGCTCCATTCAGTACTGGGGCCTGTAACTCTAGCCAAACTGGGGCCTGTATCCCCTGGCCTGCAAGGCCACCTATGGTTTTTAAATGAATTATCACCATTTGTGTGCCAAATATAGACAAATTTCTAAACAGACTCATTAAATAAGAAACACAGAACCAAATATAGGGGTAATAGCCAAAGAGATCAGAGCAATAGTGAACTAGCTTACCACCATGCTATAGCTTCCACAGAGAGCTTCTTGCTGTCTAAACTGCACTTTTATTGACTTCCTGTCCTGCCTTCTCATTGGTTCTAAGGCCAGCCACATCACTTCCTCATCACTGCCTGTCTATATAGACCTCCAGGTCTCTATGATTGGCACTGGATTTAAAGGTACATGTCACCATGTTTGGCTGTATCCTTGTCCACTCAAAGACTCTGCCTGCTGTGTGATCAGATTCAGGGTGTGTGCTACCACTGCCAGACTTCTGTTTTATGGCTTGCTATGACCTCTGATGTCCAGGAAAGCTTTATTTATTAACATACAATTAAAATATCACATTTCAGCACAAATAAAATACCAACACAATTTTCTTTCAACAAGACAGAAAGTTATGCAAATCATTTCTAAAGTTCAGAGATTATAATCAGCTTTGATACCATTGTGAAAGTTTTCTTGAGAGTTTGAAGTCAGAGCCTAATCCATCAGTGGCTCTAAGCTTTATTTGGTAACTCTGGGTAAAATCCATTTTCTTAATTTTTTAAAGTTGCTTTTTTTAAGATTACCAGGACCATTTCAAAGTAGCTGGTTGACAAAAGGTATTAGCATTTTAATTGCATCCTGACAGGTAGTTTTTCTGCACAACAAAGAAAATTACAGGTCTTGGTCAATCTTAGCACTGAGCTTTGGTGTAAAGTCTTTGGCTTCTGGATAGATACAGAAGTTAATCCTCATTCTGTGTCCACTGGCACAAACTCCTATGATTTCAGGATATTCCAGCTTCAACTCTTCCTCCTTTCCTTGCATCTCTGATTTCTCTTTTGTGTGATAGATTGCACTGAGAATGCTTTCTCCCACTTGGCAGGAACTTCCAAGGTGGACAGACTGTTTTTAAAGTCTAGTAGATTTTTCTTTCTGCCTATAACTCATGCCTTCCTGTTCCTCCATTTGCTTTCATGATTTTCCTGGCACAGAAGGAACACCCAGAGCTTTGAACCATGTTCACACTCTTTTATCTCACATCCTCCCAGCTGCTGTCTTGTCTCAGTGAATGACTTCTGCTCTGATTCACGTGAAGTCATTAGAGGCAGGTGATGAATGTGCCTGGGAGCCTCTCCTGAATCAAGATGAAGCTAATGGTTCAATGATGCGGTTTTACTTACTCTTCACAATGCTGGTGGTAGACATCAAAATGTTCCTTGGCTGAGGATTTGGGGAATCAGAAAATGAAACCCAGGATAGATGTCATGAGCTCTTTCCTAACTCTGATGGCCCAGATGTGAGGGAGAGTGGACATCAGCACATATGATGACCATAGTAAACAGAGAAGGACACTTAATTTAAGACTGTGGAACTTCTTTTGGAGTCTCCCTGTGGAGGAGAAGGACTTAACAGTCTGAATAATGTCCTACAGCCCAAAGTCACCTGTGAAAAATACATTTCAGTTGAGTAACTATCTTTATCAGGTTGGGCTCTGGACATGCCTTGAGGCATTTGTCTTAACTGATGCAGGAGGACTCAGGCCACTTTGGGAGTATCATCCTTAGGCAGCTGGTCCTTGATTGTACAAGAAAGCTAGTTTAGCATGAGCCACAATATGAACCAGTGAATGAGCCAGCAAGCAGCATTTTTTTTGCCTTGACTTCCTTCATTGCTACACTATGACCCAGGCATGGAAGAAAAATACATCATTTGTTCTTCTATTCAGGGTGTTTTTATTATAGCAAGGGAAAGAAACCTAGAAAAGTGCATAGGGAAGAGAGTATGACACATGCATTTGAACCAATGTTCTCTATACTCAAAAGCAGGACCCCTTTGGGAAAAGAGAAGAGAAGAATTTAGACACCAGAGATGAACTAGAAACTGCAAGTTGATCCCCTACATGTACTGAAGGTATCAGGCAGTTTACATTTGGGTTTTGACCATCCTTGCTGTAGCCCTAGACATGAAACTGCAGTCCTCCTAATGATCTCTGGGGAGTGATATCAAGACATATGGTCAACATTCAGAAAATAGCTTCCTGAGCCATGACCTGGCATTCCAGACTAGTTTTCTACCCTGCCTCCGCTATCCCAGAGTTCCTGTCCTAAACCTTGCTTTGACTTATTGGATGCTTTCTGTGTTTGAGAATACCTTTCTGAATGGGGAACCTGAAAGTATCCTTCTTCCTAGCATCTATCATAGAAGAACACAGGATTACCAGAGGGGCATTTCATAGACAAAGGGCATAGGCGACCCATCAAGATCAGAGAGGACATGGGCTCACCCAACACACAGTTGCATTGGATATTGCACAGATGCTGGAAGGTGCATTGAAATCCTTCATAGGAAGATGGAGCCCATGGTTCTTTCCAGGTCATACATCTCACCTCTTCCCCAACACTGAGTACATGAAACTGCACACACAATTGATTCAGGTTTCTCGTGCCTCAGAACTTTGACTGGTTACACCAGTGATAAAAGACTGATCTACTTCCCAGGTCATCAGTCACTTGGTCCCTTTGCAGTCCTCAGAGGCATCCCTGTCCCCTCACTGCTGGAAGTAAATCCCACCTTTTCACAGCACTGAGAAGATAGGGTGCACTGGGTGATTACCTGGGTCTCTGTGTCACATAGACACATAGGCAGGAATGAGCCTCCCTCCTTGCAGCTGACAGACCCAAGGCCATCACAGCAGATGTCCATTATTCTCTGAGGGTGCGGGGATGCTTATCAGCCTTGTAGCTTGATGTGTTACTTGGAGGTGAAATATAAGGAGAGAAAAGGTGAGAGGGATTTGAGACAGCACTGAGAGTGGAAGGGACAGAGCAGTGCCTTGGACACAGACCCCACCACCCACAGATCATTGGGTTCTGTGATGTGCTCCTGCCTGGGAGTACACACACGTCAGAGGAAGGAAGGAGAGCCAAACTTGGAGCCTGAAGTAAAGGTGAAGCTCATCTCCAAGGGAGGAAAGCACAGTGAGAAGAGAGATGGAGGTGTCATCTCTGATTCCATGCAAGGGCTACACCCCCTGGCAGGGGCTTCTTCTCACAGGTAAGTGTGTCTATTCTCTGAGTGTAGAGGGAAGGGACCTCAGAAGCAGGATGGAGTGTTCTAAAGAGGAAAGGAGCCCAAGAGGATACTTGGGGTTTCTGTTTGCAGTCACAAGGCAGAAGGCACAGGGAGGGACAGAGGCTCAGCAGCCTGAAGCTCTCAGCAGACAGGAGGTGATGAGGGAAAGTGAAAAGCCCCAAACACTAAATATTCAAAGTTTGTCATATTGGCTGCTGTGTTCTGAAGACTGATGTTCCCTGACAGGTTCACTCTCCAGACAAAAATCAAAAAGGGGTGGACCAGTGAGATTGCTCAATGTCCAGTTATATAATCTGAATTCATTCCTCAGGCCCTACATGGAAAGAATAGACTCCTGAAAGATCAAACCAGCCCTCCATACAAGACCTGACATACAGACCTGCAGATGTACACATTGGGACACATGCTTCCCACGAGCACCGTTTCATGGACTAGCACATGCACACACTGAGACAGGCCCTTCACAAATACACACATCAAACACATAAGTAAATGTAAAAAAAAGAAATCATACTTGAATACAATTATTGTCAATATTGCCAAACTTAGGGACTACATAGAGAAATCCATGGACACAGTCCTCCTTCCTTCTTTCTGCAATTCTTCTTTCCTTTCTCCACTGGTGTCTGTGTCTTTTACAGGAATTGAACCTTCCAAAGACTCCAGGTTATCACAAACAACTGGTTATAGTGGAACAAAATCAGATTGTCTAGAGCATGAAGTCTCAAGTTGGCTAGAACTAGGAAGGGAACAGAGAAAAATGTCAGAAAGTGAGGGCTCTCTAGAGGTGGAGGTCAGAGAGCATTGCTCCTTGCACAAATGTTCTTTATGTGAAGATGGATATGCGGACACTGTGTGGGGATCCAGGCAGACACTTGGAGCAAGGAATCCCCATATAGAGAAATTATATAGTTAGAGGCATTGAGGGAATGGTAGTCATGTTGCTCACCTCCATCATGGAGGGTGGGCACATCCCTACCACACACCTAAGCTGAGTGATGAACGTACCTGCTCAGTGTTGGTTGTGTTTCTCTTTTCTGGTCTAGCCTCCCTTTTCACCTGCTGGCATCTGTCCACCACTGCCCAAGTCACCATTGAATCAGTGCCGCCCCAAGTGGTTGAAGGAGAAAACGTCCTTCTACGTGCCAACAATCTGCCAGAGAATCTTCTAGCTTTCTCCTGGTACAAGGAGGTGAGGAATGTGAACCTCAGAATTGCACTATTTGCACTGAACAAGAATCAAATTGTGATGGGGCCTCAACACAGTGACAGAGAAACAGTGTACAGCAATGGATCCCTGTGGCTGAAAAATGTCACCAAGAAGGACACAGGATTCTATACCCTACAAACAGTGAATAGAGCTGGAAAAATTGTATCTACAACAACCATGTACTTCCATGTGTACAGTAAGTGATTCTGTATAAAATCTGGGTGCAGGTTGGGGTTCATTACACTGGAGATGCACAGAAATATCAAACCTAGCCTGTGTCTACCTCCACTCTACGTGTGTCCCCATGTTTGAGTTTGAGCATTTAGTTCAGGACACACAAAGTGGAGAACAACAACAGTAGGTCAGATTCCTTCATTTGACTATAACTTTCAGGAAGCTGGATGCATGGTGGATAACTTAGCCTAGGTTATCTCTAGTATCTATACTCTTGGGGTTCTCATAAAGATGTGTCCCTGAGACCATCCCCAAGTGACAAAGAGTGAGCCGGTTTAATGAATTGAATGGAAATGGGATTGTGATGGGATGGTGAGTCCCAGGAAGCCCTGGTTGAGGACCTCTGTCCCAGACTCAACACCAGGTAGCCCTGAGATGCATTTTACTAGAGTTACATTTTTACTTCCTGATGTCAGGAAACATGTTTTTTAACCGTTGATGTCTTGTGATATGTGGAACCAGCTAGTGTACTGTTATGAGAGCTAGAGTTTGGGTAGATCCTGAGACATCTTGTTCAGAGACAAAGTGGGAGAGCACAGGTGCCCAGACCATTAAATAGATGTCCTGAAATGGTTATGAGACTTCCAGGAAGGTCATGGTTGCCAAAGAGAGGGACAAAAAACACAGGTTCTCCTGACAATTGCTTTCCTTCTGGGGGCCAACTAAGGGAATTCTCCCCTGAAGGCAAATGGCTAGAGGTTCTGCTGATCTGCATAGCTCCAAAGATGTGAGCTGCAGTTCCCCAGTGACAAAGAGGGGGAAACTATCAGGCCACACAATCAGTACTTAGAAAAGTATTTGTCTGAATCAGGACTTTACCTTGTAGCCTGGATTCTACTTCTGTCACTTCAGACATGAAAGCCATGGACAAGGCCTTCTCAGATGTATTGGCTCCTTCCTGTATCTGCTACATTGATAGACCATCATATTCAGCTACCCCTTTATGTAGTTTCTTTGGGAAAGGTAGGGTACCCAAGCAGAATGACCTAGACTGAAGTCCAAGGTACCTTAGAATGGCAAAAGAGCTAAAGGACAGACCCATCACATAGCTCAGTAAGCAGAGGAAGTGGAAGCATTGCCTTGCAACTCTACACAGGACAGTAGAATCCACATCCTCCTTCTGTGACTCGGGTCTCCTATTCCCACACACCCAGGCTGGGAGATTCCTGACACATCTGCTCCTTGGCCTTTGTCCTGAGTCAGTACCCTGACTAGTGACTGCAAAGAGAATAGTTTTGTCCCTTTTTTCATGTACCACATAGCTGGTCACTTTGGAGCCCTTACAGACAGTTCTGCCCACTTTCTGTTGAAAGCAAATTCCATGTTTCAGAACATTGAGATCACATGGTAGACTGTGAATATAGCTGGATTTCTCTCCCACATAGGTAGTACAGAGACTCACTCTTGGGTGCTGACAGACCAATGCCAGGATACAGCAGAGGGCAACCCTAGATTAAGCAGCTGCTTTTTCAAGGCCCAGGGATGTTCATCATCCTTGTCCACATGTGATCTGGATGACTGAAACACAAAGACAGAAGGGGAGAAAGACACCAGGCAACACTGAGTGTAGAGGGGCAGAGAAATATTTTGAACACAGACCCACCCACAGCCCATGGGAGTCTATGGGGTGCTCTGCCTCTTCAGCTCCGAGTAGGAAAGGACAGCAGATTTTGGAAGCAGTTCTGGAGTAGATGTGCCACAATAGGAAGACATATAGTAGTGTCATGGAGACAAGGAATACACTCTCTGTACCCCTCTACAAAGGGTACACTACCTGTCACGGGCTCCTGCTCACAGGTGAGACTACAAGTTGATAGTGTATATGAAGAGAGGACTGACTTACCATTTGGAGTCTCCTAAATGGGACAAGGACCTGAGAAGAGTCTCACAGCTTGTAGAGGAGAAGACACAGGCCAGAGAGTTGCTCAGCAGCAGGAAGCTCTCAATGAACAAGAAACCATAAGGGGTGGTGGTGATTGTTCTTACCCAAAGTTATGCACCATGGCCACAATATTCTGAAGACTGATGTTCTCAGTTATGACTTCACAAACAAAAAATCAAGCTAGTAGTCATCAGTGACATGGCCCTGATATCAATGGATATGGGCATTTCGTTGATTGTCTGATGAACTTAGAAGCAAGGATTCCAAAATGTCCTCTGACCTCCACCTAAGTACTGTGCCCTGCATCCATGCCCCATGCACACTGAGACAGGCCTTTGCATGCAAACTCTCATACAAATATAATTTGTAAATAAGTGCCAAAAAGCCAGTGAAAAAAATTTACACTGTATCCACAAACCTATGTTTTTCTTAAATAAATCCACGAGCATAAAGGGTTCTGAGAAATCCTTCATTGATTGAGTCTCTACATGTATCTGAGATTTTTCTAGGCAGCATTTTCTTTTAAAAATATAAGACAAATCATGTAAGCATTCTTACAATGCTCCAGTTTGAGTGGACTTGAAGTACAAGAAGCTGGAGTGTGAATTAAGGTGTTGGCTGGAACCACAAGAGTAACAGAACAACAGCAAAACATCAGAGAGTGAAGATGCAGGGTGTGTAGGGGAAGAGGAGGGGCAGGCATCATCCCAACACCATTCTACCATTAATGAGAGCAGGGGTCTGAGGGTGGAGAGCCAGGCCATGTTGACACCTGAGCAGAGAGTGACATATAGTGGAAATGACTACTTTGGGGACACTGAGAACATGAGGTCATGTGCTGACATCCACCAAGCAAGACAGCAGTGAGCCAGGCCATGTTGACACCCGAGAAGACAGTGCCATACAGTGGAAATGACTAGAATGAGGACACTGAGAATGTGGAGGCTATGTGCTGACCTCCACCAAGTAGAAAAATGAGACACTTATGCACACATGTAGGCTGAGCAATGGACACAGCTGTTCAAGACAAAGGGAAGCATCTTAGCTTCCTAATAGGACCCAATATTAATACATCTCTCTTCTCTTCTAGCTTCCCTTTACACCTGTGGGCACCCTCCCCCCTCTGCCCAGCCCACTATTGAATCAGTGCCACCCAGTGTTGCTGAAGGGGGAAGTGTTCTTCTACTTGTTAACAATCTCCCAGAGAATCTTCAAGCTCTTTACTGGTACAAAGGGGTGATTGCACACAAGAAGTTTGAGGTTGCCCGACACCTAAGACAAATAGATTCAAGTTTGCAGGGGCCTGCGCACAGTGGTAGAGAAGCATTGTTCAGCAATGGATCTCTCCTGCTCTACAATGTCATCTGTAAGGACACTGGATTCTACACCCTACGAACTCTGACTACAGATCTAAAAGCTGAAGTAGCCCATGTGCAACTCCAGGTGAACAGTAAGTGATTCTGTGTGATTGTTCAGTGCTGGGTGAGGCTTAAATACACAGGACTCTCATGTCTGCCTTTTGCATGACTCCTCTCCACACCGTGTCTCCCTGATGGGGTTTGACCACTTAGTGCAGGACACATATGGTGGAGACAAGTGGCCATAGATCATGATCTGTAATCTGAGTTTTCCTACTCCCAGTATTGAGAAAGACATTGATGGAAGGTAATTCGGCATAAGATGTCATACTCTGTCCAATATCTGGGGGTTCTATCCATGTGTGTGAGGAAACCATAGCATCCTTACAGAGGTGAGCACCAGGAAGCCCTGTTCCCTGTTATGTGTCCTAGGCCCGACTATATATGACCCTGGAGATCTTTTGTCCAGGACTTGATTCTTACTTCTTCTCAGAGCTGAACAGGGAACAATGGTTTTTAGTTGCCGGGGCCAAACTGGGGTATGTTTTACCTCCAGATTGATAGTGTCATATATAAAATATGGTACAGTAACTGGTACAGAGACCATAGAGGAATATTGTTACTGACTTGAGACTTATGGCTTGGCCTCCTCTCTTTTATCACCCAAGACTGATAGCCTAGGGTTGTAACTGCCTGCAGTGAGCTGGATCCTCTCACACTAATCTGCAATTATATATATATATATATATATATATATATGTATATATATATATATATATATATATATATATATATATATGTGTGTGTGTGTGTGTGTGTGTGTGTGTGTGTGTGTGTGTGTGTGTGTGTGTGTGTATGCATGTGTCTAGTATATACTACAGTCTTGCCCTTTGGTCAGTTTGATAGTGGCACTTTTAATTGACTCTCCCACATTCTAAGGGACTCTAACATGTGTCAATTTGACATAAAGCAAGTCATCTGTATCTGAGACTTTTCTATGACCTGATCCTGAAAAAAAGCTAAGACTGCTCCTGCCCTCACCCAGCCCTAGTCCTGTGGACTGCAGGACAAATCACCAAGCACATCAGTAAGTGAAGTCAGGAGTTGACTGGATCCTTAAAACAAACTGAAATCAGCCAGAAATTGAAATTCTATGGTCTGTAGATTTCAGGGGAGACATCTTCTCAAATTGCAGTGTTCTTGAGTGTGTACAGTGTCTGACTGAGGGCAGTGAGAGAGGAGTTATTTACTCAACCACAGAGAGAGCTCCTTGCAGAGGAAATGACACATTCAGAAGCACTCAGGGATTGGAAGTCATGTTGCTGATCTCCACCTTGAAGGATAGACACACCCACATCTGCATCTCTAGGCTGAGGCATGAATCTATCTGTTCAGAACAGAGGTTACCATCTTCCCACCAACCCAATGTTCTTCAATTGATGGCTCTTTTCTTTTCCAGCCTCCGTTTCCACATGCTCTAACTCTCCAACCTTCACACAAGTCACAATTGAATCAGTGCCTCAGTATGTTGCTGAAGGGAAAAGCGTTCTTTTCCTAGTTCATAATCTGCCAGAAGATCTTCAAGAATTTTACTGGTACAAATCAGTGTATAGGACAGACATCTTTAAAATTGCAGAATACAACAAAGCCATCGATTCCACCATCTGGGGGCTTGCACACAGCCAAAGAGAAATGGTATACACCAATGGATCCCTGCTGATCGAGGGCATCACTGAAAAAGATGCAGGATTATACATGCTAGAAACTTTGAACAAAGATTACAAAATTGAAAAAGCATTTGTGCAACTCCATGTGAAGAGTAAGTGACCTTTTATGGCTTCCAACTGCTGGGTGTGGCTTATCCTACTTCATAAACTAGACTGTAAGAACTGGGTTGTGCCTGCTGTTTCCCTCACAGCACTGTGTCCCCACACTGGGGTTTAGGCACTGACTGCAAGACACATGTAGAGTAGACAACAATTGGTCAGAATTCCTCACTGGGCAACACCTGCAGAGAAGAGAATATATGCTGGATAACATAGCACTAGGATATCAGACACAGCCCAGACTCCTAGGACACTCACCATACAAGGGCTCAAGAGAGACTCTGTGGTTTCCAGGCAGGCACTGCCTGAGGAAGCCGTGGGATCTTTATAGAGAGTACCAGGAAGTCCTAGCTCCAAATCTCTGCCCCTGACACTTCTCCAGGTTACATTGGGCATATTTTGAAATGTCTGGCTTTAATTTCCTGTTATTGCTGATAGGGATCAAGTCTTTACTGACTGTCCAAGTTCCATAGTGTGTGTAACTGGCTGTGTACTAACATGGGAGCTTCTGTTGGGTAGGTCAGTTGGGTATCCTCTCCTTTCTGAGTCCAAATACATATTCCCCAACTAGTAGCCAATTATTCTTATAGGTTTAAGAGACTTCCCAGAAAGAACAATGTCCCAAAGGATACAAACAAAAGCAATACTTACTCAATACTCCTCCTTGTTCTCAGGGATCAAGCCTAGGGAATACTCTTCTTCAGGTAGATAGTAACAGATTCTGCTGATTTGAACATCTTCCACATCCCAAGTTCCAGCCACTGCTCATAAGTAAGGTTAACTCACAGGTGAAGCAGTGAATATTTGC
The DNA here is from genome assembly GCF_049852395.1 of Peromyscus maniculatus bairdii. NCBI lineage: Eukaryota > Metazoa > Chordata > Mammalia > Rodentia > Cricetidae > Peromyscus > Peromyscus maniculatus. The sequence goes on along the minus strand of NC_134852.1, from coordinate 28,304,963 downwards.
AATGTGTCCGATTATAGGGAAATTGAGACACAGCAAACTTAGGGTCTGAATCAGGGACATACAGGCTATGTGTGACAGATCCAAAGCACAAAACACCATATATATATATCCAATCCATCAGGTCCAACAAATTCTCTCCCATGGAGGCTTTATTAAGTGTGAAGTATAGAGGTTGCTGCTTGAGCTGGCTGAAGAATATTGTCATTTAATCCCCTCTCTTTTTTTCACAGAGCCTGTGTCACAGCCCTTATTGCGAGTCATTGACACCACAGTCACAGTACAGAGCTCTGTGATCTTCTCTTGCTTCTCAGCTGACCCTGGAATCTCCATCCGTTGGATCTTCAATAACCAGAATCTGCAACTCACAGAGAGGATGACTCTGTCCCCCAAAAACTGCCAACTCACCATCGATCCTGTCAGGAGAGAGGATGCTGGAGAGTATAAGTGTGAGGTCTCCAACCAAGTCAGTTCAATGACCAGTCTCCCAGTCAGCCTGCTTGTGAAGAATGAGTGACCTCCCCTCTCATCCTATAGGAGAGTGCTGGCATTGCTTTATCAATGCCACACAACAAAGAGAAAAGTTATGTGGTAAAAAATTTGTCAGTTACCAGTCAGGTACAGCCAGCATGGTGACTCAAGCTTATAATACTGGGATAAATGTGCACATGGACTGGCCAGAACATAAAAGGAGACTCAGTTTCTAAAGGGGAAAAGCAACCATAAATATAGTAAACAGAACTGCAAAGGACTTAAGAGCTTTAGGTTGTCGATCAAATATACAGCCAGTTCTTAGAGTCTATGGAAACTAATTTCAGGATCCCCAAACTTCTGGATGCTCTTAGTCCCTGTTAAAATCGTGAAGTCTTTGCATAGAGATAAACATCCTCTCATAAACTCAAGTAGTTTCATGCAATACCAATGCTTCCTCGATACCAATCATCCATGTGAAGTGAGGAGTGGTGACAGGATAAGTGACTGCACAAGTTTATCTGTGGACATAACTGATTTCTAAATAGCTTTGATGCTCAGTTTGTTTTATACACAGATGTAAAATCCATGGTGTAAGGATCAAGTGGACTGTTTCTATCCTGACACTGGCATTCACAGTGCAAACTTGTTCATGATTATGTTCATAATATATATTTTAAGACATAGGTGGGATTTTCCACTTTTATTTTTCTGAGGTGCACTGATGAGTGGCATTAAGCACATTCATATTCCCATGTGAACATCACTATTGTCCATTTGCAAGGCATTTCTAAACCTATATCCCATCTACTTCTGTCTCTAGGCATAAGAAAAACAGAACATCTAGTTATTTGTGGTAAATATTAGTTTATGGAAGAACAGACCAGGTGGGTCTGTTTGCTTACCAGTTCCAGAAACTTCTGTAGAATCTTTATTATTTTCACCAAATAAGTTCATGTCATCTGCAGATACATTTGACAGTTGATTGATTGGCTACCTTTCAGGTCTTTGTTTTGCCTAATTGTTCTTTCTAAGACTCCTAAGGTAACACTAAAGTGGCCACAGCAGCATCCTTGTGTCAATCCTGGTCATAGAGGGAAAGCTGTCAGTGTCCCCTCTGAGTACAGTTTACTGTGGATTTCCATTTGTTCCTCTACTACACTGGCCTGCCCAGTACACCTTGTTTGGCTGTTTTCATCATTAAAAACTGTTAAAGCTTGTCAAATGTCTTTATTGACTTAGTTTTATGAGTTACACATTGAATCAGTTTTGTGTTTCTTCATTCTTCCAACTTTGTATGTCCTGGGCTTATAGGAATATTTCTGTTTCATGTAGGTCACTCAACATTTAGCACAACTATTGAGTACTCATGGAATTCTTAGTATTCTTTAGAATGGACTGTAAGGACTCAAATTTCACTTCTAGTGTTAATGGTAATATTTTAAAAGCAAAGCTAATCTAATTAAAGTTTGTTAATACTGTTAATCACTTAGAAAAACCAACCTCAGATTCAATGACTTCCCCTACTGTTATTCATTTGTATCATTATTCTAACTTGTGAATGTTAGACCATACAGAATCAATGCTTTCCTGTTTGCTCCCAATGGTTTGTTCAGTTACATTTTCTTTGTACAGCTCAGGACCACCCCCTATGAATGGCACTACCCACAGTGTTTTGGGCCCTCAAACATCAATGAGTGAACAACGATATGCTCCATAGAAACACCAGGAGGCCAAACTGATGGAGGTAATTCCTTGAGGTTTCCCAAGTGTCTCTAGCTTTTGTCAGGTGACAGAAACTAGCCAGCAACCTGTCAAATAAATCTGGTCCCACTGGGCCTGTTTCAGAAGCTCTTGCCCTTAATTTCTGTAGGTCACATCATCAGCATCCTACTTCGAGCTCTGCCAGCTAACATATGGCAAATATTTTTTCTCCCACTTGCATTGGAGGCTCTGTTATCTCTGAGCCCTAAGATATCCCTGCATCTGCCTGTGATCCACCTCCTCGTGTATTTTCTTTAGATTCCAGTAGGCAGGGAGATGAGAAGTCAACACTAGTGGAAAGATGTCCTTGTAATGATCAGCACTCCTACACATGGCAATCTTCTCTCTGTCTTCTGCACTGCACTATTACACAAACACAAGCAGAAACTCCAGCCCGGTGGAGGACTCTGTGAGGACTTGGTAGCATTTGCATGTGAACCCAAGATTCGGGATATAAACTACCCTGTGGTTAGTGAGTGGTCAATGCCTCTCAAAAGGTGACAGGCTGAGGATGTCTGAGAGCAACAGGACTTACTCTTTTGTCAGTGCCATTAGGAGTCACAAAGGACCATATGAGTTTGGAATCTAGAACTCAGTGAAGGCAAAACAATGTGGCTCTGCCAACCTGTGTGTTACCTATGAGTAAGTGGTATTCTATCATGCACAGGGGTAGAATACTCAGTTCCTTTTGAACCATCTATATGAACACCTAGGTTGGCCATGTCATCCTGTGTTATCTCCTGCATATCCAGCCAGACCTTGGCTGAAGCCAAAAATGGCATGAAGGAAGATCTCCTGCTTGGAGAATCTCAGGGTTACCATCTGTGGTGGAGAAAAATGACATCTCAGACTCAGGCTCTGTTAACACATGTGAATGTAATTAGGGGTTCTCACAACATATAATGTGCTGGTTTTGAAATCTGGGATGTTGTGCTTGGCATACAGGTAACTTGCTAATTCACTACATACCTAGCTTCAACTGGGTGGTTTTTAGTTGAGGTTTACATGACTCTCACAGATATTATTGCCTTCTAAAGATGGGGAGCTTCTGATGCCTCTCATATTGTCACAATTGTATTTGTTCAGTTTACTACTCCAGAAACCACCCCTTCCAATCTTCATGCCAGCAAGCATTCATTCTTTTGTATTACTGCAACAAAACACCATGAACAAGGTAGCTTATACAGAAAATAATTTAAGTGTGTTTATGGTCCATCATGGGAGTGAAGCATGGTAGTAAGCCATAGATATTGTGGCAGGAGCAGGAAGCTGAGAGCTCATATCTTGTACTGCAAGCACAAAGCAGAGAGATTGAATTGGAAATGGTGCAGGGGTGTAAGACTCAAAGCTTGTCCCAGTGATGATCTGACTGCAGGAGTTATGACTCCCAAACCTCACCAAACAGTGCCACCAACTTGGGACCAGGAGTTCATACTCCTGAAAATGTGGAGGACATTTCTCATGGAAACCACCACCAGGGACAAACTACTAACTCTTCATTTGCAGCCTCTAGCTAACCTGCCCAATAATGTTGCTTTATCAATGGGGAACCTCAGCCAGACACTCCAAAATTTTTACCCCCCAAATAATTTCTAGTTATCAGACCCAATTCATAGCTCTGCCAAGGGTCTCATTGGGATCACAGGAAGGAAAATTACAGTTCTTTCTAATCAGAACCCTGAACTGTCAATACCACCCTTTGGGGTGAAGTGTTTTGGTTTTCTGAAAAGACACAGAAGTTAGTTCCTAGACTGATTTCCAGGGACCATCAAGTCCTAATCATTGAAACTTGAAGTTTAACCCCCAGGTCTCCCCATTATTGCTTCCCTAATTGCTTCTGCCCCACTCTCTACCCTGGAATGTGAGTAGTGGGAAGAACTTCACAGTGGAGAATATGTTCTTAAGGAAAAGTTGATTTATTTTTGTCAGAAAACTCATGCATTACTGCCCTTCCATTAATTTTACACAGCTATTATGCAGAATGGACACCAGGGTTTTGACTTTTGCTCATACACTTTTATTTTTCATATTAGAAGAAAAAGCTCCCTACTAATGGGAACTAGCAGCTCAGAGATCTGCTCCCACCTCTCCTCCTATCTCATGTGGTGACTGGTTCTACTCTCTGGGTGTGGAAGATGCCAGGAATGTCTCTTCTGTGTCAAGATAAGGCAGATCATCAATAACTTGATAATGTTACTTAATTGATTATTTTTAAGGTGAAAGTATATCACTGATGGACATCAGAAAATCCCTGCTTTGGGAGCAGGAAAGTGGGAAAGTGAACCCCAGGTTAGGATGCCTCTGAGCTGAGTCCTGGCTCTAAAGGTCCAGCTGTGCGAGTGTGTGGATAGGAGCACATGTGATGTCACAGACAACAATGGGTGCCACTCCATTGTTGAACAGGGAACTTCCTGTCCTAGTTAGCATTCACTGTCAGACTTACACAGGCCTTTGTCACCAATGTGGGGTCCACTTCTTAAGTGAATCATTAGGTTGATCAGGGCAGTCTGCATAATTATCTGTGAGGGATTGTCTTGATTGTCTTAATGTGTTTAACAGGGCTGGGGTCACTCTGGGTGGTGCCATCCCTATGCAGATGGTCCTGGGAAGTCTGTGGAAGATAGCTGAGCTTGATCCAGATACAGAGAGAGGCTGATAGACAGTGTGTGTGTGTGTGTGTGTGTGTGTGTGTGTGTGTGTGTGTGTGAGAGAGAGAGAGAGAGAGAGAGAGAGAGAGAGAGAGAGAGAGAGAGAGAGAGAGAGAGAGAGAGAGAAGAATGAACCAATCAACTTTCCTCCACAGTTTCTGCTCTCAGGTTTCTGCCTTCAGTTTCCTCCATGAATATACCCACAGGTGGATTTAAACTCAAGGTGTCAGGTAAATAAATCCTTTACTCCCTACTCTGCTAACATTATCATGTTTATTCCAGAAGCAGAAGCACAAGTAGGGGCAGTCTTTAGTGGAGAACATTAAACACCTCCATTTGGAGCATAAATAATGTTCTCTCTACTCATACACTTTTTATCTTTTAAGCAAAGAAATTAGACCAAAAGACAGACCAGACAATTGTGGGTGCAATCCCTAATCTGTTGTTCTCTGCCTTGAGCCTCAAGAGACAATGGCAGGAATTTCTTCTGAAGTTATAGAGTCACTAGTCTTCTCCTGTGTCTGCCTAACTTCTGTATGAATAATATTTCCGTCTCTGGACCAAGTGTTCCAAGGACAAACTACAAAGTCTCTCTATAGACTGCACTCTATGTTGCCTGCAGTCACAGTGAGCAGGATGACTAGCCCTGCAATACATTGGTGCCCAAGTATTGGGCCTCTTTCCAGCATTTGAACCTGGTGACTGCTGCGGGCCACAGGAATATCATGAGAACTCAGCTGGTTATGGCAAAGTCACTACCTGGAGGAATCATGGAATTCTTCCAGAGGAAGCCAAATCCCAAGGAGTTTTTGGTGTTACTTGGCTTGTTATATATCAGCTGTATTCTGTTAATGAAAATCATGTGTGCCTTCATAGTTTTCCCAATTGACTTTTCCCTAAGAAGGGCTAACAGTGTGGACTGATTACTCTCTGGACATACACATTCCAGGTGTTTGGAGAACTGCCTCAGGAAAGGCTTTCTCTGGACTCAGATTCTCCCTTGGCAACTTTCAAGGACTAGCAGTAATAACAGTCCACATGCAAATCTCCTGATTTAAGGTAAATTCCACAAGGAGACACCACCTAAGTCAGGTGGATGTTAAATAATAGCTTTACACAATTTAGCTCAGACCCTCCTTTCTTACAGCCTTACTAACTTTATAGACTGCTAACTCCTTACCTAACCACATCTAGGAATATTTAGATAACCTTCTGTGCTGACAGCTATGCTCAGCCAGGACCCCAGTTCAAGCCTCCCTTAAATTATCATCATTGACAGCATCTGGCCAGGTCCATTCCCAGTTGGAAGAAAGTACCTTATCAGAGATACCTCTGTACTCTCTAAGAACAGACTTAAGCATCCAGGCTACCTGTTTGAGAAAGCCTGGCGAATGTGCCAATTAAGCTTTACTTCTTCCTTTCCCAAATCTTACCTCTGGTTCCAGATTTCCTTTTAACTATCACCAGAGGCATCTTATTGTGCACAGGTTTCCTAGCAACTGATCACACTTTCCCCCACCCTGCAGAAAAACTGCAGATAGCTTGGACAGATAGGAGACACAGGAAAAAAGAAGTTTTATTTTCTCCCATTGACCTAGCAACGTATAGATTCTTAACATTGTCTACCAATCATGTTTAAGACTATAGTCAAGCACATAAGATTCCCTCTTCTTAGATATTACCCGAATTTAGCCTTTAGTTAATTCATTTCCCCATTGGTCACTTCTCTTTGGGGTTGCAAATGATAATTAATGGTTTAATAGTTATTTGCTCTCAATGTGATTCTTATCACCCCTCCGTTTGACCCTGGAAGCCTGGCTTTATATACCAGGACTTCCAGGGCACAGGAGGATGGAGAAGAGACAAGAGAATGGAAGAACTAGGTGGGTAAGAACTTGAGAGGAACAAACTCAGATGGGAAAGAATTAGATTGAAGGGCTAGAGGAGAGTACCAGAGGAATGAGATGGAAGATGAGAAAGAGTCAGATGGGGAAGTACTAGCTGTATAAGAACAAGATGAAAAGGACCTAGATAAGGCAGAGTTAAGACAAGAGAATTAAGATAGAACTTAGAGGAAGCAGTAGATAAATATAGAGAGAAATCAGCCAAGAAAGGAGCCAGACATGAGAACAGAACTGAAGCTGTGTATAAAGGATATTATGCCAGAGGAATTAATGTAAGTGGACTATAGAGCTCGGTGTGCTGAGATTCTGTTTCCTGAAAATAGTCCTCACTGTTAGTAGTTCTCTCTTCTGAGCCCCTAGGATGTATAATATTAAGGCTAGTCCCTGTAATATTATACAAGAGGTGACCATTTCTATTGCAGCCACAGGCATGAGCTTCTGGTCCCTTTTGTTCTCTATGAAACATCATCAGTACACAGAGCCAATACTCAGAAAATTATTCCATTGTGTACATACACCATATCTTTGTCACACACTCATCAGTTGAAGGGCATTGAAGTTGTTTCAGTTTTCAAGCTACTGTAAGTACAGTAGCTGTGAACATGGCTGAGCAAGTTTCTGTGGAGCCATATAGAAAAATCCTTTGATCAAACACCAAGAGTGTTGTAGTAGGGTCATGTGGTAGATTTACTTTTAGGGTTTTTTTTTTGTGTGTGTGTGTGAAGGGGGGATGGTTCTCCACACTGATTTCTAGAGTGGGTTCGCTAGTTTACAACCCCACCAACAGTGAATGAAGGCTGTCTTTTCTCCACAACCCCATCAATATTTTTTGTAGGCTGTTAGCCATAGCCATTCTGACTAGGGTAATGTGATGTCTTAGTGGAGTTTTCACTTATATGTCTCTTATTGATTGCTAAGGATGATGAACACTTTTGGAGATAGCTCTTAGTAATTTTTTAAGTATTTTTAATGATTAATTTATTTGCATTGGTGCATTTGTGTAAGGGTGTTGAAACCTCTGTAATTGGAATTACAGACAGTTGTGAGCTGTCATGTGGGTGCTGGGAATTGAACCCAGGTCCTCTGGGAGAACAGCCAGTGCTCTTAACTGCTGAGCCATCTCTCTAGCCCCTCTTAGTTATTGTTTTATAACTTCTTTTGAGAACTCTCTTCAGATCCATGGCCCACTTTAGACTTGGAATTTTTTCTTCCTTGCCTCCTCCCTATCCTTCTCTCTCTCACTATCTATTTAGTTTTTGAAACATGGTATCTGTATATACTCTATCCTGGCTATCCTGGAACTCACTATGTAGATCAGGCTAGTTTTGAACTCACTGAGGTCTGCCTGCCTCTGTCTCTTGCGTGCTGGGATTAAAAGCCTACTCCATCATTACATGCTCTGTTTCTTTTCATGTATCTCTGATTTCTTAGTTGTTTTTAACACCTTCTGGATATTAATCCTCTATCAGATGTATAGCTGGGAAAGATTTTCTTTTACTCTATGGGCACATTTTCATTGGCTGGATTGTTTCCTTTGGTGTAGAGAAGCTTTATTTTTTAATGAATTCCCATTTGTCAATTGTTAGACTTAATTCCTGGCAAATGGAGTCCTGATTAAAAAGTCCTTTCTTATAATTGCATCTTGTAGGACACTGCCTATGTTTTCTGTTAGCACTTTTAGTGCTTCAATGGGCCTTTAACCCATTTGGATTTAATATTAGTGCAGGGTGATTGTAGCTGAAGTTTTCCTGTGTTGCACCCAGTTTGCAGATGCTCAGACCCAAGTAAACATACAGAGGTGTATATTAATTAAAACTGCTCAGCCATTAGCTCAGGCTAACCATTGACTAGCTCTTGCACTTAAACTCAGTCCATTTCTGCTAATCTATATGTCACCACCTGTTCCGTGGCTTTACCTGCTTATCCTGCCTATACTTTCTGCCTGGCCACTGGCCAATCAGTGTTTTATTAAACCAGTGTAAAAAGGCATTATTCCACAGCAGGTGATAGATATAAATCTAATTCATTCTTCTACATGTGAGCATTCCATTTTCCCAGAAGTGATGGTGCTGTCTTTTTCCAGTGCACATTTTTTAGCATCTTTGTCAAATACCAGATGGTTGTAATTGCATACGCTTGTGTTTGGGCCCCCTATTTTGTTCCATTAGTCTGTAGGTCTGTTTTTGTGGCCAGTACCATGCTGCTTTTCATTACAGTAGACCTGTAATATACTTTGAAATGTGGAATAGTAATCCCTCCAACATTGCTGTTTGGCTCAGGACAACTTAGGCTATCTGATGTCTTTTGCAGTTCCACATGAGTTTTGTATTCTTTTGGAAAACATTACTGAGATTTTGATAGGGATTGCATTGTGTCTGCAGATTGCCTTGTGAAAATGACTATTTTCACAATATTAGTTATACCAATGCATGAGCATTGGATGTCTTCTCATTTTCTAATTATTTTCCTCTATTTCTTCTGAGATTAAAATTTTCATTGAAGAGGTCTTTAACCTCCTTGGTTAAGTTTATTCCTAGATTTTCTTAGGTCATTGTGGATGAGAGTGTGACCATGATATCTTATCTTTATTAGAGTGCTTGGTATTGGCGGGAAGTGAAAGTAATCATTTTGTAAATTGATTTTGTATCCTGCTACTTTGCTGAAGTTGTTTGTTTCTAGAATCTTTGCAGTTTAATTTTGTTATCTCTGCTGTACAACATTATATGATATGCAAATAGGAATAGTTTCACTTCTTTTTCTTATTTGTATCTCTTTAATTTCATTCTCTTGTCTTGCCCCAGTCAATGCTTGCAGAACTACATTGAAATCCCTTATCCATGTTTTTAGTGGGATTGTTCAAGTTTTTCTCTCCTTTAGTTTCAGGGACTATGGGTTTGTCATCTGTAGCCTCATTATATTGAATTATGCTCCCTCCATCCCTTGCTGAGTCAAGGACTTTTATCATTAAGACATGTGAGATTTCATTAAGGCTTTTTCTTCACATCCATTAAGATGATTGTGTGGTTCAAGTTTAAGTGTGGTGCACATATAGAGTGGAACACTACTCAGTTTTAAAGAAAAATGATATAATAAAATGTGCAGATAAATGAGTGAAAATTGCAAATATACTGACTGAATTAATGAAGACTGAGAAAGACCAATGCCACATGTTTCCCATTTGTAGTTTTCAGCTCTGAATCATCAGACCTGTCTTTTTTATAACCTGGCAGAGTCAGAGAAACCAGGAAAGTTAAAAAAGATCATTGGGGTTAGAAGGAGCAGGGCACAGGTACTATGGAGGGGGAATAGCAAAAGCAGGAGGGTCTTATATTGAGACAGAGAATGATTGCAATATAGAGGCAGAATTAAGGAGGCAGAATAACACTAGGGTGTTTGAAAAAGTATAGAGTCTCATTTTATGTTTCCCTAAATTACATCATATATAAGTATGCACATATATGTATATGTGTGTGATATGTGTTTATATATATTATATAAAAATTATATTATACACACTCATCACTTTTGGGGTGACAATACTCCCTCTAAGAGCCATAGGCTAATAATAAATAGTACCAGGAATGAGAGATTTCCTTTAAAATTGTTGGACATGGGAGTTCAAGAGACTTCCACAACAAAATAGGCTATTGCTGTTCCCCTTGTTTGCCTTCTAGAATTTGAAGATATGTTTTTATTGTTAAGTATACCATTAACTCAATGGACACAAGCTTTGGAGGAATCTAGCAGGATCTTAACCTAAAGCCTCACTCCTAAGGACTAGACCTTACAATACTTACAGGTTCTATGCAAGCCAACAACAGAGGCAAAGAATCAATAGTATGACCAGCATGGCAAGATATCCCTAAAGGTGCAAAATGATACCTGTATCTCGAAGGTAAGCAACAACTGTCTAACTGGACTTAAGACCTCCTTGATAGGATGGAAATCATACCTGATATTAGAATCCAAGATATGCATATGGCTAGTGAGGTTATAAATACTAGAGCAGAACCTACAGTGACCACTTTTTAAAGCTGGTATAATTTCTAGGTTCATTTTAAATACACATCCTTATACTCATAGATAAGTGTGGCTCCCATTGCCTTCAAAGAACACCCTATTTGTACAGAAAGAGGCCACCAAAGAATTCCAAAACTTTTCCAAATGCATGAACAAATTACACCCTGGTATGTCTAGCCTCAGTTGATCTATCTGTGACACAATCCCTGTTTTTGAGGCTTAGGGATCATCACAGAAGAAGGGTATGAAAGACTGTAAGAGTCAGAAAACCAGGATACTTCCTATGGGACTGTGTCTTTCTATTTATGAGTGGGAAGCTGCATCCAAGATCTATCAACCATACAACTATCTAAGGAGACATGAACAATGACAACACCACTTTACATACCAGTATGGATGAGAAAATCTCACAGAGGTCCACCCCTAAATGAAGAGCAGGCAATTAATGAGTACTGAGAGAGGGTGTAGTTGGAGTTTTCTTTGGGTTACCAACCAGCTCCAAAATAAAGACACAAATTTATTAATAATTCTGAATGCTTGGCCTTAGCTTAGGCTACCTCCACTAGCTCTTATGACTTAATTTATGTTTCTATTCATCTATGTTTTGCCTTGAGGCTTTTATCTTTCTTTCATTCTGTAGGCCCTATTTCTCTGCTTCCTCCATGTCTGTCTGTCTGGCCCTTGGTGTCCCCCTGGCATCTCTCTCTCTCTTTCTTCCCCAAGCTTAAATTCCTCCTCCTACTCACTCTCCCTGTATGTTTCCTGCATTCCTGATCTCTCCAAGACCTTTATTATGACAGGGTGTTGGATTTCATCAAAGGCCTTTTCAGCATCTAATGAAATGATCATGTGGCTTTTTTTTCAGTTTCTTTATATGGTGTATTACATTGACAGACTTTTGTATGTTTAACTAACCTTGCATCTCTGGGATGAAGCCTACTTGATCTCAGTGGATAATTGTTTTGATGTGTTCTTGGAGTCTGTTTGCCAATATTTATTGAATATTTTTGCATCAATGTTCATGAGGGAGATTGATCTGTAATTCTCTTTCTTTATTACATCTTTGTTTGGCTCGGGAATGAGAGTAACTGTAGCCTCATAAAAGGAGTTTGGTAATGTTCCTTCTGTTTCTATTGTGTGGAACAATTTAAAGAGTATTGGTATTAACACTTCCTTGAAGATCTGGTAGAATTCTTATATTGCTTAATATAAGTTTGTAAACTAGACCTATATAATTTCTTCAAGACATATAGTAATAAGCTCATAAGAAGTAAAGACATGTAGTAAATGTCCATACTAGTTGTAAATGTAAGTATAAATAAGAAGTATATTTTCTAAGATAGTCCTACTGAGTCTCTTTAAATATAAGCTTGTAAGAAATAAAGTAAATCATTAAAAAACCTAGGTTCATATATTAGTGTAGAATATGTGTTAAGGTAGTAAGAATATAAGCTTGTAAGAAGCTTTATGCATAAGACTTAGGTATTTAGGTCTTAGGGACATGATGAAAATTTAATATGGGGATTATTTGGTGAAGGAACCCGGGACACAGAAAACAGTGTCCATAGCATACACAAGCTTGGCAGTCTGAGAAATCTCAGAAGTTCCAGAAGCCACTAAGAATGACAGACACCAGAGACACACAACAGCCACAGCCAGGCATCCACAGCTGAGACCGGCAGAATACCAACATAATGCAAAAAAACCCTGAGCTACCAGCAAAGTCGTTGCAGTTTCTATTTGATAGCTAAAAGAAAGTCTCTTCTGAGAGGACTTTGCACCAACCAGCTCTTACAGAACTAATAGCTTTCATCTTGAAGGCAAAACTGCCACTGAATGCTACTGGAACTAAAAAGGTCTCTGGCCTGAGAATGAAAGTTGCAGAGATGCTTGTTTGAACTAAAACTATTAACTGCAAAAAGCTTTTGGTTGTAAAACATTTCTTCATATTTGGAAATGGAAGTCTAGTACCAAAATTTATTTGAAATTTTTTAACTTAAAAAATGAAATAAAACTATAAAAAGGTTTTGGTTATGAGTTTCTTCATATGTGGAAAACTGGTACCAGAATTTATTATTTGTATTTTGGGACTTAAGAAATGAAATGGACAGTAATAATTTAATTACAGTGGGACAGTTTGAATTTACTTATATAGAGAGACTCTATCAATGATAATGACTTATGAACTGGTTATGGAACTGTTTATGTAAAAATGGAACTGCTTAAAAATGGAACTGTTTAAATAGAGAAGTTTCTCCTAAAATATAAAGAAAAGGGAATGTTAATATTGCTTAGTCTATTTAATTGAAAAAAATTAGTGCTACTTGAGTGAATGTTATGTTTTGTATAGTTCTATTAAGAAATCATTTTTGAATGTATGTTAGAAAGTGTTAATGGTTATATTGAGAGGAGGTTTGTAGGAATTATAATGGTGTAAGTAATGTTCCTGTTAGAGTTATTATGTTGACTTATTGATATCGATGCACCATGGTGTGGTGATGTTAAGGAAGTATTTAAGTTTGATGTGAAAACATCAGAAGTTTTTTCTATGTTTCATTAGCAAGAAATTAAAACGGTTCTTTTTAGAGTTTGCTTTAAGATATAAGGTTGAGGAAATTATACCTATGTATAGCAATTTTTTTTTGAGACAGGTTTTCTCTCCATAGTTTTGGTGCCTGTCCTGGATCTTGCTCTGTAGACCAGGCTGGCCTAGAACTCACAGAGATCCACCTGGCTCTGCCTCCCAAGTGCTGGGTTAAAGGTGTGCATCATCACTGCCTGGTATATAGCAATATTTATGTTAGAATTATGTTAACTTGTTAATGTCAATGATGAAGCTAAGGCACTCTATGTTTGATGCAGTTGCATCAAGATTTTTTTATTTAAAGGGCTTGATGCAGCTATCACTGCTGTAGTCACCTTAGACCAAATCCAAAAAAGGAAATGGCATCTTTATCATTTTCTACTCCTGTACTGGGAGGTGTGGCAGCTATGGAGATTGCCATGAGCTCTTAATGGAGAGATGATTTTATATTTTTTCCATTTTTTAATTACTAAGAATTTTACTATTCACTTTACATACCAACCTCTTCCCTCCTCCTGCCCCCCAGGATTCCTCCCAACCCAACCCTATCCCCACATTTCCCAAATCAAGGTCTCCCACGGGGAATCAGCAGAGCCTGGCACACTCAGCTGAAGCAGGTACAAGCCCCTCCCATGTCGCTGCACCAAGGCTGTGGAAGGTGTCACATCCTAGGCACTTGGCTCCAAAAAGCCCACCCATGTACCAGGGAAGGATCCCAATCCCCCTGCCTCGGGGCCCCTCAAACAGTTCATGTTAAACAACTGTCTCCCATATCCAGAGGACCTAGTCAAGTCCTATGGGGCTCCACAGCTGTTAGTCCACAGTTCACGGGTTTCCACTAGTGTGGCTGGTCATCTCTGCATATTTTCCCATCATGATCTTGATATCCCCTACCCACAGAATCTCTCCTCTCTCTCATTGATTGGATTCCCAGAACATGGCCTGGCGCCAGGCTGTGGATCTCTGCATCCACTTCCATCAGTAACTAGATGAAGGCTCTATGATGACAGACTATTCACTAGTCCAGTGACAAGAGTAGACCAGTCTAGGTACCCTTTTGATCATTGCCAATAGCCAAGGTGGGGTAACCTTGTGGATTCCTGAGAACTTCCCTGGCACCCTGCCTCTTCCTATTCCCATGATGTCTTCATCTCTTCCCTTGCTCTCCCACTTTGTCCCTGTTTTAGCTTGAACCAATCATTTCCTTATGTCCTCATCCCCCATTCTTTGCCCATCATTCCCCCCCAACTAATTGTAGCTTATGTAGATATCATCTATTTCTCCTTTGCTAGGCTATCTCTGTGTCCTTCTTAGGGTCCTCCTTGTTAGCTAGCTTCTCTGGAGCTGTGGATTGTAGTCTGGCTATCCTTTACCTTACATCTAGTATCTACTTATGAGTGAGTACATACCATGTTTGTCCTTCTGAATCTAGGTTACCTCATTCAGGATGATATTTCTAGTTCCATCCATTTGCCTGCAAATTTCATCTTATTGTAGTTTTTTATTTCTGAGTATTACTCCAATGTACATATGTGCCACATTTTTAAAAATATATTATTTGGTTGAAGGGTATCTAGGTTGTATTCAGGATCTGGCTATTAAAAATAATGATGCTATGAACATAGTTGAGCACATGTCCATGTGGTATGATTGAGCATTCCTTGGGTATATATTTGGGTCTTGAGGTAGATTAATTCCCAATTTTCTGAGAAACTGCCATACTGATTTCCAGAGTGGCTGTACAAGTTTGCATTCCCACCAACATTATAGGAGTGTTCCCCTTGCTCCACATGCTCTCCAACATCAGCTGTCTTTTAGTATTTTTGATCATAGCCATTCTGACAGGGGTGAGATGGTATTAGTTGTTTTGATTTGCATTTCCCTGATGACTAAGGATGTTGAGCAATTCCTTAAATGGCTCTCAGCCATTTGAGATTCTTCTGTTGGGACTTCTCTGTTAAGCTCTGTAGCCCATTTTTAATTGGATTCTTGGGTATTTTGATGTCTAGTTTCTTGAATTCTTATATATTTTGGAGATCAGTCCTCTGTCAGATGTGGAGTTGGTGAAGATCTTTTCCCATTCTGTAGGCTGTCATTTTGTGTTATTGACCATATCCTTTGCCCTACAAAAGCTTCTCAGTTTCAGGAGGTCCCATTTATTAATTGTCACTCTCAGTGTCTGTGCTACTGGTGTTATATTTAGGAAGTGGTCTCCTGTGCCAATACATTCAAGACTACTTCCTACTTTTCTTCTAGCAAGTTCAGTGTAACTGGATTCATTTTGAGGTCTTTGATCCACTTGGACATGAGTTTTGTGCATGGTGACAGATATGGATCTATTTCCAATCTTCTACACATTGACATCCAATTATGCCAGCACTATTTGTTGAAAATGCTTTCTATTTTCCATGATACAGTTCTGGCTTCTTTGTTAAAAATCAGATGTTCATAAGTGTGTGGATTAATTTCAGGGTCTTCAATTTGAATCACTGGTCCACCTGTCAGTTTTTTACGCAAGTATCCAGCTGTTTTTATTACTATAGCTATATAGTAGAGCTTGAGGTCAGGGATGGTGATGCCTCCAGAGGTTTCTTTATTATACAGGATTCTTTTAGCTATCCTGGGTTATTTGTTTTTGCATATGAAGTTAAGTATTATTCTTTCCAGGTCTGTGAAGAACTGTGTTGGGATTTGGATGGTGATTGCATTGAATCTGCAGATTGCTTTAGGTAAGACTGTCCTTTTTACTACATTAATTCTACCTGTTCATTGGTATGGGAGATCTTTCCATTTTCTGATATATTCTTTGATTTCTTTCTTCAGAGACTTAACATTCTTATCATACAATTGTTTTACTTGCTTAGTTAGATTTACTCCCAAGTGTTTTATATTATTTGTGGGTATTATAAAGGATGATGATTCTCTGATTTCTTTCTCAGCCAATTTATCATTTGTATATAGGAGGGCTACTGATTTTTTTTGAGTTCATCTTGTATCCTGCTAGTACTGAAGGAGTTTATCAGCTGTAGAGGTTCCCTGGTAGAATTTTTGGGGTCACTCATGTATACTATCATATCATCTGCAAATAGGGAAATTTTGACTTCTTCCTTTCCAATTTCTATCCCATTGATCTTCTTTTGTTGTCTTATTGTTCTAGCTAGAACTTAAAATATTATAATGAATAAATATGGGTAGAATGGACATCCTTGTCTTGTTCCTGATTTTAGTGGAATCAGTTTGAGTTCATCTCCATTTATTTGATGTTGGTGGTCGGCTTGCTGTAAATTCCCTTTACTGTGCTTATGTATGTTCTTTGTATTCCCGATCTCTCTAGAACCTTTATCATGAAGGGATATTGGATTTTGTCAAAGGCTTTTCAGCATCTGATGGGAGCCATAAGCCTAAGGGACCCTTGACACACATGCTGCCATATTTGGACTTCTCTCCTCTTTTCTTAGATCTAGGCCTTGCTTAAGTCTCCATTGCACCAGAACCTCTTTTCACAAATACCAGAACCTCTTCTCAGATATCAGGTGATTGAGCTGCATTTAAGCAATTAGGCAGTTAGACGAGAGTAGATAGATAACTCTCAGAACAACATTCCCTGCTGGCCAAACAGCTCATAGTTAAGTCCCTTCCTGCTTGCAACCCCCATTACTAAGTCCCTTCCTGCTTGCAACCCCTTTTGCCTACCTATATATAACTTGAGAGAAATATAAAATTTTGGAGCTTGATCAGACGTCCTGACTTGTTCTCATTCTTTGTGTCTCTTGTCCCTCTCATTCTCTGGCCCTCCCTTTAGGTTCCCGTTGAGGACCCATCTGGCCAGGGCAAGCATCTAATGAGATGATCATGTGTTTTTTCTTTCAGTTTGTTTATATGGTGCATTACATCAACAGGTTTTCATATGTTGAACCATCCTTGCATCCCTGGGATGAAGCCTCTTTGGTCATGGTGGATAATGTCTTGATGTTTTCTTGGATTTGGTTTACCAGCATTTTATTGAGTATTTTTGCATCAATATTCATGAGGGAGTTTAGTCTGTAATTCTCTTTCTTTTTTGCAGCTCTTTGGGTATCAGGTTAATTGTAGCCTCATAAAAAAGTTTGTTAATGTGCCTCTGTTTTTATTGTGTGGAACAATTTGAAGAGTATTGGTATTAGCTGTTCTTTGAAAATCTGGTAAAATCCTGCACTGAAACCATCTGGTCCTAGGCTTTTTGTTTAGGAGACTTTTAATGACTGTTTCTATTTCTTTGGGGTTATTGTTTTATTTTTAAAATAGTTTATCTGGTCTTGATTTAACTTTGGTATGTGGTACCTATCCAGAAAGCTGCTCATTTCTTTCAGGTTTTCTAATTTTGTGGAATACAGGTTTTTGAAGTATGACCTGATGACTCTCTAGATTTCTTTGTTGTCTGTTGTTATGTCTCCCTTTTCATTTCTGATTTTGTTAGTTTGTATGTTCTCTCTCTGTCTTTTGGTTAATTTGTTTAAGGGCTTGACTATCTTATTTATTTTCTCAAAGAACCAACTCTTCATTTCATTGATTCTTTGTATTGTTCTCTTTGTTTCTAGTTTATTGATTTCAGCCCTCAATGTGATTATTTCCTGGCATCTGTTTCTCCTTGATGAATGTGCTTATTTTTGTTCTAAAACTTTCAGGTGTGCTGTTAAGTCTCTAGTATGAAATTTCTCTATCTTCTTTATGTGGGAATTTAGTGCTATGAATTTTCCTCTTAGCACTGCTTTTATAGTGTCCCATAAATTTGGGTGTGTTGTACATTTTTTCAATGAATTTGAGGAAATCTTTAATTTCTTTATTTATTTCTTCCTAGACCCATTGGTGATTCAGATGTGTTATTCAGTTTTCATGAGATTGTAGGCTTTTTGTAGTTTTGTTATTTTTGAAATCTAACTTTAAGCCATGGTTGTCTGGTAAGATACATAAGGTTATTCCATGTTTTTTTGTATCTATTAAGATTTGCTTTGTGACTGAGTATGTGGTCGATTTTAGAGAAGGTTTCATGGGGTCCTGAGAAGAAGGTATATTCTTTTGTGTTACGGTGTAATATTCTGTAGATATCTATTAAATCCATTTGAATCATAATGTGTATTAGTTCCATTATTTCTCTGTTAAATTTCTGTCTGGAAGAGCTGTCCATTGGTGAGAGTGGGGTGTTGAAGTCTCCCACTACTAGTGTATGGGGTTTGATATGTGACTTAACTTTTGTAATGTTTGTTTAACAAATGTGGGTGCCCTTGTATTTGGAGCATAAATGTTCAGAATTGAGACTTCATCTTGTCAGCTTTTCCCTGTGATAAATCTGTAATGTCCTTCCTGATCTCTTTCAATTGATTTTATTTTGAAGTCTATTTTATTAGATATTAGGATAACTACACCAGCTTGCTTCTTAAGTCCATTTCATTGGAAAGTTTTTTCCCCTGCCTTTTACTCTGAGGTAGTATCTGTCTTTGAAAATGAGGTGTGTTTCTTGTATACAGCATGAGAATGGATCTTGTTTTTGTTAGCCTGTGTCTTTTTATAGTTGAATTGAGACCATTGACATTAATGAATATTAATGATCAGTGACTGTTAATTCCTGTTATTTTTGGTAGTAGTGTTGTGTGTTTTCCTTCTTTGGTATTTGCTGCTGTGGGACTATCTACTGCCTGTGGTTTCACGGGAGTATCTAACATTTTAGGTTGAATTTTTCCTTCTAGTACTTTCTGTATAACTGGATTAGTGGAAAGATATTGTTTAAATCTGATTTTATCATGGAATATTTTGTTTACTTTGTCTATGGTGATTGAGAGTTTTGCTGGGTATAATAGTCTGAGTTGGCATCCATGGTCTCTTTGTGTCTGCATAATGTCTGTCCAGGACCTTCTGGCTTTTGGAGTCTCCATTGAGAAATCAGGTGTAATTCTTATGGGTCTGCCTTTATGTGTTACTTGGCTTTTTTCCCTTGCAGCTCTTAACATTTTTTTCTTTATTCTGTATATTTAGTGGTTTGATTATTATGTGGCAAGGGGACTTTTTATTTTGGATCCAGTCTATTTGGTGTTCTGTAACCCTCATGTATCTTTATAGGCAATTCCTTCTTTATATTGGAAACATTTTCTTCTATGATTTTGTTGAATATATTTTCTGTGCTTTTGAGTTGGTAATCTTCTTCTTCTTCTTCTTCTTCTTCTTCTTCTTCTTCTTCTTCTTCTTCTTCTTCTTCTTCTTTTTCTTTTATTCCTATTATTCTTAGGTTTGGTCTTTTCATGGTGTCCCAGATTTCCTGAACATTTTGTGTTATGACTTTTTTGGCTTTAGTGTTTTCTTTGACTGATGAATATATTTCCTCTATCAAATCTTCAACAACAGTGATCTTTTCTTTCATCTCTTGCATTCTGATGGTTATGCTTACATCTGTAGTTCCTGTTCATTTACTCAGATTTTCCACTTCCAATTCCCTCAGTTTGTGTCTTTTTTATTGTCTTGATTTCAGTTTTTAAGTCTTGAACTGTTTTCCTCACCTGTTTCATTGCTTTCTCTTGGCATTCTTTAAGAGATTTACTGATTTCTTCCAATGTTTTCTTTGCATTTTTCTCAATTTCTTTAACCGAATTTTTATTTCCTCTTTAAAGACCTCTATCATCTTCATAAAGTCATTTTTAAGGTTGATTTCTTCTGTTTCTTCTTCATTGGGATGTTCAGTTCTGCTGATGTAGGTTCTGATGGAGCCATATTTGTTTTTATGTTGTTGATTTTATTTTTGCACTGGCATCTACCCATCTGTTTCTGCACTTGGTGCAAGTGTTGTATGTGTCTGAGGGAACCTCTCTTGATCTGATTGATACTTTTGGTCCAGTGAGAGCTCTTGGTCTAGTCAGGGCTCTTGGTCTAATTGGTGCTGATGGACTCTTTATCGCAGGGAGCAGTTCTTAGTCCAGTTGGCACTGGTGTAATCTTGGATGGTTGTGGGGTTTGGGATGGGTGGGACTTATCTGTTACAGGGTCTGGTGGGGGATGGTGGTAGTTCAACCTGTCTGCAGGATGTCTGTCTTCTGGCCTGAAACTGGGACTGCAGTGGTGGTGTCAGGCTCAAGTTTGTGCCCCTGGGCCCAACACCTAGAGGCTGGGGTGTTTGGCTATTAGGACAAAGGCCATCCTCTTAGTCCAATCGGCACTGGTTGGGTCTGCCTCAGGGAACAACTGCAGTTTGGGGAAGTGGATGGAGTTTGGGAAAGGTAGGGCTTGTGCATTACAGGATCTGGTAGGGGATGGTGGCAGTCTGACCTGTCTGCAGGATGTCTGCCTACTGGCCTGAAACTGGGACTGCAGTGGATAGTTGTGTGGGGGCACAGGGTTGTACCTCTGGCCCCAAATCTAGAAGCTGGGGTGTTTGGGTATGAGGCAAAGACTCATCTCAGTTCAATTGGCACTGGTGGGCTCTTGAGAGTTGTTTTTTATATATATTTTAAGAAAGCAGGACCTGTTGGGGCACATTTGGGCTTTACCCAGCAGATCTGCTTAGAGAGGATGATTGGACCACAAGCTTGAGTGCAGGTGTTTGAGATGGTTTGCACTTGGCTGTGCTGCAAGGAGGTGTTTTGTTCCACCCTTTGGCACCCCTTTAAATACCCTAAAGCAGAGACAGTTGAGGCCCAATGGATTAGGATCCAGGCCCTCTCAAGGCTATCCATTTATCCCATCCGTTTCCCTCCCCTGTATCATTCTATCTAATAGTTCCTGCTGCTTCTACTCAAGAGACGTCTGGGGAAATGTGGGAATGAGGGATGGCACCCCACACCCAACTACATTAAGTTTCTGTTCAAACTCAAGAGCATTTGTGGGTGGGGCATGCCATACATAATTGTTTTTTCTGAGTCCCTGGGTCATCTTTTTCTTATTTTATTTTTATAAGGTTTGTTTTACTTTTATGTATGGGTGTGCTTTTGTACCAAGTGTGTGCAGAAACCTTCTGAGTCTTTGAGAAATTCTCTGGAGCTAGAGTTACAAAATGTAGGTTGTGAAGCCATCTAGCACATGTACTGGGATCTGAACTCAGTCCTCCGGGAGAACAAAATGTTCACTTAACCACTGAGCCATCTCCAACCCCCTCTTTCTAATTTCCTACTCTATGCATGGGAAAATGCGATGGTACAGTTGTGGAAGTTAGAAGAAATGAGGGACTTGATTCTCTCTCTTCACCATGTGGGATCTGAGGATTGACGTAGCATGTCAGCCTTGGCAGCAAGTGATCTACCCACTGAGCAACCTCAGTAGCCACCCTAGTCTTATTTTTATTTGAAGAGTAGCCCTGTCACAGTTGGGAACATTAGTCTTCAAAACATAATGGCCAATGGTGATTAACTTTGAATCAGGAACAATCTTGTTCCCCAACCTTTTACAATGACTTTTTCACCAAGAGTTTCCTGTTACTGAATTTTTGTGCCCTGGTCCTCTCTCTCTGTACTCTATAAGCAAAAGCACTGAGTCAATGTCAAGCTCTTATCTTAGGAAATTCCAGCTATTCTCTGAGATCCCCTCCTTTTATCCATTGTCAATGCATTCTCACCTTACTTTTGTGTTAGGACACAGGCCTGTAGCTTTAGGCCAGGTTCCTATAGCCTTAATCATGCCACATCTCCTGCATCTCACTCTAGGACAGAGTGTTGGAGCTGTCTGTGCTGTGACCTGACTACTCTCAGTTTATAATACCTGGCTCCTCCATGCTCCTTGTCATTTACACTACACTGAACTACATCACATGATGTGAAACTCTCCACCACCCCTAAAATGTTATAAAATATCAGATTTTTCTTTGTTCTGGGGATCAGGAGAAGACTGCTCAATGATGTTACCCAGAAATGGGGTATTATGTGAAGAGGCTCCTCAACTTCCCTCCATAATCACTCTCATGGAAACTATTTTTCATTCTCTCATTCTCCCTAACTCTCTCTCTCTCTTATTTCCACTCTTATTTTTAAAGCTTTTGAAAGTACTTCTTAAGAATTTTCTACATGCATATTGTATTTACATTCTTTTCACTCCTCTCCCACTCTACCTCCTCTCATGGTTCCCAAGTCCTCTCAACTTCATGAATTTTTTATAATTATTATCATATATAATTACATACAAAGTAATAAATTTATAAATACTATCTGCTAGGTCCATTTATTGTTGCCCATGTATATGTTTTTATGACGTACAATGTTCAATTGGATAACCTTTTAGAGGCTCATCCCTGAAGAATATTGATTCTCATTCTCATGATACTCTTTAATTTTCTGGATCTCTTCATTTAAGAGTGGAGTCTCTTGATATTTCCCCATGTATGTTTGTGGCATGTCAATTGGTGTCATTTTTCAGGTTGTGTTTAGGAAATTATGTGGTTGAGATTTCTTGGGGGCAGCTTCCCTTTAATATATAGAAGATACAATCTCACAATAGACATCTTGGTTCTCTACCTCTTACAGTCTTTCCACCTTCTCTTCTGACATGTGCCCTGAACTTCATACAAGGGTGTTGTATTATTCATAGATCAGTTGAGTCTGGCAATCCAATGGTGTCTGTTGTAGTTAGGGTTATATTGCTGTGAAGAGAAACTGTGACCATGGAAACTCTTATAAAAGAAAACATTGAAATTGGACATATTTACAGTTTCAGTTATTTAGTCCATTATATCACAGCAGAAAGCATGGAGGCATGAAGGCAGGCATGGTGCTAGAGAAGTAGCTGAGAGTTCTACATCTTGATCTTCAGGCAGCAGAAGGAGACTGTACAGCATAATGGGAGTAGCTTGACCATACAAGACCTTCAAGCCTGCCTCTACCTCAGGTTTCCTCCAAAGAGTTCACACCTACTCCATCAAGGCCACACTTCCTAGTAGTACCAATTCCTATGGGCCAAACATTCAAACACATGAGGCCTTGAGAGCCACTCATACAAACCATTACACTATCCATTATTTTCTGCATTTGGATCAGGTATGGATTTCTGTGGTGGTCTCTTTACAAAGGGGGGGGAAGCTTCTTTAATGTAGGGCAAGATCTATACTTATCTGTGGGAATATGGATGTGTACTTAGAATGAACCTTGAGATTATGCTGATTTAGGAAAGTGGCCATTGTAGGTTCTGCTTTAGGATCTGTAAAATCACCATCTTTGCACAGTTGAGAAGATTCCAGTACCAGGAATGATTTTCCTCCTATTGAGTAGCCTTAAGTTCATTTAGAAAGTTGTTGTTTACCTTCAAGGAATAGCTGCCATTATTACATTTTTAGGAATGTCTTGCCATGCTGGTCATTGCTGAGGTTTGCAGCCATTACAACTGGTTAGGAAAATTCATTGTTATCCATTGTTGTCAGCTTGCATAGAACCTTTAGGTACTAGTAGGTCTAGACCTCAGAGACGAGGTTTCTGCATCTGATCCAGGTAGAATCAGCTGTACTCATAGATGATTTCCTTACCCTGTCATCATCAGAAAAGCTACTATGGCAACAGATGGGAAGAAAAATGATGCAAAGACCCACAGCCAGTCATTATGTGGAGAGTCTTAGTGGGATGTCTCCTTCAAATCTATCCCCTCTGAACTCCAGGAACCCCCCCCCTCAGAAGAGGATGCAGAGTGTAAGAGCCAGAGGGAATGGAGGACCCCAGAAGTACAAGGCCCTGTGAATCAACTAAGCAAGTCACATATGAACTTACAGAGACTGAATCAGCATGCACAGGGCTACATGAGTCAGCAGCAGGTCCTCTGCATATATATTGTAGCTGTTAGGTTAGAATTTTATTAAAGTCCTGACTCTGGGAACAGGTGGGTAGCTGACTCTTGTGTCTGTTCATGGGACTCTTTTGCTCCTATCAGGTTGCAGGGTCCAATATCAGAGCAAGCAATATCGGAAACTATAAAAATGACAGGGATAGCTGGGTGCCTAGTCATCACCCAAGGTTTCTCTGTAACATTGGGGCATTCATCTTCAGCCTACAGGACTAGAATATCTGACAGACTTTTCTGTGAAGCAGGAATTTTGAAGGACTACCTTACCCTGTCTTACCAAAGTTTGGCAGTCAGTTTCTTTTGTGTCTGGCTTGCCCAGTTTGGGCAGCATATTGTCAACCATCAAGGAAAGGGAAGCTGCTTCCCCAGTGGCTAGCTTTCCCATATTGAAAGAAAACTCCATATGGAGGTTTTTGGGTACCCATCATTTATTCTAAAGTAGATTGTTGTTGCCAGGAACAGATATATCTCACCATCATAAAAAGTGTTGGTCTTTTTATTACTATAGCTCTATAGCAGAGCTTGACATCAGAAGTGGTAAAACCTCCAGAAGTTCCTTTACTGTACAGTATTGTTTCTTATTTTTTCATATGAACTTGAGTGAGTATTGTTCTTTGAGGTCACTGAAGAATTGTGTTGGGAATTGATGTAGATTGCCTTCAATATGTAGATTGCTTTTGGTAAGTTTGCAATTTTTACTATGTTAATCTTACCTATTCATTAACATGAAAGATCTTTCCATTTTCTGATATATTCTTCAATTTCTTTCTTCAAAGACTCAGAGTTGTCATATAGATCCTTTACTTGTTTGGCTAGAATTACCCCAAGATCTTTTATATTATTTGTGGCTATTGTAAAGGATGATGTTTCTCCAATTTCTTTCTCAACTGGCAGGATACACGATTAACTAAAAAAAAATCAGTAGCTCTCCTATATATAAATCTGTTGTTTTGTAATTTGTGGGTTACAAAGAATTTGACTGTGCACATTGACAACAATGTAAAAGTGAGAAATCTTGATTATTTATTAATATCTCCCACAGAGATGCCATTAATTGTAGCCCTTACAGCTTCCCTCCAGGAAAATATTCTCTTTCAGAATTAAGATGGCAGTGGTTTAGTTTGAATGGAACTGTGGAAATTAGCTCTCTTGTTAATGAACCTATCCAATGACATCAACTTGGTATGTCACATCCTATGTTGGAATTTGACAATTCAATTCAGATTAATTTATGGAAATTGGCACATGCCTGATATCCTTTAAAATATGAAAAGGAAAGTTAAACATTAATCATGGTAAGTATACTTTGCCCTTTAGTAATCTCTGTAGCATGTGTACCATTAGCTTATGTATTACTGAAAGGCCTTTACAATGTTACTTGAATAGCTATAGTATCATGTGTGAATTCTGTACTCCCCATACATGTGTTAATGTTAGTATGTCATGGGATATCAGTTCTGAACATTTATATATTCTTAAAGCAATGCTAGCAGTCTAAGTACCAGTGAAGTTGTCAGGGCCATGACAAGAATCACCTGTGCCAATCATAGTCCAGAAACTTGCTGAAAGAATATTAAGAAAAATCTATCAGATGATTGGTTTCTTTATTGCTTTGGTTATTGGAATTAATTACATTGAATGCTATTGTTGCAACTGCTGGATTGGCCCTTCATAAAGAAACTCGCGTTGCTAAATTTGTTTAAAATTGTCATCAGCATTTTGCAGAAGTTTAGGCTCAACAGAATAAAATAGATCATGAGATAGTTAATGAAACAGCTGACCTGGGACAAGTTGTGTTATTTTTGGGAGATCAGTTAAAGACTTTGTAAAAGCAAATTAAAGTAAAACGTTGTTGGAATATTACATCTTATTATATTATTACACCTTTAAGGTTTAATGAAAGCAAGAATGATTGGGAAAAGGTTAAAATTCATTTTTTGAGTCATCCCAATTCTTCTCAAATGATTTATTATTTACAACAAGGAAATCTTTCAAATAAGTTGTTGGATGCATTTGGGGTGGACGTTATGGAAAGTCTTGTGGCCGTGATAGCTTCATTTAATCCTATGGATCATTTTAATAGATTCGTTATCCTAATTATTGTTATACTTGTTTTTGCTGTAATAATTTTATTGGCTTTCAAACATATTCTGACTTATCTGCATAAGACTCTGAGAACAAAGACTGCCTTCACTGTGTGGCTGCATAATCATCAACATAATTAATACATCTTAAAAGGAGGAAATGTTATAGGAATCTAGCAGAGTCACTGTTTCAAGGGTGAATATTAGAACAAAATAGTTGTTTTCTAAATGTGCTTTAACTTTGAAGAAATCTTGTTGGAAATCAATGATTGTTTTCTGTCATTTATACAGTTGGTTTTTTCTGAAGCAGCTTTGCAATCTTTTCACTATTTTGGTCATAAGATACTTCTGGCACACCTGAAGGCCTTGGATTATTGGGTACTGCAAACAGTTCACAGTAAGGACTAAAGTAGCAAGGGTATGATGTTTTCCTTCAAAAAACATATAGATTATATGAGGGACTTTTTTATGAGGAACCTGTTTACCCCTCCAAAGCAATTTTATGCCACAATCAATAAATATATCTTTGTATAGCTTTTCAAGGTTAAGTTTATCAGAGGCTGGACCTTCCTCCTATCACATACTCAGGCCTAAAAATTTGATCTTTGATTGAACACTAACTCACAAAACACAGAATCCCTGACAATGATGGAACAGTACATGTGGGAGTGGCCAACCACTGACTGGTCCAACTTGAAGCCCATGACACAAGAGGAAGCCCACACCTGACACTGCCTGGATGGCTAGGACTCAGAGGCTGGACAATCCAGAAATTCATTATAGAATCAAACATGCCTGGAAATTTTTAAGTGAAATGATTATTAATGATATTCTGTTACATTCATAGATCAGTACCCAGCTTAACTGTCATTGGAGGTATCATGCAGCAATTGATAGGAGCAGATACAGAGACACACAGCCAAACACTCGGCAATGTCAGGGCCACCCCACAGAAGAGGGGGAAAATGGATTGCAAGTACCAAAGGGGCCAATGACACCTTGAAAACATGGAACACAGAATCAATTAAGGAGGGCTTAAAGAGAATTACAGAGACTAAGGTAATAATCACAGACCCTGTGTGGATCTGAGCTAGATCTTCTGCACATAAGTAATGGTAATGTATCTGGGTATTATTGTGGAACATCTACCAGTGGGAATGGGGGATATTTTATTACTTTGTCAGCTTTTCTTCGTACTGGATTGCCTTGCCCAGCACTGGTGTGAGACATTATGGCAAGTCTAATATAACTGGTTATGTCATTTGTGGTTTATCCCTAGGAGGCCTGCTCATTTTTTGAAGGGAAACAGAAGAGGAGTAGCTCTGAGGGAAAGGGGAGGTAAGAGGTTAGGGAAGAGAAACTGTGGTAGGGATGTAATATATGAGAGGAGAATAAAAGAGGAAAGAAATACATAATGACGGAAAAAGTAATCATGTGCAAGGTCCTAGTGCAAATGCCACTCTCAGGATGAAAACAATATGATCTGTCCCTATGTGAATAACTTTACGTCTTTACATAAAACAAACTGTGGATCAAAGCTGTTTAGAAACCAGCTATGTCCACAGTGAAACACAGGCAGACCCTTCTCCTGTCACTCTTCTTTGCTTCCCATGGATGACTGCTATCCAGGCAGCATCGGACTTAGTCAAATTAGTGAATTAGTTAAATATCAAATGTATTTCACCATAGGAGAGGATGTTATTTATCTTTGCAAACATTCCATCATCATTTTCACAGCAGACTCAGAACATCCAAAAGTTTGGCAGCTCCTGAAAATAGTTCTCAAGAATTCTAATGGTTAGCTATATTTGTACCACAATCTAAGCTCTTAACTCCTTTTCATTTCTGTTTACCATATTGTTGTCTTTATTTTCCTTTTTTAAAAAAAATTTATTTTATTTTACAATACAATTCAGTTCTACATATAAGCCACGGATTCCCTTGTTCTCCCCCCTCCAGCCCCACTCCCCTTCACCCCAGCCTACCTCCCCATTCCCACCTCCTCCAGGACAAAGCCTCCTCCAGAGGCCTTTGGAGACATAGTTTCACTTTAAATCATGGCCTGTCCTTGTACACATACGTATCCCAGGATCATAGGTGTGAGTCACTATGCTGGCTATACCTGAATGATAACTGATCAATTTCACTGTATAACTTTCCCCCATTTAGTACTCCATTGATAAAGAAATGCTAGCATGCTACTGTAGAATGAGAGGAGAGGTCACTCATTCATCACCAAAGCTGGACTGGGAGACTGGTCTTTGAACTGACTCGGTTGGAGACCTTACACTTATACTTGCCAAAGTTCTCCGTCCGTAGAGGATATATTCTGAGTCCACACTTTGTTGGTGACAGAGTCATCCTTCTTGAGAGCCGCAGACTCCGGTTATTGAAGAACCAACGGATGGAGATATCAGTGTCAGGAGAAACACAGTTTAAGATCACAGCTCTGTTTGATGAGACTACACTGTTAGTAATGCGCACAAAAGGCTGTGCCACATTCTCTGTGAAAAAAAAAACAGAGGAGAGTTCCAAATGATAATAGTCCAGAGAGTTCAACAATCCCTTCTTTAGTTGATACTTAATACAGCCTCCAAGGGGGCATAGTTTGGAGCTGTGACCATAGACATATCTTGTGCTTTGGATCTGCTACCTAGCGATTCTGCAACCCTGATTAAGGCACTGTATCCTGTGTCTCAGTTTCCCTGTAAATAGGACACATAGTGCCTGATCATTTCCCTGTCCATGAGTTACGCTTAGTTTTCCACAATGGTCTGACCTTGGGATGGGGAGCTGCTGACATGACCAGCATCTGTTACTATTACCTACAGAAGAGAATTCCCTAGGCTGGACCCCTGAGGAGAAGGCAGAATCTGGAGTAGTTGCCTCCTCTGTTTCTTACCTTGGTGCCTTGACCTTCCTGTGAAGTCTCAAAAGCCCATTAGAGCAAGAGGCTAGTGGCCTCGGCACCTAGCCACTGAGAATCAAGAGAAGGAGATAGAGAAATGACCTACCTAACTACAGTGGTCATGGCAGTGTGTAGCTGGGTCTACACTCTAAGGGATTTTGGAAGTAAATAAAGCCTTGTTCCCTGTCAGTTCTAATAGTAATTCATGACAGAGAGTCACAAAAATCTCCCAAGTGTAACCTAGAGTACAGCCAAGAGCAAAGTTTTAGAGTCAGATCTTCCTGGTTCTCTCTGTGAGAATCCCATGCTTTCCTTGTTCACTGTCTGCCTGACTAGCACAGAGTCTCTCTTGAGGCTGTGTGCACAATGAGAGCTGATACTGAGGCTGACACCCTTGCACTGAGTTATCCAGAATACATTCTCCTCTGTGCAGGTAAAGGCAGGTGAGGGATTCTGACATATTGTTGTTTTTCTACCCCATGTGTGTCCTGCAGTAAGTGCCCAAACCCTACTGGGGGGACACAATGCAGTAGGGAAGAGAACAGGCACAGCCCAGTCATGACAGTTCACTGTATGAAGCAGGATAAGCCAGAACCAGCAGCTGGAGGCAATAGAGGGTTACTTACTGTTTACATGGAATTCCACATATGCGTTTTCAACTTTGGAATCACTTTTCAAAATTTCCAGTGTGTATATTCCTGCATCATTCTCAGTGATGTCCTGGAGCAGCAGGGATCCATTGGAATACACAGTCTCTCTTCCGCTATAATGATCACCCCAGGTAACAGTATTCAAGACTATGCTCTCTTCTACAATTTCAAAATATGGGAGCTTATATATTGACTTGTACCAGGTAAAGGCTTGCAGATCTTTTGGAAGATTGTGAACTTGGAGAAGAACACTTTCCCCTTCAGTAGCATACCGAGGCACTGGTTGGATCATGAGCTGGGAAGAGTTGAGAGGGTTACAGCACGGAGAAAGGGGGGCTGGAAGGGAAATGAGAAACAAAAGTCATTACATGGGGATCATTGTCCTCGGTGAAAAGATAGTGACCCCCATCATGAGCAGGTGGGTTTGTTGAAAGGATGAAATGACACTGGTTGTTCAGCAGAAGAGTCATGGCTACCAGAGTTAGAATGGAATTTATTAGAAAGAAGAGGGGATAGGATGGAGAAGCCAGGCCTGGCAGAGAGGAAACAGAAAGAGAGGCACAGAGAGGTAGAGAGAGAGAGAGAGAGAGAGAGAGAGAGAGAGAGAGAGAGAGAGAGAGAGAGAGAGAGCAGGGACCATGGCGCCACCTTATAAAGGCCAGGATGCACCTGCACACACAGGCTCACATGCAGAGATCATGCAGTCATGTCTGCATGGGTTCGTGACCATGTAACCATGGGGCCTGGGTCACACAGGACTTATGACCCAGAAATGACCAGGTGGAGATGACTAAGCGTCCCGCTAGGCATGCACAACCATGGGGCATGGTTGGAATTCCTATCATTTGTCACTCAGCCTAGAGCTGCAGGTGTGAGTGTGTCTATCTAACTTAATGAAGGTCAGCAACATGTCCTGCTCCATTCCATCTGTGCCCTTAAAAGTGCCATTTCCTCAGGACAGAACTCATCCTTCGGGTGTCTTCATGGCTGTTCCCTTACTGCCCTCAGTCAGATGCTGCACACACTCATGCACACTTGGGTTTGAGATGATGGCTTGAGACCCTGAACTCAACAGGCCCGGGATTTTCACTTTATAGGTTTTTGTCAATTTCCTTTGTAGCTCCACTCAACATCTGAAATCTCCCAATAAGTGTTCTTGCTTCTCTGACTGGCAGCCCTCAGGACTGGAACTCGATGAGGCCTGGGTGCATTCTGACCCTCAGGACAAGCTAAGGTCTTTAAAAGGCTTGGGTACTAGGCTAGATGGTTTTACCTCAACTTGATATAACTAGAGTTGTTTTGAAAGACAAGGTCTCAGTTAAAAATGCCACCACCAGATTGGCCTGTGGGCAAGACTATAGCATATTTTTAAAATAGGGGATTGATGTGAAAGGGTTCAGACCACTGCAAGCATTTCTACCCCTGGACTAATAGTCCTAAGTGATATAAAATAGCAGCTTGAACAAGCCATGAGAAGCAAGACAGTAGGCATCACTCCTCCATGGACTCTCTACCAGGTCCTGGATTTTATTTGACACTCTATTTGAAGCTAATACACATCCCATTTTGACGTGGATGACTGAAAATCATTGTTTACTATCGATTTTGAGAGGAAGAGTTAAACACTGGGAAAGCACCCCTTTGGACACTTTATTCTGGCCTTGGAAAGATGACAGGGTTCAGGGATCCCTAGTCTAGAGCCCCAAGAGCCTGGGCTGACTCTGACATCTTAGGTTGAGTTACTTTCCATCAAGGTGGAGTCAGAAGATGAAAGATGACCTATGGCCATTTGTCTCTACCAGTGTGTCCTGCATTAAGTGCTCAAACCTCCCCATGGGGACACAGTACAGAAAGGAGGGAGGCCAGGCCAGCCATGACAGTCCTGTGTATCTAAGCCCCACCCAGCCCTGAAGAGTCACAGGGAATCACTTACTGTTCACCTGGAGTTGCACATGAGTTTCTTCACTTTTCAAATCTGTACACAGAATTCGTAGAGTGTACAATCCGGCATCTTTCCCAGTGACATTGTGAAGCAGCAGGGATCCATCCCTGTTCAACACCTCTCTGCCACTGTATGCAGGCCCAGTTATAATTGATTTCTCATCTTTTCTGTATCGGGCAACCTCATGTTCCCAGAACACATTCATTCCTCTGAACCAGACAAAGGCTTGAAGATTCTCCGGAAGATTGTGAATGAGTAGAAGAACACTTCCCCCCTCAGCAACAATGGGCGGCACTGATTCAATAGTGGGCTGGGAAGAGGTGGAAACACGTCCACAGTTCCAAAGGAAAGCTAAAAAGGAAGAGAGAGGTCCATCTAAATTGGGAATTTTGTGTTTGACTAAGATGAGTTCCTGTATCCTGAGCAGCTGTGTCCATTGCTCATCAAGGTTTGTGGATGAGTGTCACCTTATCCTACTTGGTGGAGGTCTGCACATAACTTTCACTCTGTCAATTTCCCCATACTTTTCATTTCTGATATGTGTCTCTCTCTTCAGTTGTGAACATTGCCTCAGCTTACTGCTATCAGATCCCTGCTCACATTTACACTGGACTGGTGTTGGTGATACCTGCCTGACCTCTTCCCTATAGATCCTATGTCTTCACTCACTGACTTTTGTTGTTGCTGTTCTGTTCCTCTTGTGGCCTGAATCCACCATCTAGCTTTCCTTACTTCACATTCAGTGGAACTGGGGCATCATAAGAACCATGATTTGTCTTGCATTTGCTTTAAAATGCTACCTGGGAAAATAACTCAGATACATGTGGAGACTGACTGAAGGAATGATGTCCCAGAACCCTGTATGCCAATGGATTTAAGAAACTCATAGGTTTAGGAATACAGTATTTGACCATTCTATTTGCTTTGTTTTTTTCTACTTGCTTACATATTATACATGTGTGTAATTAGTGTAAGGGTTAGTCTAGTGTGTGTGTGGGGGGCTAACACAGTACTTAAGTGGAGGTCAGAGGACTTCTGTTTATTGGCTTCAGCTTGCTAGACAATGAAGCAAATTTCTATATCCATTGGACAATGTTAGTTATCCAGACCAGCTTGATTTTTTATTTGAGCCATCAAGCTGAGAGCATTAGAATATTGTGGTGACGCTTCCTAACTTTTTGTTAGAAAAATGTCTCCCTTACCTTTACTGTTTAATATTCAAAGAGAGTATCCTAAGGGTGAGCCTCTCTCCCACTTAAACAATGAGACTCCAGAGAGTATGTCAGTCCTCTCCTCTCACACATGGTCAACTTTTGATCTCCTCATCTCTGAGCAGAAAACACTGAGATGTGGTGCATCCTTTGCACAGGAGTACAGAGGGGCCTCCATTGTCTCAAGACACTGATTTGTCATCCCTCTGAGGTAATTCTGCTCCAGCACTGCTCCAGTACTACCAAGCTCTGCTGTCCTTCCCCCATCTGAGCTGAGCTTCTTCCCAGGAAGGAGCACCTCCCAGAGTCTGATGGGTCGAGGGTGAGACTGTGTTCCAAACACTGCTCTGCCCCTCCAGTTTCAGTACTGCCCCATGTTTCCCATTCTCTCTCTATGTTTCTGTCTCTAGAACACAGAGTGAGTCAAGCGGAATGACCATCCCTGTGACATGAGGTAGCAGCTGACTCTGGAACTGCACTCTGCTGTGTCCTGGCCTAGGTTTGTCAGCACACAAAGGGGAAAATCTGCACAACTGTGTGACAAAGAAACCCAGCTGGGCACCCAGTCTGCTCTGTGTTTTTAATTCTCTGGAAACATGGAATTTGTTCCTAGCTGGAAGGTGATAAAACTGTCTTTGATGCTCCAAAGGGACCAGGTGAGTAATGTGTAGGCAAAAGAACAAATCTATTCTCACTGGAGTCTCCATCAGATTGGGATCTTACTGAGGTCAAAGTCCCAAGAGATGTCAGGAGTCTCACATCTTGGGTGTGGAAGGAGGTGACCTGATTTCTAGAAAGAGGCTGTGAGCTTCTTCATCCTTGTGCACGATTTTCAAGACCATGCTCTCAATTCCTCCATTTGCTGAGCTGTGTAATGGGTCTGCCCATGTGCTCCATGGTCTTTCTGAGATGCCTTGGATCTCTATCTAGTTGATTCCCTTTTAATATCATGTATTTCCCAAGGAAACACATAAAGTGGAAAGCATAAAATGAACTCCTGACACATTAAGCAGCTGGTAGATCTCTGAATGCTGTAGCCATGATTTCCAGGTCTATGAAAATGAGGGTGGAATCAGGCTACTAGGTAAGTTCATGGTTCAAGCAAATAATCTTCTGCAAGTTCATTGTGTGTCCTGATGACATCCCTGGTGATCACCAGGGGAAAAACAGCTTATGTCTGTGAAGCTGTCAGATCAACTTAGTCATTTTCCTGCAAGAGAGAATAACCCGAGTTGGACTCAGAGGACAAGTACTTCAGTAGAACCGGTGTCCTCAGTCCCTCTCCTTGAGGACCATAAACTTCATGTGAAATCTCATATGCCCAATGAGGACAGTTAATTAATGGCCTGGAAACCTGTTGAGCTATGCTCCCCTGCTGACTCTCTGAAGAAGATGGCCAAAGGATGTAGCCCAACCAAGGTTCTCATGACCATGTACTGTCTGGTTCCACACATCACAAGAGCAGTGTTTCCTGCCATTATGGAGTCAAAATCTCATGAACAAAATGTTTCTCAAGGACACCTGGAGTTGAGTCTGGGACAGAGATCTGGAGTCACACATCTCTAGGAAAATCCTGGTGCTCACATCTCTAGGAGGATCCCATGTTTTCCTCAACCAGGCACACTGTTGCTTCCATCAGGGACTTTCCCAAGGAAACATTCCTGGTAAGAATCCCTACAGTCTAGACAAAGGCTAATATTCTTAGCTCAGTTACCCACCATGCATCCAACTGTGTGCAAGATGAAGCCAAATGTAGGATTCTGATCTATTATCATTATTCTATACCATAAATGTCCTGCACTAAATGCTGAACCCCAACAGGGGGCCACAATGCATAGGGAAAGTAGGCACA
This sequence comes from Peromyscus maniculatus bairdii, assembly GCF_049852395.1. Classification (NCBI taxonomy): domain Eukaryota; kingdom Metazoa; phylum Chordata; class Mammalia; order Rodentia; family Cricetidae; genus Peromyscus; species Peromyscus maniculatus. The sequence goes on along the minus strand of NC_134852.1, from coordinate 28,270,152 downwards.
GAGCACTCTCCTGTCTGTGTACAGTGAATTGAACCTGACCCAGCACACAGAGTTTGCAAAGAATCACTTACTGTCCACATGGAGGTACGTGGATGTTGTTGATACGATTTTTACATTTCTGTCATAGGTCCGCAGGGTATAAAATCCTATGTCCTTCTTGGTGACTTTTTCAAGCAGCATGGATCCATTGCGATATAATGTTTCTCTACCACTGTGCACAGGCCCTGGTGCACTTAAATTGATGTGCATTCCATATACTGCAATTGCTTTTTTCATATTTCTTAGCTCTTTGAACCAGGCAAAGCCTATAATATTCTCTGGAAGACCATGAACATCAAAAAGGACGTTTTCTCCTTCAGCCACTTGGGGTGGCACTGTTTTAGTGCTCACATGGGCAGTGGTGGACAGGTGCCAGGAGGTTAAAAGGCAGGCTAGAAGGGAATTGAAGAAAACCACCAATATTAAACAGATGTGATCATCACTCAGCTTAGGTATGTGAGTAGGGGTGTGCCCACCCTCCATTGTAGACATGAGCAACATGACTTCCATTGACTTGGAGTGTCTGAGTGTGTCATTAACTCTCTTAGGAATTCCCTGCTCCAGTATCTGCCTTAATCCCCTCTTAGGGTCTCATATCCCTCCTAATGTAGAGTATTTGGTGTGAGGAGCAATGCCTTTATGAATGCCTCCTCTGGAGAGTTCTCACTTTCTGATTGTTTTCTCTATTCTCTTCTTGTGTAATATTAGAAGGACCAGCTTAACATTATACTTCCCAGGGGCTTGGGAGAAAAAACTACAAACAGTGAGGACTATTTTTGGGAAATGGAATCTCAGTACACCGAGCTCTTAGTCCAATAGTTTATTCATCCAAATCTTCTTCTCCATCCTCCCTTGTCCTGGGAGTCCTGGTATATATTCACTTACAAGAAGTAATCCCTTGGCAATGCAAAGCCAGGCTTCTAGGGTCAAATGGAGGAATGATAAGAATCACAAAGACGGGCAGTAATTGTTAATCATCATTTGCAACCCAAAAGGAAAGTGACTAATGGGGAAATGAATTAACTAAAGGCTAAATTTGGGTAATATCTAAGAAGAGAGATCTTATGTGCTCAACTATAGTCTTAAACATGATTGGTAGACAATGTTAAGAATCTATAAGTTACTAGGTCAATGGGAGAAAATAAAACTGCCTTCTTTTTTCTTGTGGTTCCTATCTGTCTAAGCTATCTGGTGTTTTTCTGCAGGGTGGGGAAAGTGTGCTCAGTTGCTAGGCAACCTATGTACAGCTAGATGCCTCTGGTGATAGTTAAAGGGAGATCTGGAACTAGAGGTAAGATTTGGAAAAGGAGGGAGTTAAGTTTAATTGGCACATCTACCAGGCCTTCTCAAATAGGTAGGTAGTCTGGACACTTAAGTCTGTTCTTAGAGAGCACAGAGGTATCTCTGAATAAGGTACTTTCCTCCATCTGAGAAAAAAGGTAAAGAAATAATAGGATAAATAGGTAGATCACTGAATCTACACTGAAGAAAAAGGGGGAAGATATAAAAATGTCAAAAGGTAGACTACTGAATCTATTATGAAAAGAAAAAAGAGTGAATATGGATATAAGATAAAAAGGGAGATTATGGAATCTACTTTTAAATAAGATAAGTAATGAAAATTTTTTGGTCTAAGTTTATCAGATGTTACTGGACAGGACATTGTTAATATATATAATGGAGTTTTTATCTGAATCTGTCAAATGTTAATGGACTAGACATCATTAATGTAATTTTTGTCTGTATATATTGTATAAACTTATTAGATAGTTTTTCTTGTATTAGTTATAAGCTTTCTTTAATTTTAGACAAAAAGAGAGGAGATGTGGTGGTATTGTGTTCCCCAAAATATTGTGTACCTTAATAAACTTATCTGGGGTCAGAGAACAGACAGCCACTAGATACAAAGGCTAGAAAATGGTGGCACTCACACCTTTAATCCTAGCATTCCAGAGATAGAAATCCCTCTGGATCTCTGTGAGTTCAAGGCCACATTGGAAACAGCCAAGCATGGTGACACGCCTTTAATCCCAGAAAGCCAGCCTTTAATCCCAGGGAGTGGTGGTAGAAAGCAAAAAGATATATAAGGCGTGAGGACCAGAAACTAGAAGCTTTTGGCTGGTTAAGCATGTGGCTGGTTAAGCTTCAGGCTTTTCAGCTGAGACCCATTCCGGATGAGGACTCAGAGGCCTCCAGTCTGAGGAGACAAGACCAGCTGAGGATCCGGCAAGGCGAGATAGCTGTGGCTTGTTCTGTCTCTCTGATCTACCAGCATGGACCCCAATAACTCGCCTTGGGTTTGATTTTATTAATAAGAACTTTTAAAATTCCTGCAACAGTTATTCCTGTTAGTTCTTGAATGTGGCTAAGGGAGATATCTGATTCCAACACTAAAATGAGAAGAAATGGATGGGCCTGAGGGAAGGAAGTCTTTCCTGAGGTTGTTCTCCAAAAGCCTCAAACATATATGTCCAAATAGTGATCAGTCCACACTGTTAGCAATTCTTAGGAAAAAATCAATTGGGAAAACTATGAAGGCACATATGATTTTCATAACCAAGGACAGCTGATACATAACAAGCCAAATAACACCAAAAGTTCCTTGGAATTTGGCTTTCTCACAAGGAATTCCTTGATCCCTTCAGGTAATGGCTTTGCCATAACCAGCTGAGTTTTATACATATTCCTTTGGCCCATAGCATTCTCTTTGTGATTCTAGTAAACCCATGGCTTCATCTTTCAGATATACTGACCTCACATCCACTAGACCCAAGGCTTTTTGTTCATTTGTTTGTTTGTGTTTTAGTTTTAGTTCTGGTTTGTTTGTTTTTGTTTTTGTTTTGTTTTGTTTTGTTTGTGAGATAGGGCTTCTCTGTGTAGCCATGGCTCTCCTGGAACTTGCTCTGTAGGCCAGGCTGGCCTTAAACTCAAGAGCTCCATCTGCGTCTGCCTCTTGCATGCTGGGATTAAAGACATGCACCACCAATGCCTGGCAGAACCAGGGGTTTGTAAGGGCAGGATTAGTCTGACATTTTTGGAAGGTTTAGTTCCTTGAAAAGACTCAGACACAAGTGGATAAAGAAAAAAAGGACCAAAAAAAAAGCCAGATGGTGGTGGTGCACACCTTTAATCCCAGTACTTGGGAGGCAGAGCCAGTCAGATCTCTGAGTTTTCGTGGCCAGCTTGGGCTACAGAGTGAGTTCCGGGAAAGACACAACGCTGCACAGAGAAACCCTGTCTTCAAAAACCAAAAACCAAAAAAAAAAAAAAAAAAACACCAGAAAAAAGAAGAAAAGGAAGGAAGAGGGAATATGTATCTATGGATTTCTCTTCATAGTTCCTAGATTTGGAGCTTATGACAATAATTATATTCAAGTGTGGTATAAATGGTTTTTAATTTACTTATGAAAATATATATGTGCATTTGTGAAGGCTCGTGTCTCCTTGTACACATATGAAGATGTATGCCACAAATCTGTGTGGAGACATGTGTCAGGGTGTGCATGTGTAGGTGCATGCCACAGCACCTATGTGGAGGACATAGTAGAGCCTGAAGGTATCTGTTATTTCTATCTACTATGTGGGAGCTAAGGATTGGTTTCAGGTCATCATATCTTCACACTGAGACATGTTGCTAACCCTCCCCTGTTGGCTTTCTGTTTGGAGAGTCAGGCTATCATGGTTGGGAAAAGCTGTCTTCAGTTGTTCTTATCTTCAGTCACAATTCAGCCAAAGTAATTCACTGTGAATATGAAGTATTTGAGGCTTTTCTTTTCCTCACATTGCCTCCCATCCTCTCAGAGGTCCAGGCTGCTGAGACTCTCTCCCTCACTGTGCTTTCTGCCACATATGTGCAAACAGAAACCTTGAGTCTAATCTTGGGCTTCTGTACTCATAGGAGACTCCAGACTGCTTTTTGAGTTCCCCTCCCAATACAATCTGAGAATGGGTGCCCTTACCTGTCATCAGAAGCCCCTGCCAGGGGCTGCAGCCCTTCCAGAGAAGCACAGAGGATTTCTCCATCAATATTCTCACTGTGATGTCCTCCCTCCAAGGAGAAGAGCCTCAGCTCCAACACAGAACTCAGGCTTTGCTGTTCTTACTTCTGAGCTGAGATTCTTCTCAGACAGAAGCACTTTCCAGAATCCAATTGGTGGTAAGTGATGGAGTTTGAGTTCAACACACTGCTCAATCCCTTCTACTCTTAGTGCTGCCCAGCATCCCTCTCAACTTCCATTTATGTTTCTCCTCCAATCAGTGCATTGTGCAACAAGGCTGATAAGCATCCCCATGCCCTCAGAGAACAATAGCTCATCCCAGAGCTGACACCTTCTGTGTCCTTGCCTTAGGTCTGTCAGCACCAAAGAGGGAATTTCAGTCATTCCTATGTGTCCTTGTGACACAGAAACCCAGCTGAACACCCAGTCTACCCTGTATTCTCAATGCTCTGGGAGGGTGGTATTTACTTAATCCCTGCAGGGAGGTGACAGAAATGTCTATGAGGGCTAGAAAGAGATCAGCTGAGTGATGACTAGAAATGAAGATCAATCCTTTATCACTAATGTCACCAGTCAAATTAATGATCCAGGAGAGAGGCACAGGAGCAGTTGTGTGAGGAGTTTCATATGTCCAGTGTTGGAGAAGAGGTAACCTGTGTGTCCTTTAAAGGACTGTGGGCTCCACGTTCCTATGGAGGGTTTCAAGGCAATATTATAGCATTGTGTGTTGGGTATGCACAAGTCCTCACTGATCTTCCTGCATCACCTTTACCCTTTCCTAAATGGTTCCCTAATGGTAATCTTGTCTTCCCCTATGAGAGATACCAGAGGGAAGGAGACTTTTATGCTTCCCATGCAGAAAAATATTCTGACAATGGATGGAGTCAGAAGGTCAGAGCAAGGTTTAGGGAGGGAGCTAAGGTTGATTGAGACAGAGATGAAAAGTAGTCTGCTCGGTTGTGGCTCAGAGAAACAATATTTGGAGATTTGGGCATGTGCCCTGATATCACCCCCTGGACTAGGAGAACTGCAATGTCATTTCTAGGGCTACAGCAATCATGGTCAAGAAGCCAAATGTGAAATTCCCCGATAAGTTAGGCACAGGGGGGATGCAGGGCCTGTCGTCCTGATCATTGTGCGCTTTGGGATTCCCAATTACTTCTACTGTAGGGTTTGAGATTTGTCCTGAGAAGCCCTGGACTAACGTTGGATGTAATGTGAATCCAGAGGAATGGCATTCTCAGGAAGAACCTTTTGCTCAGGAAACCACAGAGGAAAGTCCTAGGACATTTCTCTTGAGAGTAAAAGAATAGGACACAACTGGCTCCTTTGGGATCCATTTTCTTTCAAACCATCACACTTGATTAGTGTTACACTAAATTATTTTCTATTATTTGTGCATACTCTGAAGTGTGTTTTAGCCTTGGTCTTTTTTTGTAGTCTATTTATCATTTGTATATAGAAGGGCCACTGATTTTTTTTAGTTAATTTTGTAACTCACCACATCACTAAAGGTGATTATCAGCTCTAGGGGTTCCCTGGCATAATTTTTGGGTTGAGTTATGTATACAATCATGTCATCTGGAAACAGTCATACTTTCAGTTCTTCCTTTCCAGTTTATATCCCCCCCACTTCTTTCAGTTGTCTTATTGCTCTAGCTAAAACTCCAAGTACTCCATTGAATATATATGGTGAGAGTGGACAACCTTGTCTTGTCCAGGATTTTAGTGGAATTGCTTTGGATTTCTCTCCACTTGATTTGATGTTTGCTATTGGTTTGCTGTATAGTGCCTTTATTATGTTTAGATATGTCCCTTGTATCCCTGTACGTTCCAAGACATTTGTCATGAAGGAGTTTTGGATTTTTTCAAAGGCTTTTTAGCATAAAATGATATGATCATGTAGATTTTTTCCTTCAGTTTTTTTTTTCTATGGTGGGCTACATTGAAAGATTTTTATGTATTGAGCCATCCCAGCTTCTCTGGGATAAAGCACACTAGATGACGAAGATGCACACTAAATAATGAAGCACACTAGAAGATGAAGCACATGTTGGATGATATTTTCGATGGGTCCCTGGATACTGTCTGTGAGTTTTTGTTGAGTATTTTTGCATCTATGTTCCTGAAGGAAACAGGCCTGCAATTCTCTTTCTTTGTTGAGACTTTATGTGGTTTGGGTATGTGTGTGGTGGTATTGTGTTCCCCAGAATATTGTGCACCCTAATAAACTTATCTGGGGTCAGAGAACAGAACAGCCACTTGATATAGAGGCCAGAAAATGGTGGCACACACGCCTTTAATCTTAGCATTCCAGAGGCAGAGATTTGTATGGATCTTTGTGAGTTCAAGGCCACACTGGAAAGAGCCAAGCATGGTGACTCATGCCTTTAATCCCAGGAAGTAATGGCATGAGGCAGAAAGGTATTTAAGGTGTGAATACCAGAAACTAGAAGCTTTAGGCTGGTTAAGCTTTCAGGTTTTCAAGAAGCAGTTCAGCTGAGATCCATTTGGGTAAGGACTCAGAGGCTGAGAGTCTGAGAAAACAGGATCAGCTGAGGAATTGCCAAGGTTGAGTTGGTTGTGGCTTGTTCTGCTTCTCTGTTCTTCCAGCATTCACCCCAATACCTGGCTCTGGGCTTGTTTTTATTAATAAGACCCTCTAAGATTCATGCTACATATGTGGATGACTATGACCTCATAAAAAGAATTTGGAAATGTTCATTATGTTTCTATCGTGTAGAACAATACGGGGAGTACTGGTATTAACTCTCATTTGAAAACCTAGTAGAATTCTGTGCTAAAATCATTTGGAACTGGGCTTCTTTGGTTGGGTGATTTTTTTTTTTTTTTTTTTTTTTTGCTTTTTCGAGACAGGGTTTCTCTGTGTAGCTTTGCGCCTTTCCTGGGACTCACTTGGTAGCCCAGGCTGGCCTCGAACTCACAGAGATCCGCCTGGCTCTGCCTCCCGAGTGCTGGGATTAAAGGCATGCGCCACCACCGCCCGGCTGGTTGGGTGATTTTTAATGACTGCTTCTATTTCCTTGGGGGGTTATCGGTCTATCTAAATTGTTCATCTGATCTTGATTTACCGTTGGTAAGTGGTATCTATTGAAAAAATTGTCTATTTTTGTTTGCTAACTTCATGGAAAATAGGTTTTTGAAGTATAACCTAGTGATTCTTCGGATTTCCTCACTGCCTGTTATTATGTGCCCCTTTTTGTTTCTAATTTTGTTTATTCTCTCTATGCCTTTTAGTTAGTTGTTATAAAGGTTTGTCTCTCTTTTTGACTCCTAGTTGCATCAACTCTTTCTCTTGTTCTCTTTGTTTGTATTTTATTGATTTGGCCCTCAGTGTGATTATTTCCTGCTGTCCTCTGCTTCTACTGAGTATGTTTGCTTCATTTTATTCTACAGATTTCAGGTGTGCAATTAAGTAACTAGTATGAAATCTGTCTAATTTTTTTTTTATGAAAGTGCGTAGTGCTATGAACTTTCCTCTTAGCATTGTTTCCATTGGGTCCCATAACTTTGGGTATGTTCTGCATTTATTGTCATTGAATTCTGGGAAGTCTTTAATTTCTTCCTTGACCCTCAGTAATTCCATAGAGAGTTGCTCACTTTTCATTAGTTTATAGGCTTTCTGTTGTGTTTATTGTTATTGAAATCCATCTTTAATCTATAGTGGTTTGATAAAATATAAAGGATTATTTCAATTTTCTTGTATCTATCAAAGTTTGCTTTGGTGACTAAGTATATGACAAATTTTGGATAATGTCCCATGAGGTGCTGAGAAAAAGATACATTTTTTTTTGTGTTTGGGTGAAGTGTTCTGTAGATATCAGTTAAGTCCATTTTAGTCATAATGTCTGTTAGTTTCTTTATCTCTTTGCTTATTTTCTCTCTGGATGATGTATCTGCTGGTGAGAGTGGGGTGTTAAAGACTGCCACTACTAATGCCTGGGGCTCAATGTGTGATTTAATCTTTAGTAATGTTGCTTTTATAAATGTGGGTACTCTTGTATTTGGGGAATAGATGTTCAGAATTGAAATACTGTCTTAGTGGGTTTGTTCTTTGATGAATATGAAATGTCATTCCCCATCTCTTTTGATTAATTTTGGTTTGAAGTCTATTTTGTTACATATACACCGGCTTTCTTCTCAGGTGGTTTAATTGGAACATCTTTTCCCAACTCTTTCTCTGATTTAGTAGTGAGCCTCTGTCAAGGTTGGAAGCTTGTCGTCTGGCAGTTAGTGTTGCCTTGTTGCAGCAGGACTTGTGTGGCTTGTACCTCTTCTTATGATTGTTGTGTCTGAGTACCGGGAGACAGCCAGAAATAGTGATAGGACCTGAGAGCAGTGCATTTGGTGATCTGGGAAAACTTACTCCGTGGTAAGTTTTGTATCTAGGGCGTGTTGCATTTCACCTGTTCTGACTAGTATAGACTATGCCTTAAGATTCTGTTTTCCCCTAAAGTGATTTTGGGTAGTCTTATAGTGACAGTTAATGCTAACTAGACATTGTTGCAAACTGTTAAGTCTTCCTCCTCCATAGGGAGATTCCAGAGGAAGTTCCCCATTCTCCAGGTGAGTGTTCCTCTTTGTTTGCTATGGTCATCACATGTGCTGGTGTTCAATCAGAGCCAGGGTAACAGCTCAAGGATACCTGCTCTGAGCGTCACTTTTCCTACTTCTCAGATACTGAACTCATGGACACTGTAATGTCCACAAAAGACACCATGAAGAGTTAATGAAACAGCGTCATCAAAACATAAGTTTCATGCTGACTCAGGAAAAGCCTTCCAGGCACAGTCATCACCTGCCTCTTCTGGCTCCATTGGAATCAGGTCAGAAGCCAATTACCAGCTGATACAAGACAGGAAATGGAAGCATTTGGGGTAAAGGAACATCAGCATGGCTCAACGTTCTGGGTATTCCTTCAGGGTCATAGAGATCACAATAGCAAATGGGGGGACAAGAATGCATGGGTTAGTGGAAGAAAGAAAAGAATATTTGACTTTAAGTAAATTCTGTCTGGGAGGTTCCTCCCTCCTTGGAGCACCCCTGGCTTCACATTCCAATCAGTCCAAGGTGAGCCAAGAGAAATCAGACATGCAATGAGAGGAGGAAGAATCATAGCTGGAATGTCATATAAGGATTGGGATTTGTTTGTGGCCACGACAGGCTAGGAATTAATTTCTGTGTCAATCCATAAAACCAAGGCTTCATCCAAAGCTTGATGCTATCATTGCCAAGATCTACTTTGCAAGATCTTTAGTTTTCTTTACTTTGGTCTTATTGACAACAATGGCTGAGTTCTAGACAACAGAGATATAGGATCTACAAGTATTAGTAATGACATTGAGGATCAAGAGCTCTTTATAGGATATCTGGGGTTCTCTATTGATAAGCCATGAGTATTGTGCAGAAGGGTCAGAGGCAACACTGCAGAACAGGTTGAGGTTGACGCTGTATATAAATGATTGTCTGAGAGGGATATGATCTGGATATCTGAACCATCTAGAGCAAACTAAGTAAAGCCATATGTGATGCCTGCAACGAAACAAGAAAAACCTGGTACATAGAAGGCCCTAGTATCTTTTCTATTACCTTATTTGGGCAGGTCCTAACCAGAGCTAGGGTGAAGATTAGTAGAATCTAATAAGAATTACTTATGCAGCATCCACAAGTCCTTGATCTGCCACTGGTACAACACACACACACACACACACACACACACACACACACACACACACACACAAATTCACTGAATTCTCATGTGTGCACTGATCCTGAGTCTAAGATGTGTCCTGTCTCCATCACCCTGAGCTTGTCTAGAAGGAGAAGTTTCCCTAGCCCATTCTAGCTCAATGCTGGGTGTTGTTCAAATGTTAAATATTCTTTTAATAAAAAAGTCAGATATGGGATGAAAACTAAAAGATCAGAGAAGTAGAGCAAGCCACAGCCACCACCTATTACCTCACCAACTCCAGAAATCCTTTTCCTGAAATCCTTTGAGTCCTCACCTGAAAGGGTCTCAGCTGAACTGCTTTAGTTCTTTTTTCTTCAGCCTTATATACCTTCCTCTGCCCTGCCATTAGATCATGGGATTAAAGGTGTGTGCCACCACTACCTGGCTCTGTTTCCAATGTGGCCTTGAATTTACAGAGATCCAGACAGATATCTGCCTCCCGAGTGATAGGATTAAGAGTGTGTGTGCCCCCACTGTCTGGCCTCTATGTCCTATCTAGTGGCTGGCTCTGTACTCTGATCCTCAGGCAAGATTTATTGGGGTACACAATGTATCACCACATCTGAGCCTAGCTGCATGTACTTTGGCTAGAGCAGGATGCCTTGGCCAGCTTAGGTGACTTTGTGGTGGGTCTATTTCAATATCCAGCTGTAGCTCTCTGTATGTAGGTAGTTATACATAAATAGAAATTACTCACAAGTAACATTCAGGCAGAATGGGTCACTTTGAGTGGCAGTCACTCATTTCCAGATTATACACTCATAGTGACCTGTGTCAGTGGTGACACTGAATAAGTAAGAGTCCTGTTGCCCTCTGACAGTTTCAGTCTATTAACTTCTGAGAGGCTTTGACCATTAATACCCAATAGGTAGGTTGTATTCAGACACACATGTCCATGCTCTAAGGCTTCAATCTTCAGCCTCCATGGGATTAGAATTCTCACTTCTGATGGTGACCTTGGGTAGCAGACAACAGACAGAAGATGGTCTGCTGTGGGACCTCTGAATTGTGTGAAGGCCTCTTTCAACCATTGTTGGTCTTTCTAACATCCACCCCCAGTCATTATCATTAGAGAACCAGGCAGAAGATTAATCATAGGCAGATGCAGGAACACTTGAGTAATCAGAGATGGTCAGCCTCCTGTGCTGTGTGAGAGAAACAATTTTTGCCATGTGTGAACTGAGCAATAGAACTTGATAATATTGACCTAGGATCTGGAGTTAGTTGCCCATTGTCTCTCTTGGTCCTCACTGACCTTGCACCAAAGAATACCATGATCTTATAGGGGTACGGATTCCTACTGCTGAGCCTGGGCCAGTGCCTCCAAGGCAATGATGTTTAAGGAATTTTAATAGATAGGACAGAATAAGATTTCCTATTTAGCTTCCCAGAGAAGCACCCACAAATATTCCTCAGGACTTGTGTGTACAGAAACTTCACACATGAGACCAGGAGTGGGCCTGTCATTGAGCTAAATGAACAGACTGTATCATAATATGGACCAGTATTCCCAGGTGTTTGTTGGTGACCGAAATGAGGCATGGATTCCTGAATTCAAAGTATGAGTCACAGAATGACCTAGAAGAGAGAAGATTATGGGTTAAAAGTGAGTTTGCAAGAGAACCATTGTCATTGTCTGTGATGCTCTATCTTGCACAAAGGCCATAGTAAGATATTTTCTGAAATGAAGGTTGTTGTTTTTTTCTTTGTCTCTTTCTTTTCTTCCTTCCTTCCTTTCATTCTTTCTTTTCTATCTTCATTCCTTCCTTTATATCTCTTCCCTTTCTCTCTCTTTTTTTTTGTTTTTTCGAGACAGGGTTTCTCTGTGTAGCTTTGTGCTTTTCCTGGGACTCACTTGGTAGTCCAGGCTGGCCTCAAACTCACAGAGATCCGCCTGGCTCTGCCTCCCCAGTGCTGGGATTAAAGGCGTGCGCCACCATCACCCAGCTCTCTTCTCTCTCTTTACTTCTATTTTTTCCTTCCTTCTTTCCTTATTTTCTCTTTCTTTTGACCTTCCATTCTTTCCATGATTATGGGTGTATGATTATTTTTACTGCATATATATCTTTGAACTGCAAGTATGCCTAGTGTCAACAGAAGCCAGAAGAGGGCATTGGATATCCTGGAAATGAAATTACAGATGGTTTTGAGATACCATGGGTGTGCTGAAAACAGAACTTGGGTTCTCTACAAGAACAATCAAAGCTCTTAACCACTGAACCATCTCTCCAGCACTCCTAGGTGGCTGTTTTCAGAGGTAGATCTGACAGGTAGAAGGTGTGAGCAAGAACTTGCTGGAATTCTGGCTAGAAGGGACAGGTGTGTTTGGCAGATCTGGATTAGAAATTTAGGGCTATAGCTTTCTCCATATGAGGCCATTGCTTCTAATATCCAGGATCTAAGGCCGATCTCTGAAAGCATTGCTTCTCTAAAGAGTACAATGAAGCAGATGTTATGATGTTTGAAGTCAGTGACTTCCTGATGAGAGAGAGTCCTGTGTTAGATTCATGATCTATTGGAAGGGTGAAAGCAAAGCCATGTCCTTGTCCTTTCTGGAATAATGACAGTGGCATACCAGAAAACAAATGATTTTCTGTCAAGTAGGTGGGCTTGAGACCCCTGAAATTTTGCAGGAATTCTGCAGAGCCAGGTAGCTTAGATCTAAAGTCAAATCGAACTGTCTATTTGTTTTCACTTCCTGGAACAGACAATCACTCAAGCTGCTGATGACCAACATTAACATCTCTGAATAACAGCTCTTCCCACTGCACAGATACTTGAGAAGGCCTCCAGGGTAAAGACAGTGAATACATGATTATACACAGACAGATGTCTGTCATCCATGGCCTGTGTGAGGCAGATGTAAGCACCATTGTTTCTGTGTCTGTTTCCCAGTAATAGCACATGTAAATAAATGTTGCCATGATGATAAAGTAGCCTCAATATGAACACAGTCCCGACACTGAGAATGGACAGATGTCCACATCAGCACCATCTGTTATGACTTGCCTGATGGAGAGAAATTACTAGACTTAATCCTTGAGGACATGCAGTCATCAGGAGTACCTAATGCCTCTGTCACTCCCCTTAGGCTCCCTGACTTTCATGTAAAGTCTCATAGACCCATCAGAACAGCTGGCTAAGGGCCTAGGCACTGGAGCAGTGGGGTTCTCCATGCTGAGACTCAGAAGAAGATGCCCAGTTCACTAGTGGATGCCTAGGAACTATGTGGAGTCCCTTGGAGCTGGAATTAGGTAATCTTGTAAAGCCTCTTCACATAGGTGCTGGAAACTGAACACAGGTCCTCTGGAAGAGCAGAATGTGCTATTAAACATTGAGCCATATCTTCAGCCTCCTTTCTCATTCTCTTCCTTTTTTTCCTTTGTGGTTCCAGTCAACCCTGATTTCACCTTTTAGATGCCTGTCTGCCTTCTGGTGAATTGCAACTAGGGCTTCGGGAGAACAGAATGCCCCTGCTCTTTGGGGATGTTCCAGTGCCTGGAAAAGGCTCAGACACATGTGGATGAATAAAATAAGAAACAACAGAAGGAAGGAAGAAAGGAAGGGAGGAAAAAATTATACAAGAACACTGAATTGAACAGATCTCATGTTGGTAGATAAGAAAATAGGTTAATTTCATAGTTTGACTTTCAATTTACAATTACTTATGCATTTTAAGTATGTGTGTTTTCTCATTTATGCATCACAGTATGGGTAAGAAAATGCTACTGCACATATATATGGAGATTAGATGACATGAGAGAGTTGATTCTCTCCTTCCACCAAGTTGAATCTGTGGATAGAAATCAGCATGGCAGCCTTGGGAGCAAGTGCATTTACACACTGAGCCATTTTAGTGGCGTACCCAGCTTTAATTTTCATGTAGAGAATGACCCTGCCACTGTTGGGAACATCAGTCTTCAGAATAAAAGGGCCAAAAGACAATGAACTTGGAGTAGAAAACAATGTGGTTCCCTCTCCCCTTACTGTTTCCAGTTCACAAAGGGCTTCCTGCTCCTGAACCTCTGTCCCTCTCTGCCTTCATTTAGGTTCCAAGAACAAACACTTAGTCTCATCTCAAGCCCCTGTCTTAGAAGACTCCAGCAATACTCTGAGTTCCCATCCACTGTCAAGTTATGGTCTTTGCACCTTTGTGTTAGGACACAGGCTTACAGCATTAGACAGAGAAAAGCACAGTAAGTAGAAAGAAGGGATGTTTGAGTGTGAGGAGGTTTGTTGGAGATGACATAAGAGAAGGAGACACCTGGGATGTCAGCTGAGGAGGAAGGTCAGCTGGGTGTTTCTCCAACTCTTTGAGATAGCAGGCTTTCACCTCAGTATCTGACTCCAGATTATTTATTGATAAGATCAAACTATAGCAATTTTGTTAAAAACAACATTTAACAATTCAAGGCATTGCAAGACTACATTGGCAAAAATCATGCAAGCCATTAGATTTGGTAAGACACCTGAGAATACCTCAAGGAGAAAGTTAAGTAATATTAAAAAGAAAGTCTTTCCCACATTAAGGAAGGAATTATAATACTGACCATTATGACCCTGTATAATGTTTCCATAGGAGGCTTGAAAATAGAAGCAGAACATGAAAAGGTAAATGACTGAACTAAGATTGGCATGGTACCTATTATAATTACTATCAATCTGCTAGTTTTATTCTTAATAGCCATAGTGGTTTTTGTGACACATATGAAGAGTGATTTGATACTTATGGCAAACATGAAAGTGGATTGATAAGAGACAACCTTAGAATGACTTATAAATGGGAATAAGAAAAATACTCAAACAAAGACAAAGGAATATAGACAAGAAACAACTGACCAGTGCATGGTGAAACTGCAAAAGGGTGGGCCAATGTTGCTAGAAAACCAATTTTAGTTTATCCACTTAGTATGTAAGAATGACCAGCAGACAGTAGGCAACCTTAAGGTTATGAAAAAGTTAAAAGGAATGCTACAGAAATGTTAGATTTGAGGCAATTTAAGGAAGCAGTTGTTTCATATGGTATGAACTCACCCTATATGAAGCAGATATAAAATTCATGAGCAACTCAGAAAACAATTATCTGAAGCACAATCCTAATCATTTCTAACCATAAAACCACAGAATCAGATATAGAGGGAAAATGTTGAAATACCAGAGAAGCAGAACAGTGATCAACCAGAGACATTTTACCTTTACAAAATCTCAGATGAATGGAGGAGGGTAATCCTGACTCTATGACTCCTCCAACTGAATGGGCTGAGATCCTGTTTCCACCCACCTTATAGTCCTATCTTTACCTCCTCAGAGCTGGGATCAAAGGCTTGAACCTCCCATGTGCTGCGATCAAAGGAAAGGGATCCTTCCAAGTGCTGGATTAAAAGATTGAGACATCTATGTGCTTGGATCAAAGGTGAGCACTGCCACCACTCATGTATATTTCTCTTTCAGACTAGATCAATCTCTTTTAGCCCAGGGTGGCCGTGAACTCCTGATCTCCCTTGGTCTTCCTCCTAAGTGCTGGGATTAAAGATGTATGCCACCACTGCCTGGCATCTATGATTAACTAGTGGCTAGTTCCATCCTCTAGTCTCCAGGCAAGCTTTATTTGTCAGAACACAAACACAATATACAACATTTTCACCATTTTGCCTAAGCTAAAATAGTGAAGGTTTTAACTAACATAGAAAAATTATATACAATAAGTACAATAACTATATATAAATATATAAGGCAATAAATACATTAAAAATGTCTAGTCCACAGAAATTAACAAATTCAGAGGAAATACTCCAATATCTGTCCTATCTTGGTGAGTCCAAAATGTGCATCAAATTCACTTTCTATCCTAACTTGCTTTACCAACACCAAACTTTCTTTTGATGTCCCTCAACCTTATACACTTTACAATTCTTTTGTGAATTTGTTTAAAAGGAAAACTATAACTATAAAGTCTTCAACTCTATCAGAGAGTTGTATATAATATTACCTGAGTAAACAGTAAATGTAGAGCAAATAGATTCCAAAACTAAGAAATGATGAAAACAGCAGGCTGACTGGACAGTCACTTAAGGTTTCTCGGCAACATTGGGACATCCATCTTCAGTCTACAGGCCTAGAATATTTTGTGACTAATTTGTGGAGCCAGATTTTTGTCTCACCTTGTTTTGGCAAGGTTCAGCAGTCACTCCAGTCTATGCCCTGCTTGTCTAATTTGGACAGCATACTCTCAGAAGTCTAGAAAATGGCAGTTTCTTGCTTAGTGGCTAACCTTTGCCACAAAGAAAGTCAACTACATGTGGAGTTTCTTTGATGCCCATCATCTTCTCTGAAGTAAATTGATGCTCCCATGAGAAGACATGTCTCATTGTTATCATAAAAAACTTCATGTGATTAAAACTATTTAAATGTCTAATTCTATAGATTTCTGAAATATTTGAAGACCATATGTCTATCTAAAATATATCTATATTTGACCTTAAAAACATACCAACATGACTGCAAGTTTGATTATAATAGGTGACTAACTACTAACTTGCATTTTTGTCATCCTAAATCATTTGTAATAATAACTTTGAAGGCCTAGAAAATTACATTACATTTCTAGATGAGCTGTATAGGTATACTACCTTGAACAATAGTAGAATTATATGTACAATATGTTCTAATAAAAACAACCTTGCCTTCTGCATAATGAGAGAGTTAAGTAACTTGATCTGCTTAAGGGCCCCCTGGCAGTAGGATCAGAATCCATCCCTGATGCATGAGCAGGCTCTTTGCAGCCCGCTACATATAATGGCACAACTTACACAGCCTTGAAGCAAAGGAAGGGACTTGGACTTGCCTTTACTAAATGCAAATCCCCATGGGAGGCGTTACCTTCTTGTAGGAGGTAATAGGGGATAGGTTGGAAGGGGGAGGCTGGAGGGGCAGGAGGAGGGAAGAGGGTGATCTTTGATTGGTATATAAAATAAATAAAAAAATTCTTAATAAATTTGTATCAATATACAAAAATCCGTATCAATGTAAATATTTTTAAAAAGTAGTTGGTTTTTTGTCTAGAAGTAGATTCAATAATCCATGTTTTTATTTTATGTCTATATCCCCCCTCTTTTTAAAGCAAGATCTCTAAATCTAATATCCTTTGTTCAGTTTTTTCCTGACCATTACTAATAACAACTTGCAACCAACCTCCCTAAATGATAACAAATATCCATAATCCACTGAATGACCAAAAACAACCCACCCCAGCCCTTGGGTATTTGGGTGTCATGTTCTTAAAATTGCTTCCTGCTGTTTGGGGGTAATGGCGTCTTTAGAGGATCCTGAAAAAAATTGAGAAAATTGTCTAGTCCTGAGAGAGTTAGCTGTATCATTTGTTGTCCAGTCTCTGTGTAATGGGAAAATACAGGTTTTATCTCATGTCCTGGCTAGAGTAATCTGTAAGGCTAGACTATCGCAGCTAGCCACCTTGAAATTGTCCTGAGCAATGTGTAGTCCAAAGCTGATCTTGAAGTGGTGCTTGTCAGCTTTGTATGGCATTATCATAGTCCAGGTTGAATTGTCATTGTGGGGCTCTGTCTTCCTTTCAGAGACTTCAGAGATCACTGTTCGGAAAATTTATCACTCACTATAGTAAACTAAAACATCATTAATATCAAAACAGA
Source organism: Peromyscus maniculatus bairdii (assembly GCF_049852395.1). Taxonomy (NCBI): domain Eukaryota; kingdom Metazoa; phylum Chordata; class Mammalia; order Rodentia; family Cricetidae; genus Peromyscus; species Peromyscus maniculatus. Next base: position 28,252,696 of record NC_134852.1, on the reverse strand, counting down.
AAGTTTAAATTTTAAGATAGTACTACGCCTAAAAAAAAACTTTAGAAGAGTCAAAATGAATTGGTGAGGTAAGAGATTTGTTACAAGAACAGTCCTTCAATTTTGATTTTCTTCTGTCCCATACCAGATGGCTATTCTAATATGAGACAGAGACTCTGAATTTTCTTTTAACAACATGCTTGTGTTTAGAGAAGGAGAGAGCCATGCTCCAACTCCAAATCCAGCTCTAATTTTTCATTGAACTAGGACTGTAAAAAGACCATTTGTCTTATGTGGCTGTAGAGAAGAGAAGAGCAGAACCAAACATTTAGGAAGATTTATGAAATTTTATCCTGTTGGAAATTTGATATATCAATAGGCCAATTTACTCCTTTCCTTGAGACATTTTCTCTGCATGATTCATCCTTTATCTTCAGATGTCACAATAGGCCAGTGGTCTTCAGGTTCCATATCAGGTTGCCTTCATTTGCCTGGAAAAACAAAAACAAAACCCTCATCCAAACCTAACTTTATGGAGTTTTCCTTTGGCAAGTTATATCTGATCAAATGTAAAGGACTTGTTAATCTTATAAGTTAGTTGAAAAAAAATAAAAGCCAGGCGGTGGTGGTACACGCCTTTAATCCCAGTACTCGGGAGGCAGAGGCAGGTAGATCTCTGTGGTTCGAGGCCAGCCTTGTCTACAAAGTGAGTTCCAGGAAAGGCGCAAATCTACACAGAGAAACCCTGTCTCAAAAAACAAAACAAAACAAACAAACAAAAAAAGAAACAAAACAAAAAAAAGGACAAACATCCATAATTAATTTCTTGGGAATTTGGGCAAAATTTTCTAGGTTACTTCATGCTGAATGGAAATGCTGTTAATCTTATGGGGACCCTGAAAATTTTAAGATTATGGGTAAGTACTGAATGA